>NW_027182575.1:1311376-1638595 GCF_040807025.1 Struthio camelus
CACAATCACCACCAGCAGACACATGCCTGGCACTGGCATCTCAACCCGTCACGCACAAGTACCTCACAGTCACCACCAGCACACACATGCCTGCCACTGGCCTCTCATCACGTCAGGCACAAGGACCTCAAAATCACCACCAGTAGACTAGTGCCTGGCATGGCATGTGGCAACATCACGAACACCTGAGCTCACAATCACCACCAGCACACACATGCCTGCCACTGGCCTCTCCCCCTCACACACAATGACCTCACAATAACCACCAGCAAAAGAAGCCTGGCACTGGCCTCTAACGCCCTAAGGCACAAGGACCTCACAATCACCACCAGCACACACATGCCTGCCACTGGCCTCTGATGACGTCACGAGCAACTGAGCTCACAATCACCACCAGCAAACACATGCCTGCCACTGGCTTCTCACGCCCTCACGCACAGGGACCTCACAATCACCACCAGCACACACATGCCTGCCACTGGCTTTTAACTCCCTCAGGTACAAGCACCTCACAATCACAACCAGAACACACCAGTCTGACACTGGCCTCTCATGCCTCCACGCACAACTGACCTCAAAATCACCACCAGCACACACATGCCTGCCACTGGCTCTTTACCGTCATGCACAAGGACCTCACAGTCCCCCCCAGCACACACATGCCTGCCACTGGCCTCTGAAGACGTCATGAACAACTGAGCTCACAATCACCACCAGCAGACACGTGCCTGCCACTGGTTTTTAAATCCCTACGGCACAAGGACCTCACAATCACCACCAGCAGACACATGCCTGGCACTGGCATCTCAACCCGTCACGCACAAGTACCTCACAGTCACCCCCAGCACACACATGCCTGGCACTGGCCTCTCATGACGTCACGAGCAACTGAGCTCACAATCACCACCAGCACACACATGCCTGCCACTGGCCTCTCATGCCCTCAGGCACAGGGACCTAAAAATCACCACCAGTAGACTAGTGCCTGCCATGGCATGTGGCAACATCACGAACACCTGAGCTCACAATCACCACCAGCACACACATGCCTGCCACTGGCCTCTCCCCCTCACACACAATGACCTCACAATAACCACCAGCAAAAGAAGCCTGGCAATGGCCTCTAACGCCCTAAGGCACAAGGACCTCACAATCACCACCAGCACACACATGCCTGCCACTGGCCTCTGATGACGTCACGAGCAACTGCGCTCACAATCACCACCAGCACACACATGCCTGCCACTGGCTTCTCACGCCCTCACGCACAGGGACCTCACAATCACCACCAGCACACACATGCCTGCCACTGGCTTTTAACTCCCTCAGGTACAAGCACCTCACAATCACAACCAGAACACACCAGTCTGACACTGGCCTCTCATGCCTCCACGCACAACTGACCTCAAAATCACCACCAGCACACACATGCCTGCCACTGGCTCCTCATACCGTCATGCACAAGGACCTCACAGTCCCCCCCAGCACACACATGCCTGCCACTGGCCTCTGAAGACGTCATGAACAACTGAGCTCACAATCACCAGCAGCAGACACGTGCCTGCCACTGGTTTTTAAATCCCTACGGCACAAGGACCTCACAATCACCACCAGCACACACATGCCTGGCACTGGCATCTCAACCCGTCACGCACAAGTACCTCACAGTCACCCCCAGCACACACATGCCTGGCACTGGCCTCTCATGACGTCACGAGCAACTGAGCTCACAATCACCACCAGCACACACATGCCTGCCACTGGCCTCTCATGCCCTCAGGCACAAGCACCTCAAAATCACCACCAGTAGACTAGTGCCTGCCATGGCATGTGGCAACATCACGAACACCTGAGCTCACAATCACCACCAGCACACACATGCCTGCCACTGGCCTCTCGCCCTCAGACACAATGACCTCACAATAACCACCAGCAAAAAAAGCCTGGCAATGGCCTCTAACGCCCTAAGGCACAAGGACCTCACAATCACCACCAGCACACACATGCCTGCCACTGGCCTCTGATGACGTCACGAGCAACTGAGCTCACAATCACCACCAGCACACACATGCCTGCCACTGGCTTTTAACTCCCTCAGGTACAAGCACCTCACAATCACAACCAGAACACACCAGTCTGACACTGGCCTCTCATGCCTCCACGCACAACTGACCTCAAAATCACCACCAGCACACACATGCCTGCCACTGGCTCCTCATACCGTCATGCACAAGGACCTCACAGTCCCCCCCAGCACACACATGCCTGCCACTGGCCTCTCATGCCCTCAGGCACAAGGACCTCAAAATCACCACCAGTAGACTAGTGCCTGGCATGGCATGTGGCAACATCACGAACACCTGAGCTCACAATCACCACCAGCACACACATGCCTGGCACTGGCATCTCGCCCTCAGACACAATGACCTCACAATAACCACCAGCAAAAAAAGCCTGGCACTGGCCTCTAACGCCCTAAGGCACAAGGACCTCACAATCACCACCAACACACACATGCCTGGCACTGGCCTCTGATGATGTCACGAACAACTGAGCACACAATCACAATCAGCACACACATGCCTGCCACTGGCCTCTCATGACGTCACGAGCAACTGAGCTCACAATCACCACCAGCACACACATGCCTGCCACTGGCTTCTCACGCCCTCACGCACAGGGACCTCACAATCACCACCAGCACACACATGCCTGCCACTGGCTTTTAACTCCCTCAGGTACAAGCACCTCACAATCACAACCAGAACACACCTGTCTGACACAGTCCTCTCATGCCTCCACGCACAACTGACCTCAAAATCACCACCAGCACACACATGCCTGCCACTGGCTCCTCATACCGTCATGCACAAGGACCTCACAGTCCCCCCCAGCACACACATGCCTGCCACTGGCCTCTGAAGACGTCATGAACAACTGAGATCACAATCACCACCAGCAGACACGTGCCTGCCACTGGTTTTTAAATCCCTACGGCACAAGGACCTCACAATCACCACCAGCACACACATGCCTGCCACTGGCCTCTCAACCCGTCACGCACAAGTACCTCACAGTCACCCCCAGCACACACATGCCTGCCACTGGCCTCTCATGTCGTCACGAACAACTGAGCTCACAATCACCACCAGCACACACATGCCTGCCACTGGCCTCTCATGCCCTCAGGCACAGGGACCTAAAAATCACCACCAGTAGACTAGTGCCTGGCATGGCATGTGACAACATCACGAACAACTGAGCTCACAATCACCACCAGCACACACATGCCTGCCACTGGCCTCTCGCCCTCAGACACAATGACCTCACAATAACCACCAGCAAAAAAAGCCTGGCACTGGCCTCTAACGCCCAAAGGCACAAGGACCTCACAATCACCACCAGCACACACATGCCTGGCACTGGCCTCTCAACCCGTCACGCACAAGTACCTCACAGTCACCCCCAGCACACACATGCCTGGCAATGGCCTCTCATGACGTCACGAGCAACTGAGCTCACAATCACCACCAGCACACACATGCCTGGCACCGGCCTCTGATGACATCAGGAACAATTGAGCTCACAATCACCACCAGCACACACATGCCTGCCACTGGCCTCTCATGCCCTCAGGCACAAGGACCTCAAAATCACCACCAGTAGACTAGTGCCTGGCACTGGCATGTGACAACATCACGAACAACTGAGCTCACAATCACCACCAGCACACACATGCCTGCCACTGGCCTCTCGCCCTCAGACACAATGACCTCACAATAACCACCAGCAAAAAAAGCCTGGCACTGGCCTCTAACGCCCTAAGGCACAAGGACCTCACAATCACCACCAGCACACACATGCCTGGCACTGGCCTCTCATGACGTCACGAGCAACTGAGCTCACAATCACCACCAGCAGACACATGCCTGCCACTGGCTCCTCATACCGTCATGCACAAGGACCTCACAGTCCCCCCCAGCACACACATGCCTGCCACTGGCCTCTGAAGACGTCATGAACAACTGAGCTCACAATCACCACCAGCAGACACGTGCCTGCCACTGGCGTTTAACTCCCTACGGCACAAGGACCTCACAATCACCACCAGCACACAC
Source organism: Struthio camelus (assembly GCF_040807025.1). NCBI lineage: Eukaryota > Metazoa > Chordata > Aves > Struthioniformes > Struthionidae > Struthio > Struthio camelus. The sequence goes on from NW_027182575.1 coordinate 1,315,495, forward strand.
ATGCCTGGCACTGGCCTCTCAACCCGTCACGCACAAGTACCTCACAGTCACCCCCAGCACACACATGCCTGGCACTGGCCTCTGATGACGTAACGAGCAACTGAGCTCACAATCACCACCAGCACACACAAGCCTGGCACCGGCCTCTGATGACATCAGGAACAATTGAGCTCACAATCACCACCAGCACACACATGCCTGCCACTGGCCTCTCATGCCCTCAGGCACAAGGACCTCAAAATCACCACCAGCAGACTAGTGCCTGGCACTGGCATGTGACAACATCACGAACACCTGAGCTCACAATCACCACCAGCACACACATGCCTGCCACTGGCCTCTCGCCCTCAGACACAATGACCTCACAATAACCACCAGCAAAAAAAGCCTGGCACTGGCCTCTAACGCCCTAAGGCACAAGGACATCACAATCACCACCAGCACACACATGCCTGCCACTGGCCTCTGATGATGTCACGAACAACTGAGCTCACAATCACCACCAGCACACACATGCCTGCCACTGGCCTCTCATGACGTCACGAGCAACTGAGCTCACAATCACCACCAGCACACACATGCCTGCCACTGGCTTCTCACGCCCTCAGGCACAGCGACCTCACAATCACCACCAGCACACACATGCCTGCCACTGCCTTTTAACTCCCTCAGGTACAAGCACCTCACAATCACAACCAGAACACACCAGTCTGACACTGGCCTCTCATGCCTCCACGCACAACTGACCTCAAAATCACCACCAGCACACACATGACTGCCACTGGCTCCTCATACCGTCATGCACAAGGACCTCACAGTCCCCCCCAGCACACACATGCCTGCCACTGGCCTCTGAAGACGTCATGAACAACTGAGCTCACAATCACCACCAGCACACACATGCCTGCCACTGGCCTCTCATGCCCTCAGGCACAAGGACCTCAAAATCACCACCAGTAGACTAGTGCCTGGCATGGCATGTGGCAACATCACGAACACCTGAGCTCACAATCACCACCAGCACACACATGCCTGGCACTGGCCTCTCGCCCTCAGACACAATGACCTCACAATAACCACCAGCAAAAAAAGCCTGCCACTGGCCTCTAACGCCCTAAGGCACAAGGACCTCACAATCACCACCAGCACACACATGCCTGGCACTGGCCTCTGATGATGTCACGAACAACTGAGCTCACAATCACCACCAGCACACACATGCCTGCCACTGGCTCCTCATACCGTCATGCACAAGACCTAACAGTCCCCCGCAGCACACACATGCCTGGCACTGGCCTCTGAAGACGTCATGAACAACTGAGCTCACAATCACCACCAGCAGACACGTGCCTGCCACTGGCCTCTCAACCCGTCACGCACAAGTACCTCACAGTCACCACGAGCAGACACATGCCTGGCACTGGCCTCTCATGACGTCACGAGCAACTGAGCTCACAATCACCACCAGCACACACATGCCTGGCACTGGCCTCTGATGACATCAGGAACAACTGAGCTCACAATCACCAACAGCACACACATGCCTGCCACTGGCCTCTCATGCCCTCAGGCACAAGGACCTCAAGATCACCACCAGTAGACTAGTGCCTGGCATGGCATGTGGCAACATCACGAACACCTGAGCTCACAATCACCACCAGCACACACATGCCTGGCACTGGCCTCTCGCCCTCAGACACAATGACCTCACAATAACCACCAGCAAAAAAAGCCTGGCACTGGCCTCTAACGCCCTAAGGCACAAGGACCTCACAATCACCACCAGCACACACATGCCTGCCACTGGCCTCTGATGATGTCACGAACAACTGAGCTCACAATCACCACCAGCACACACATGCCTGCCACTGGCCTCTCATGACGTCACGAGCAACTGAGCTCACAATCACCACCAGCACACACCTGCCTGCCACTGGCTTCTCACGCCCTCACGCACAGGGACCTCACAATCACCACCAGCACACACATGCCTGCCACTGGCTTTTAACTCCCTCAGGTACAAGCACCTCACAATCACAACCAGAACACACCAGTCTGACACTGGCCTCTCATGCCTCCACGCACAACTGACCTCAAAATCACCACCAGCACACACATGCCTGCCACTGGCTCCTCATACCGTCATGCACAAGGACCTCACAGTCCCCCCCAGCACACACATGCCTGCCACTGGACTCTGAAGACGTCATGAACAACTGAGATCACAATCACCACCAGCAGACACGTGCCTGCCACTGGCTTTTAACTCCCTACGGCACAAGGACCTCACAATCACCACCAGCACACACATGCCTGGCACTGGCCTCTCAACCCGTCACGTACAAGTACCTCACAGTCACGCCCAGCACACACATGCCTGGCACTGGCCTCTGAAGACGTAACGAGCAACTGAGCTCACAATCACCACCAGCACACACATGCCTGGCACCGGCCTCTGATGACATCAGGAACAATTGAGCTCACAATCACCACCAGCACACACTGCCTGCCACTGGCCTCTCATGCCCTCAGGCACAAGGACCTCAAAATCACCACCAGTAGACTAGTGCCTGGCACTGGCATGTGACAACATCACGAACACCTGAGCTCACAATCACCACCAGCACACACATGCCTGCCACTGGCCTCTCGCCCTCAGACACAATGACCTCACAATAACCACCAGCAAAAAAAGCCTGCCACTGGCCTCTAACGCCCTAAGGCACAAGGACCTCACAATCACCACCAGCACACACATGCCTGGCACTGGCCTCTGATGATGTCACGAACAACTGAGCACACAATCACAATCAGCACACACATGCCTGCCACTGGCCTCTCATGACGTCACGAGCAACTGAGCTCACAATCACCACCAGCACACACATGCCTGCCACTGGCTTCTCACGCCCTCAGGCACAGCGACCTCACAATCACCACCAGCACACACATGCCTGCCACTGACTTTTAACTCCCTCAGGTACAAGCACCTCACAATCACAACCAGAACACACCAGTCTGACACTGGCCTCTCATGCCTCCACGCACAACTGACCTCAAAATCACCACCAGCACACACATGCCTGCCACTGGCTCCTCATACCGTCATGCACAAGGACCTCACAGTCCCCCCCAGCACACACATGCCTGCCACTGGCCTCTGAAGACGTCATGAACAACTGAGCTCACAATCACCACCAGCAGACACGTGCCTGGCACTGGTTTTTAACTCCCTACGGCACAAGAACCTCACAATCACCACCAGCACACACATGCCTGCCACTGGCTCCTCCTGACGTCACGAACAACTGAGCTCACAATCACCACCAGCACACACATGCCTGCCACTGGCCTCTCGCCCTCAGACACAATGACCTCACAATAACCACCAGCAAAAAAAGCCTGGCACTGGCCTCTAACGCCCAAAGGCACAAGGACCTCACAATCACCACCAGCACACACATGCCTGGCACTGGCCTCTCAACCCGTCACGCACAAGTACCTCACAGTCACCCCCAGCACACACATGCCTGGCAATGGCCTCTCATGACGTCACGAGCAACTGAGCTCACAATCACCACCAGCACACACATGCCTGCCACTGGCCTCTCGCCCTCAGACACAATGACCTCACAATAACCACCAGCAAAAAAAGCCTGGCACTGGCCTCTAACGCCCTAAGGCACAAGGACCTCACAATCACCACCAGCACACACATGCCTGGCACTGGCCTCTCATGACGTCACGAGCAACTGAGCTCACAATCACCACCAGCAGACACATGCCTGCCACTGGCTCCTCATACCGTCATGCACAAGGACCTCACAGTCCCCCCCAGCACACACATGCCTGCCACTGGCCTCTGAAGACGTCATGAACAACTGAGCTCACAATCACCACCAGCAGACACGTGCCTGCCACTGGCGTTTAACTCCCTACGGCACAAGGACCTCACAATCACCACCAGCACACACATGCCTGGCACTGGCCTCTCAACCCGTCACGCACAAGTACCTCACAGTCACCCCCAGCACACACATGCCTGGCACTGGCCTCTCATGACGTAACGAGCAACTGAGCTCACAATCACCACCAGCACACACAAGCCTGGCACCGGCCTCTGATGACATCAGGAACAATTGAGCTCACAATCACCACCAGCACACACATGCCTGCCACTGGCCTCTCATGCCCTCAGGCACAAGGACCTCAAAATCACCACCAGCAGACTAGTGCCTGGCACTGGCATGTGACAACATCACGAACACCTGAGCTCACAATCACCACCAGCACACACATGCCTGCCACTGGCCTCTCGCCCTCAGACACAATGACCTCACAATAACCACCAGCAAAAAAAGCCTGGCACTGGCCTCTAACGCCCTAAGGCACAAGGACATCACAATCACCACCAGCACACACATGCCTGCCACTGGCCTCTGATGATGTCACGAACAACTGAGCTCACAATCACCACCAGCACACACATGCCTGCCACTGGCTTCTCACGCCCTCAGGCACAGCGACCTCACAATCACCACCAGCACACACATGCCTGCCACTGCCTTTTAACTCCCTCAGGTACAAGCACCTCACAATCACAACCAGAACACACCAGTCTGACACTGGCCTCTCATGCCTCCACGCACAACTGACCTCAAAATCACCACCAGCACACACATGCCTGCCACTGGCTCCTCATACCGTCATGCACAAGGACCTCACAGTCCCCCCCAGCACACACATGCCTGCCACTGGCCTCTGAAGACGTCATGAACAACTGAGCTCACAATCACCACCAGCACACACATGCCTGCCACTGGCCTCTCATGCCCTCAGGCACAAGCACCTCAAAATCACCACCAGTAGACTAGTGCCTGGCATGGCATGTGGCAACATCACGAACACCTGAGCTCACAATCACCACCAGCACACACATGCCTGGCACTGGCCTCTCGCCCTCAGACACAATGACCTCACAATAACCACCAGCAAAAAAAGCCTGGCACTGGCCTCTAACGCCCTAAGGCACAAGGACCTCACAATCACCACCAGCACACACATGCCTGGCACTGGCCTCTGATGATGTCACGAACAACTGAGCTCACAATCACCACCAGCACACACATGCCTGCCACTGGCTCCTCATACCGTCATGCACAAGACCTAACAGTCCCCCGCAGCACACACATGCCTGGCACTGGCCTCTGAAGACGTCATGAACAACTGAGCTCACAATCACCACCAGCAGACACGTGCCTGCCACTGGCCTCTCAACCCGTCACGCACAAGTACCTCACAGTCACCACGAGCAGACACATGCCTGGCACTGGCCTCTCATGACGTCACGAGCAACTGAGCTCACAATCACCACCAGCACACACATGCCTGGCACTGGCCTCTGATGACATCAGGAACAACTGAGCTCACAATCACCAACAGCACACACATGCCTGCCACTGGCCTCTCATGCCCTCAGGCACAAGGACCTCAAGATCACCACCAGTAGACTAGTGCCTGGCATGGCATGTGGCAACATCACGAACACCTGAGCTCACAATCACCACCAGCACACACATGCCTGGCACTGGCCTCTCGCCCTCAGACACAATGACCTCACAATAACCACCAGCAAAAAAAGCCTGGCACTGGCCTATAACGCCCTAAGGCACAAGGACCTCACAATCACCACCAGCACACACATGCCTGCCACTGGCCTCTGATGATGTCACGAACAACTGAGCTCACAATCACCACCAGCACACACATGCCTGCCACTGGCCTCTCATGACGTCACGAGCAACTGAGCTCACAATCACCACCAGCACACACCTGCCTGCCACTGGCTTCTCACGCCCTCACGCACAGGGACCTCACAATCACCACCAGCACACACATGCCTGCCACTGGCTTTTAACTCCCTCAGGTACAAGCACCTCACAATCACAACGACAACACACGAGTCTGACACTGGCCTCTCATGCCTCCACGCACAACTGACCTCAAAATCACCACCAGCACACACATGCCTGCCACTGGCTCCTCATACCGTCATGCACAAGGACCTCACAGTCCCCCCCAGCACACACATGCCTGCCACTGGACTCTGAAGACGTCATGAACAACTGAGATCACAATCACCACCAGCAGACACGTGCCTGCCACTGGCTTTTAACTCCCTACGGCACAAGGACCTCACAATCACCACCAGCACACACATGCCTGGCACTGGCCTCTCAACCCGTCACGTACAAGTACCTCACAGTCACGCCCAGCACACACATGCCTGGCACTGGCCTCTGAAGACGTAACGAGCAACTGAGCTCACAATCACCACCAGCACACACATGCCTGGCACCGGCCTCTGATGACATCAGGAACAATTGAGCTCACAATCACCACCAGCACACACTGCCTGCCACTGGCCTCTCATGCCCTCAGGCACAAGGACCTCAAAATCACCACCAGTAGACTAGTGCCTGGCACTGGCATGTGACAACATCACGAACACCTGAGCTCACAATCACCACCAGCACACACATGCCTGCCACTGGCCTCTCGCCCTCAGACACAATGACCTCACAATAACCACCAGCAAAAAAAGCCTGCCACTGGCCTATAACGCCCTAAGGCACAAGGACCTCACAATCACCACCAGCACACACATGCCTGGCACTGGCCTCTGATGATGTCACGAACAACTGAGCACACAATCACAATCAGCACACACATGCCTGCCACTGGCCTCTCATGACGTCATGAGCAACTGAGCTCACAATCACCACCAGCACACACATGCCTGCCACTGGCTTCTCACGCCCTCACGCACAGGGACCTCACAATCACCACCAGCACACACATGCCTGCCACTGCCTTTTAACTCCCTCAGGTACAAGCACCTCACAATCACAACCAGAACACACCTGTCTGACACTGGCCTCTCATGCCTCCACGCACAACTGACCTCAAAATCACCACCAGCACACACATGCCTGCCACTGGCTCCTCATACCGTCATGCACAAGGACCTCACAGTCACCCCCAGCACACACATGCCTGCCACTGGCCTCTCATGACGTCATGAACAACTGAGATCACAATCACCACCAGCAGACACGTGCCTGCCACTGGTTTTTAAATCCCTACGGCACAAGGACCTCACAATCACCACCAGCACACACATGCCTGGCACTGGCATCTCAACCTGTCACGCACAAGTACCTCACAGTCACCCCCAGCACACACATGCCTGCCACTGGCCTCTCATGACGTCACGAACAACTGAGCTCACAATCACCACCAGCACACACATGCCTGCCACTGGCCTCTCATGCCCTCAGGCACAGGGACCTAAAAATCACCACCAGTAGACTAGTGCATGGCATGTGACAACATCACGAACAACTGAGCTCACAATCACCACCAGCACACACATGCCTGCCACTGGCCTCTCGCCCTCAGACACAATGACCTCACAATAACCACCAGCAAAAAAAGCGTGCCACTGGCCTCTAACGCCCTAAGGCACAAGGACCTCACAATCACCACCAGCACACACCTGCCTGGCACTGGCGTCTCATGACGTCACGAGCAACTGAGCTCACAATCACCACCAGCAGACACATGCCTGCCACTGGCTCCTCATACCGTCATGCACAAGGACCTCACAGTCCCCCCCAGCACACACATGCCTGCCACTGGCCTCTGAAGACGTCATGAACAACTGAGCTCACAATCACCACCAGCAGACACGTGCCTCCCACTGGCGTTTAACTCCCTACGGCACAAGGACCTCACAATCACCACCAGCACACACATGCCTGGCACCGGCCTCTGATGACATCAGGAACAATTGAGCTCACAATCACCACCAGCACACACATGCCTGCCACTGGCCTCTCATGCCCTCAGGCACAAGGACCTCAAAATCACCACCAGTAGACTAGTGCCTGGCACTGGCATGTGGCAACATCACGAACAACTGAGCTCACAATCACCACCAGCACACACATGCCTGCCACTGGCCTCTCGCCCTCAGACACAATGACCTCACAATAACCACCAGCAAAAAAAGCCTGGCAATGGCCTCTAACGCCCTAAGGCACAAGGACCTCACAATCACCACCAGCACACACATGCCTGGCACTGGCCTCTGATGATGTCACGAACAACTGAGCACACAATCACAATCAGCACACACATGCCTGCCACTGGCCTCTCATGACGTCACGAGCAACTGAGCTCACAATCACCACCAGCACACACATGCCTGCCACTGGCTTCTCACGCCCTCAGGCACAGCGACCTCACAATCACCACCAGCACACACATGCCTGCCACTGACTTTTAACTCCCTCAGGTACAAGCACCTCACAATCACAACCAGAACACACCAGTCTGACACTGGCCTCTCATGCCTCCACGCACAACTGACCTCACAATCACCACCAGCACACACATGCCTGCCACTGGCTCCTCATACCGTCATGCACAAGGACCTCACAGTCCCCCCCAGCACACACATGCCTGCCACTGGCCTCTGAAGACGTCATGAGCAACTGAGCTCACAATCACCACCAGCAGACACGTGCCTGCCACTGGTTTTTAACTCCCTACGGCACAAGGACCTCACAATCACCACCAGCACACACATGCCTGCCACTGGCTCCTCCTGACGTCACGAACAACTGAGCTCACAATCACCACCAGCACACACATGCCTGCCACTGGCCTCTCATGCCCTCAGGCACAGGGACCTAAAAATCACCACCAGTAGACTAGTGCCTGGCATGGCATGTGGCAACATCACGAACAACTGAGCTCACAATCACCACCAGCACACAAACGCCTGCCACTGGCCTCTCGCCCTCAGACACAATGACCTCACAATAACCACCAGCAAAAAAAGCCTGCCACTGGCCTCTAACGCCCTAAGGCACAAGGACCTCACAATCACCACCAACACACACATGCCTGGCACTGGCCTCTGATGATGTCACGAACAACTGAGCACACAATCACAATCAGCACACACATGCCTGCCACTGGCCTCTCATGACGTCACGAGCAACTGAGCTCACAATCACCACCAGCACACACATGCCTGCCACTGGCTTCTCACGCCCTCACGCACAGGGACCTCACAATCACCACCAGCACACACATGCCTGCCACTGGCTTTTAACTCCCTCAGGTACAAGCACCTCACAATCACAACCAGAACACACCAGTCTGACACTGGCCTCTCATGCCTCCACGCACAACTGACCTCAAAATCACCACCAGCACACACATGCCTGCCACTGGCTCCTCATACCGTCATGCACAAGGACCTCACAGTCCCCCCCAGCACACACATGCCTGCCACTGGCCTCTGAAGACGTCATGAACAACTGAGATCACAATCACCACCAGCAGACACGTGCCTGCCACTGGTTTTTAAATCCCTACGGCACAAGGACCTCACAATCACCACCAGCACACACATGCCTGGCACTGGCATCTCAACCTGTCACGCACAAGTACCTCACAGTCACCCCCAGCACACACATGCCTGCCACTGGCCTCTCATGACGTCACGAACAACTGAGCTCACAATCACCACCAGCACACACATGCCTGCCACTGGCCTCTAATGCCCTCAGGCACAGGGACCTAAAAATCACCACCAGTAGACTAGTGCATGGCATGTGACAACATCACGAACAACTGAGCTCACAATCACCACCAGCACACACATGCCTGCCACTGGCCTCTCGCCCTCAGACACAATGACCTCACAATAACCACCAGCAAAAAAAGCCTGCCACTGGCCTCTAACGCCCTAAGGCACAAGGACCTCACAATCACCACCAGCACACACCTGCCTGGCACTGGCCTCTCATGACGTCACGAGCAACTGAGCTCACAATCACCACCAGCACACACATGCCTGCCACTGGCTCCTCATACCGTCATGCACAAGGACCTCACAGTCCCCCCCAGCACACACATGCCTGCCACTGGCCTCTGAAGACGTCATGAACAACTGAGCTCACAATCACCACCAGCAGACACGTGCCTGCCACTGGCGTTTAACTCCCTACGGCACAAGGACCTCACAATCACCACCAGCACACACATGCCTGGCACTGGCCTCTCAGCCCGTCACGCACAAGTACCTCACAGTCACCCCCAGCACACACATGCCTGGCAATGGCCTCTCATGACGTAACGAACAACTGAGCTCACAATCACCACCAGCACACACATGCCTGGCACCGGCCTCTGATGACATCAGGAACAATTGAGCTCACAGTCACCACCAGCACACACATGCCTGCCACTGGCCTCTCATGCCCTCAGGCACAAGCACCTCAAAATCACCACCAGTAGACTAGTGCCTGGCACTGGCATATGACAACATCACGAACACCTGAGCTCACAATCACCACCAGCACACACATGCCTGCCACTGGCCTCTCGCCCTAAGGCACAAGGACCTCACAATCACCACCAGCACACACATGCCTGCCACTGGCCTCTGATGATGTCACGAACAACTGAGCTCACAATCACCACCAGCACACACATGCCTGCCACTGGCCTCTCATGACGTCACGAGCAACTGAGCTCACAATCACCACCAGCACACACATGCCTGCCACTGGCTTCTCACGCCCTCACGCACAGGGACCTCACAATCACTACCAGCACACACATGCCTGCCACTGACTTTTAACTCCCTCAGGTACAAGCACCTCACAATCACAACCAGAACACACCAGTCTGAAACTGGCCTATCATGCCTCCACGCACAACTGACCTCAAAATCACCACCAGCACACACATGCCTGCCACTGGCTCCTCATACCGTCATGCACAAGGACCTCACAGTCCCCCCCAGCACACACATGCCTGCCACTGGCCTCTGAAGACGTCATGAACAACTGAGATCACAATCACCACCAGCACACACATGCCTGGCACCGTCCTCTGATGACATCAGGAAAAACTGAGCTCACAATCACCACCAGCACACACATGCCTGCCACTGGCCTCTCATGCCCTCAGGCACAAGGACCTCAAAATCACCACCAGTAGACTAGTGCCTGGCATGGCATGTGGCAAGATCACGAACACCTGAGCTCACAATCACCACCAGCACACACATGCCTGGCACTGGCCTCTCGCCCTCAGACACAATGACCTCACAATAACCACCAGCAAAAAAAGCCTGGCACTGGCCTCTAACGCCCTAAGGCACAAGGACCTCACAATCACCACCAGCACACACATGCCTGCCACTGGCCTCATATGATGTCACGAACAACTGAGCTCACAATCACCACCAGCAGACACGTGCCTGCCACTGGCCTCTCAACCCGTCACGCACAAGTAGCTCACAGTCACCACGAGCAGACACATGCCTGGCACTGGCCTCCCATGACGTCACGAGCAACTGAGCTCACAATCACCACCAGCACACACATGCCTGGCACTGGCCTCTGATGACATCAGGAACAACTGAGCTCACAATCACCACCAGCACACACATGCCTGCCACTGGCTTCTCACGCCCTCAGGCACAGGGACCTCACAATCACCACCAGCACACACATGCCTGCCACTGCCTTTTAACTCCCTCAGGTACAAGCACCTCACAATCACAACCAGAACACACCAGTCTGACACTGGCCTCTCATGCCTCCACGCACAACTGACCTCAAAATCACCACCAGCACACACATGCCTGCCACTGCGTCCTCATACCGTCATGCACAAGGACCTCACAGTCCCCCCCAGCACACACATGCCTGCCACTGGCCTCTCATGACGTCATGAACAACTGAGATCACAATCACCACCAGCAGACACGTGCCTGCCACTGGCTTTTAACTCCCTACGGCACAAGGACCTCACAATCACCACCAGCACACACATGCCTGGCACTGGCCTCTCAACCCGTCACGCACAAGGACCTCACAGTCACCCCCAGCACACACATGCCTGGCAATGGCCTCTCATGACGTAACGAGCAACTGAGCTCACAATCACCACCAGCACACACATGCCTGGCACCGGCCTCTGATGACATCAGGAACAATTGAGCTCACAATCACCACCAGCACACACTGCCTGCCACTGGCCTCTCATGCCCTCAGGCACAAGGACCTCAAAATCACCACCAGTAGACTAGTGCCTGGCATGGCATGTGGCAACATCACGAACACCTGAGCTCACAATCACCACCAGCACACACATGCCTGCCACTGGCCTCTCGCCCTCAGACACAATGACCTCACAATAACCACCAGCAAAAAAAGCCTGGCACTGGCCCCTAACGCCCTAAGGCACAAGGACCTCACAATCACCACCAACACACACATGCCTGGCACTGGCCTCTGATGATGTCACGAACAACTGAGCACACAATCACAATCAGCACACACATGCCTGCCACTGGCCTCTCATGACGTCACGAGCAACTGAGCTCACAATCACCACCAGCACACACATGCCTGCCACTGGCTTCTCACGCCCTCACGCACAGGGACCTCACAATCACCACCAGCACACACATGCCTGCCACTGGCTTTTAACTCCCTCAGGTACAAGCACCTCACAATCACAACCAGAACACACCAGTCTGACACTGGCCTCTCATGCCTCCACGCACAACTGACCTCAAAATCACCACCAGCACACACATGCCTGCCACTGCGTCCTCATACCGTCATGCACAAGGACCTCACAGTCCCCCCCAGCACACACATGCCTGCCACTGGCCTCTCATGACGTCATGAACAACTGAGCTCACAATCACCACCAGCAGACACGTGCCTGCCACTGGCTTTTAACTCCCTACGGCACAAGGACCTCACAATCACCACCAGCACACACATGCCTGGCACTGGCCTCTCAACCCGTCACGTACAAGTACCTCACAGTCACCCCCAGCACACACATGCCTGGCAATGGCCTCTCATGACGTAACGAGCAACTGAGCTCACAATCACCACCAGCACACACATGCCTGGCACCGGCCTCTGATGACATCAGGAACAATTGAGCTCACAATCGCCACCAGCACACACATGCCTGCCACTGGCCTCTCATGCCCTCAGGCACAAGCACCTCAAAATCACCACCAGTAGACTAGTGCCTGGCACTGGCATGTGACAACATCACGAACACCTGAGCTCACAATCACCACCAGCACACACATGCCTGGCACCGGCCTCTCGCCCTCAGACACAATGACCTCACAATAACCACCAGCAAAAGAAGCCTGGCACTGGCCTCTAACGCCCGAAGGCACAAGGACCTCACAATCACCACCAGCACACACATGCCTGCCACTGGCCTCTGATGATGTCACGAACAACTGAGCTCACAATCACCATCAGCACACACATGCCTGCCACTGGCCTCTCATGACGTCACGAGCAACTGAGCTCACAATCACCACCAGCACACACATGCCTGCCACTGGCTTCTCACGCCCTCAGGCACAGCGACCTCACAATCACTACCAGCACACACATGCCTGCCACTGACTTTTAACTCCCTCAGGTACAAGCACCTCACAATCACAACCAGAACACACCAGTCTGAAACTGGCCTCTCATGCCTCCACGCACAACTGACCTCAAAATCACCACCAGCACACACATGCCTGCCACTGGCTCCTCATACCGTCATGCACAAGGACCTCACAGTCCCCCCCAGCACACACATGCCTGGCACTGGCCTCTGAAGACGTCATGAACAAATGAGCTCACAATCACCACCAGCACACACATGCCTGGCACCGGCCTCTGATGACATCAGGAAAAACTGAGCTCACAATCACCACCAGCACACACATGCCTGCCACTGGCCTCTCATGCCCTCAGGCACAAGGACCTCAAACTCACCACCAGTAGACTAGTGCCTGGCACTGGCATGTGGCAACATCACGAACACCTGAGCTCACAATCACCACCAGCACACACATGCCTGCCACTGGCCTCTCGCCCTCAGACACAATGACCTCACAATAACCACCAGCAAAAAAAGCCTGCCACTGGCCTCTAACGCCCTAAGGCACAAGAACCTCACAATCACCACCAGCACACACATGCCTGGCACTGGCCTCTGATGATGTCACGAACAACTGAGCTCACAATCACCACCAGCACACACATGCCTGCCACTGGCTCCTCATACCGTCATGCACAAGACCTAACAGTCCCCCGCAGCACACACATGCCTGGCACTGGCCTCTGAAGACGTCATGAACAACTGAGCTCACAATCACCACCAGCAGACACGTGCCTGCCACTGGCCTCTCAACCCGTCACGCACAAGTACCTCACAGTCACCACGAGCAGACACATGCCTGGCACTGGCCTCTCATGACGTCACGAGCAACTGAGCTCACAATCACCACCAGCACACACATGCCTGGCACTGGCCTCTGATGACATCAGGAACAATTGAGCTCACAATCACCAACAGCACACACATGCCTGCCACTGGCCTCTCATGCCCTCAGGCACAAGGACCTCAAGATCACCACCAGTAGACTAGTGCCTGGCATGGCATGTGGCAACATCACGAACACCTGAGCTCACAATCACCACCAGCACACACATGCCTGGCACTGGCCTCTCGCCCTCAGACACAATGACCTCACAATAACCACCAGCAAAAGAAGCCTGGCACTGGCCTCTAACGCCCTAAGGCACAAGGACCTCACAATCACCACCAGCACACACATGCCTGCCACTGGCCTCTGATGATGTCACGAACAACTGAGCTCACAATCACCACCAGCACACACATGCCTGCCACTGGCCTCTCATGACGTCACGAGCAACTGAGCTCACAATCACCACCAGCACACACATGCCTGCCACTGGCTTCTCACGCCCTCACGCACAGGGACCTCACAATCACCACCAGCACACACATGCCTGCCACTGGCTTTTAACTCCCTCAGGTACAAGCACCTCACAATCACAACCAGAACAAACCAGTCTGACACTGGCCTCTCATGCCTCCACGCACAACTGACCTCAAAATCACCACCAGCACACACATGCCTGCCACTGGCTCCTCATACCGTCATGCACAAGGACCTCACAGTCCCCCCCAGCACACACATGCCTGCCACTGGCCTCTGAAGACGTCATGAACAACTGAGATCACAATCACCACCAGCAGACACGTGCCTGCCACTGGCTTTTAACTCCCTACGGCACAAGGACCTCACAATCACCACCAGCACACACATGCCTGGCACTGGCCTCTCAACCCGTCACGTACAAGTACCTCACAGTCACCCCCAGCACACACATGCCTGGCACTGGCCTCTCATGACGTAACGAGCAACTGAGCTCACAATCACCACCAGCACACACATGCCTGGCACCGGCCTCTGATGACATCAGGAACAATTGAGCTCACAATCACCACCAGCACACACTGCCTGCCACTGGCCTCTCATGCCCTCAGGCACAAGGACCTCAAAATCACCACCAGTAGACTAGTGCCTGGCACTGGCATGTGGCAACATCACGAACACCTGAGCTCACAATCACCACCAGCACACACATGCCTGCCACGGGCCTCTCGCCCTCAGACACAATGACCTCACAATAACCACCAGCAAAAAAAGCCTGGCAATGGCCTCTAACGCCCTAAGGCACAAGGACCTCACAATCACCACCAGCACACACATGCCTGGCACTGGCCTCTGATGATGTCACGAACAACTGAGCACACAATCACCACCAGCACACACATGCCTGCCACTGGCCTCTCATGACGTCACGAGCAACTGAGCTCACAATCACCACCAGCACACACATGCCTGCCACTGGCTTCTCACGCCCTCAGGTACAAGCACCTCACAATCACAACCAGAACACACCAGTCTGACACTGGCCTCTCATGCCTCCACGCACAACTGACCTCACAATCACCACCAGCACACACATGCCTGCCACTGGCTCCTCATACCGTCATGCACAAGGACCTCACAGTCCCCCCCAGCACACACATGCCTGCCACTGGCCTCTGAAGACGTCATGAACAACTGAGATCACAATCACCACCAGCAGACACGTGCCTGCCACTGGTTTTTAACTCCCTACGGCACAAGGACCTCACAATCACCACCAGCACACACATGCCTGCCACTGGCTCCTCATGACGTCACGAACAACTGAGCTCACAATCACCACCAGCACACACATGCCTGCCACTGGCCTCTCATGCCTTCAGGCACAGGGACCTAAAAATCACCACCAGTAGACTAGTGCCTGGCATGGCATGTGGCAACATCACGAACAACTGAGCTCACAATCACCACCAGCACACAAACGCCTGCCACTGGCCTCTCGCCCTCAGACACAATGACCTCACAATAACCACCAGCAAAAAAAGCCTGGCACTGGCCTCTAACGCCCAAAGGAGCAAGGACCTCACAATCAACACCAGCACACACATGCCAGGCACTGGCCTCTCAACCCGTCATGCACAAGTACCTCACAGTCACCCCCAGCACAAACATGCCTGGCACTGGCCTCTCATGATGTCACGAAAAACTGAGCTCACAATCACCACCAGCACACACATGCCTGGCACCGGCCTCTGATGACATCAGGAACAATTGAGCTCACAATCACCACCAGCACACACATGCCTGCCACTGGCCTCTCATGCCCTCAGGCACAAGCACCTCACAATCACCACCAGTAGACTAGTGCCTGGCACTGGCATGTGACAACATCACGAACACCTGAGCTCACAATCACCACCAGCACACACATGCCTGGCACTGGCCTCTCGCCCTCAGACACAATGACCTCACAATAACCACCAGCAAAAAAAGCCTGCCACTGGCCTCTAACGCCCTAAGGCACAAGGACCTCACAATCACCACCAGCACACACATGCCTGGCACTGGCCTCTGAAGACGTCATGAACAACTGAGCTCACAATCACCACCAGCAGACACGTGCCTGCCACTGGCCTCTCAACCCGTCACGCACAAGTACCTCACAATCACCACCAGCACACACATGCCTGGCACTGGCCTCTCATGACGTCACGAGCAACTGAGCTCACAATCACCACCAGCACACACATGCCTGCCACTGGCCTCTGATGACATCAGGAACAACTGAGCTCACAATCACCAACAGCACACACATGCCTGCCACTGGCCTCTCATGCCCTCAGGCACAAGGACCTCAAGATCACCACCAGTAGACTAGTGCCTGGCATGGCATGTGGCAACATCACGAACACCTGAGCTCACAATCACCACCAGCACACACATGCCTGCCACTGGCCTCTCGCCCTCAGACACAATGACCTCACAATAACCACCAGCAAAAAAAGCCTGGCACTGGCCTCTAACGCCCTAAGGCACAAGGACATCACAATCACCACCAGCACACACATGCCTGCCACTGGCCTCTGATGATGTCACGAACAACTGAGCTCACAATCACCACCAGCACACACATGCCTGCCACTGGCCTCTGATGACGTCACGAGCAACTGAGCTCACAATCACCACCAGCACACACATGCCTGCCACTGGCTTCTCACGCCCTCAGGCACAGCGACCTCACAATCACCACCAGCACACACATGCCTGCCACTGGCTTTTAACTCCCTCAGGTACAAGCACCTCACAATCACAACCAGAACACACCAGTCTGACACTGGCCTCTCATGCCTCCACGCACAACTGACCTCAAAATCACCACCAGCACACACATGCCTGCCACTGCCTCCTCATACCGTCATGCACAAGGACCTCACAGTCCCCCCCAGCACACACATGCCTGCCACTGGCCTCTCATGACGTCATGAACAACTGAGCTCACAATCACCACCAGCAGACACGTGCCTGCCACTGGCTTTTAACTCCCTACGGCACAAGGACCTCACAATCACCACCAGCACACACATGCCTGGCACTGGCCTCTCAACCCGTCACGTACAAGTACCTCACAGTCACCCCCAGCACACACATGCCTGCCACTGGCCTCTCATGACGTCACGAACAACTGAGCTCACAATCACAATCAGCACACACATGCCTGGCACTGGCCTCTGATGATGTCACGAACAACTGAGCTCACAATCACAATCAGCACACACATGCCTGCCACTGGCCTCTCATGACGTCACGAGCAACTGAGCTCACAATCACCACCAGCACACACATGCCTGCCACTGGCCTCTCAACCCGTCACGCACAAGTACCTCACAGTCACCCCCAGCACACACATGCCTGCCACTGGCCTCTGAAGACGTCATGAACAACTGAGCTCACAATCACCACCAGCAGACACGTGCCTGCCACTGGCTTTTAACTCCCTACGGCACAAGGACCTCACAATCACCACCAGCACACACATGCCTGGCACTGGCCTCTCAACCCGTCACGTACAAGTACCTCACAGTCACCCCCAGCACACACATGCCTGGCAATCGCCTCTCATGACGTAACGAGCAACTGAGCTCACAATCACCACCAGCACACACATGCCTGGCACCGGCCTCTGATGACATCAGGAACAATTGAGCTCACAATCGCCACCAGCACACACATGCCTGCCACTGGCCTCTCATGCCCTCAGGCACAAGCACCTCAAAATCACCACCAGTAGACTAGTGCCTGGCACTGGCATGTGACAACATCACGAACACCTGAGCTCACAATCACCACCAGCACACACATGCCTGGCACTGGCCTCTCGCCCTCAGACACAATGACCTCACAATAACCACCAGCAAAAGAAGCCTGGCACTGGCCTCTAACGCCCGAAGGCACAAGGACCTCACAATCACCACCAGCACACACATGCCTGCCACTGGCCTCTGATGATGTCACGAACAACTGAGCTCACAATCACCATCAGCACACACATGCCTGCCACTGGCCTCTCATGACGTCACGAGCAACTGAGCTCACAATCACCACCAGCACACACATGCCTGCCACTGGCTTCTCACGCCCTCAGGCACAGCGACCTCACAATCACTACCAGCACACACATGCCTGCCACTGACTTTTAACTCCCTCAGGTACAAGCACCTCACAATCACAACCAGAACACACCAGTCTGAAACTGGCCTCTCATGCCTCCACGCACAACTGACCTCAAAATCACCACCAGCACACACATGCCTGCCACTGGCTCCTCATACCGTCATGCACAAGGACCTCACAGTCCCCCCCAGCACACACATGCCTGGCACTGGCCTCTGAAGACGTCATGAACAAATGAGCTCACAATCACCACCAGCACACACATGCCTGGCACCGGCCTCTGATGACATCAGGAAAAACTGAGCTCACAATCACCACCAGCACACACATGCCTGCCACTGGCCTCTCATGCCCTCAGGCACAAGGACCTCAAACTCACCACCAGTAGACTAGTGCCTGGCACTGGCATGTGGCAACATCACGAACACCTGAGCTCACAATCACCACCAGCACACACATGCCTGCCACTGGCCTCTCGCCCTCAGACACAATGACCTCACAATAACCACCAGCAAAAAAAGCCTGCCACTGGCCTCTAACGCCCTAAGGCACAAGAACCTCACAATCACCACCAGCACACACATGCCTGGCACTGGCCTCTGATGATGTCACGAACAACTGAGCTCACAATCACCACCAGCACACACATGCCTGCCACTGGCTCCTCATACCGTCATGCACAAGACCTAACAGTCCCCCGCAGCACACACATGCCTGGCACTGGCCTCTGAAGACGTCATGAACAACTGAGCTCACAATCACCACCAGCAGACACGTGCCTGCCACTGGCCTCTCAACCCGTCACGCACAAGTACCTCACAGTCACCACGAGCAGACACATGCCTGGCACTGGCCTCTCATGACGTCACGAGCAACTGAGCTCACAATCACCACCAGCACACACATGCCTGGCACTGGCCTCTGATGACATCAGGAACAATTGAGCTCACAATCACCAACAGCACACACATGCCTGCCACTGGCCTCTCATGCCCTCAGGCACAAGGACCTCAAGATCACCACCAGTAGACTAGTGCCTGGCATGGCATGTGGCAACATCACGAACACCTGAGCTCACAATCACCACCAGCACACACATGCCTGGCACTGGCCTCTCGCCCTCAGACACAATGACCTCACAATAACCACCAGCAAAAGAAGCCTGGCACTGGCCTCTAACGCCCTAAGGCACAAGGACCTCACAATCACCACCAGCACACACATGCCTGCCACTGGCCTCTGATGATGTCACGAACAACTGAGCTCACAATCACCACCAGCACACACATGCCTGCCACTGGCCTCTCATGACGTCACGAGCAACTGAGCTCACAATCACCACCAGCACACACATGCCTGCCACTGGCTTCTCACGCCCTCACGCACAGGGACCTCACAATCACCACCAGCACACACATGCCTGCCACTGGCTTTTAACTCCCTCAGGTACAAGCACCTCACAATCACAACCAGAACAAACCAGTCTGACGCTGGCCTCTCATGCCTCCACGCACAACTGACCTCAAAATCACCACCAGCACACACATGCCTGCCACTGGCTCCTCATACCGTCATGCACAAGGACCTCACAGTCCCCCCCAGCACACACATGCCTGCCACTGGCCTCTGAAGACGTCATGAACAACTGAGCTCACAATCACCACCAGCAGACACGTGCCTGCCACTGGCTTTTAACTCCCTACGGCACAAGGACCTCACAATCACCACCAGCACACACATGCCTGGCACTGGCCTCTCAACCCGTCACGTACAAGTACCTCACAGTCACCCCCAGCACACACATGCCTGGCACTGGCCTCTCATGACGTAACGAGCAACTGAGCTCACAATCACCACCAGCACACACATGCCTGGCACCGGCCTCTGATGACATCAGGAACAATTGAGCTCACAATCACCACCAGCACACACTGCCTGCCACTGGCCTCTCATGCCCTCAGGCACAAGGACCTCAAAATCACCACCAGTAGACTAGTGCCTGGCACTGGCATGTGGCAACATCACGAACACCTGAGCTCACAATCACCACCAGCACACACATGCCTGCCACGGGCCTCTCGCCCTCAGACACAATGACCTCACAATAACCACCAGCAAAAAAAGCCTGGCAATGGCCTCTAACGCCCTAAGGCACAAGGACCTCACAATCACCACCAGCACACACATGCCTGGCACTGGCCTCTGATGATGTCACGAACAACTGAGCACACAATCACCACCAGCACACACATGCCTGCCACTGGCCTCTCATGACGTCACGAGCAACTGAGCTCACAATCACCACCAGCACACACATGCCTGCCACTGGCTTCTCACGCCCTCAGGTACAAGCACCTCACAATCACAACCAGAACACACCAGTCTGACACTGGCCTCTCATGCCTCCACGCACAACTGACCTCACAATCACCACCAGCACACACATGCCTGCCACTGGCTCCTCATACCGTCATGCACAAGGACCTCACAGTCCCCCCCAGCACACACATGCCTGCCACTGGCCTCTGAAGACGTCATGAACAACTGAGATCACAATCACCACCAGCAGACACGTGCCTGCCACTGGTTTTTAACTCCCTACGGCACAAGGACCTCACAATCACCACCAGCACACACATGCCTGCCACTGGCTCCTCATGACGTCACGAACAACTGAGCTCACAATCACCACCAGCACACACATGCCTGCCACTGGCCTCTCATGCCTTCAGGCACAGGGACCTAAAAATCACCACCAGTAGACTAGTGCCTGGCATGGCATGTGGCAACATCACGAACAACTGAGCTCACAATCACCACCAGCACACAAACGCCTGCCACTGGCCTCTCGCCCTCAGACACAATGACCTCACAATAACCACCAGCAAAAAAAGCCTGGCACTGGCCTCTAACGCCCAAAGGAGCAAGGACCTCACAATCAACACCAGCACACACATGCCAGGCACTGGCCTCTCAACCCGTCATGCACAAGTACCTCACAGTCACCCCCAGCACAAACATGCCTGGCACTGGCCTCTCATGATGTCACGAAAAACTGAGCTCACAATCACCACCAGCACACACATGCCTGGCACCGGCCTCTGATGACATCAGGAACAATTGAGCTCACAATCACCACCAGCACACACATGCCTGCCACTGGCCTCTCATGCCCTCAGGCACAAGCACCTCACAATCACCACCAGTAGACTAGTGCCTGGCACTGGCATGTGACAACATCACGAACACCTGAGCTCACAATCACCACCAGCACACACATGCCTGGCACTGGCCTCTCGCCCTCAGACACAATGACCTCACAATAACCACCAGCAAAAAAAGCCTGCCACTGGCCTCTAACGCCCTAAGGCACAAGGACCTCACAATCACCACCAGCACACACATGCCTGGCACTGGCCTCTGAAGACGTCATGAACAACTGAGCTCACAATCACCACCAGCAGACACGTGCCTGCCACTGGCCTCTCAACCCGTCACGCACAAGTACCTCACAATCACCACCAGCACACACATGCCTGGCACTGGCCTCTCATGACGTCACGAACAACTGAGCTCACAATCACCACCAGCACACACATGCCTGCCACTGGCCTCTGATGACATCAGGAACAACTGAGCTCACAATCACCAACAGCACACACATGCCTGCCACTGGCCTCTCATGCCCTCAGGCACAAGGACCTCAAGATCACCACCAGTAGACTAGTGCCTGGCATGGCATGTGGCAACATCACGAACACCTGAGCTCACAATCACCACCAGCACACACATGCCTGCCACTGGCCTCTCGCCCTCAGACACAATGACCTCACAATAACCACCAGCAAAAAAAGCCTGGCACTGGCCTCTAACGCCCTAAGGCACAAGGACATCACAATCACCACCAGCACACACATGCCTGCCACTGGCCTCTGATGATGTCACGAACAACTGAGCTCACAATCACCACCAGCACACACATGCCTGCCACTGGCCTCTGATGACGTCACGAGCAACTGAGCTCACAATCACCACCAGCACACACATGCCTGCCACTGGCTTCTCACGCCCTCAGGCACAGCGACCTCACAATCACCACCAGCACACACATGCCTGCCACTGGCTTTTAACTCCCTCAGGTACAAGCACCTCACAATCACAACCAGAACACACCAGTCTGACACTGGCCTCTCATGCCTCCACGCACAACTGACCTCAAAATCACCACCAGCACACACATGCCTGCCACTGCCTCCTCATACCGTCATGCACAAGGACCTCACAGTCCCCCCCAGCACACACATGCCTGCCACTGGCCTCTCATGACGTCATGAACAACTGAGCTCACAATCACCACCAGCAGACACGTGCCTGCCACTGGCTTTTAACTCCCTACGGCACAAGGACCTCACAATCACCACCAGCACACACATGCCTGGCACTGGCCTCTCAACCCGTCACGTACAAGTACCTCACAGTCACCCCCAGCACACACATGCCTGCCACTGGCCTCTCATGACGTCACGAACAACTGAGCTCACAATCACAATCAGCACACACATGCCTGGCACTGGCCTCTGATGATGTCACGAACAACTGAGCTCACAATCACAATCAGCACACACATGCCTGCCACTGGCCTCTCATGACGTCACGAGCAACTGAGCTCACAATCACCACCAGCACACACATGCCTGCCACTGGCCTCTCAACCCGTCACGCACAAGTACCTCACAGTCACCCCCAGCACACACATGCCTGCCACTGGCCTCTGAAGACGTCATGAACAACTGAGCTCACAATCACCACCAGCAGACACGTGCCTGCCACTGGCTTTTAACTCCCTACGGCACAAGGACCTCACAATCACCACCAGCACACACATGCCTGGCACTGGCCTCTCAACCCGTCACGTACAAGTACCTCACAGTCACCCCCAGCACACACATGCCTGGCAATCGCCTCTCATGACGTAACGAGCAACTGAGCTCACAATCACCACCAGCACACACATGCCTGGCACCGGCCTCTGATGACATCAGGAACAATTGAGCTCACAATCGCCACCAGCACACACATGCCTGCCACTGGCCTCTCATGCCCTCAGGCACAAGCACCTCAAAATCACCACCAGTAGACTAGTGCCTGGCACTGGCATGTGACAACATCACGAACACCTGAGCTCACAATCACCACCAGCACACACATGCCTGGCACTGGCCTCTCGCCCTCAGACACAATGACCTCACAATAACCACCAGCAAAAGAAGCCTGGCACTGGCCTCTAACGCCCGAAGGCACAAGGACCTCACAATCACCACCAGCACACACATGCCTGCCACTGGCCTCTGATGATGTCACGAACAACTGAGCTCACAATCACCATCAGCACACACATGCCTGCCACTGGCCTCTCATGACGTCACGAGCAACTGAGCTCACAATCACCACCAGCACACACATGCCTGCCACTGGCTTCTCACGCCCTCAGGCACAGCGACCTCACAATCACTACCAGCACACACATGCCTGCCACTGACTTTTAACTCCCTCAGGTACAAGCACCTCACAATCACAACCAGAACACACCAGTCTGAAACTGGCCTCTCATGCCTCCACGCACAACTGACCTCAAAATCACCACCAGCACACACATGCCTGCCACTGGCTCCTCATACCGTCATGCACAAGGACCTCACAGTCCCCCCCAGCACACACATGCCTGGCACTGGCCTCTGAAGACGTCATGAACAAATGAGCTCACAATCACCACCAGCACACACATGCCTGGCACCGGCCTCTGATGACATCAGGAAAAACTGAGCTCACAATCACCACCAGCACACACATGCCTGCCACTGGCCTCTCATGCCCTCAGGCACAAGGACCTCAAACTCACCACCAGTAGACTAGTGCCTGGCACTGGCATGTGGCAACATCACGAACACCTGAGCTCACAATCACCACCAGCACACACATGCCTGCCACTGGCCTCTCGCCCTCAGACACAATGACCTCACAATAACCACCAGCAAAAAAAGCCTGCCACTGGCCTCTAACGCCCTAAGGCACAAGAACCTCACAATCACCACCAGCACACACATGCCTGGCACTGGCCTCTGATGATGTCACGAACAACTGAGCTCACAATCACCACCAGCACACACATGCCTGCCACTGGCTCCTCATACCGTCATGCACAAGACCTAACAGTCCCCCGCAGCACACACATGCCTGGCACTGGCCTCTGAAGACGTCATGAACAACTGAGCTCACAATCACCACCAGCAGACACGTGCCTGCCACTGGCCTCTCAACCCGTCACGCACAAGTACCTCACAGTCACCACGAGCAGACACATGCCTGGCACTGGCCTCTCATGACGTCACGAGCAACTGAGCTCACAATCACCACCAGCACACACATGCCTGGCACTGGCCTCTGATGACATCAGGAACAATTGAGCTCACAATCACCAACAGCACACACATGCCTGCCACTGGCCTCTCATGCCCTCAGGCACAAGGACCTCAAGATCACCACCAGTAGACTAGTGCCTGGCATGGCATGTGGCAACATCACGAACACCTGAGCTCACAATCACCACCAGCACACACATGCCTGGCACTGGCCTCTCGCCCTCAGACACAATGACCTCACAATAACCACCAGCAAAAGAAGCCTGGCACTGGCCTCTAACGCCCTAAGGCACAAGGACCTCACAATCACCACCAGCACACACATGCCTGCCACTGGCCTCTGATGATGTCACGAACAACTGAGCTCACAATCACCACCAGCACACACATGCCTGCCACTGGCCTCTCATGACGTCACGAGCAACTGAGCTCACAATCACCACCAGCACACACATGCCTGCCACTGGCTTCTCACGCCCTCACGCACAGGGACCTCACAATCACCACCAGCACACACATGCCTGCCACTGGCTTTTAACTCCCTCAGGTACAAGCACCTCACAATCACAACCAGAACAAACCAGTCTGACGCTGGCCTCTCATGCCTCCACGCACAACTGACCTCAAAATCACCACCAGCACACACATGCCTGCCACTGGCTCCTCATACCGTCATGCACAAGGACCTCACAGTCCCCCCCAGCACACACATGCCTGCCACTGGCCTCTGAAGACGTCATGAACAACTGAGCTCACAATCACCACCAGCAGACACGTGCCTGCCACTGGCTTTTAACTCCCTACGGCACAAGGACCTCACAATCACCACCAGCACACACATGCCTGGCACTGGCCTCTCAACCCGTCACGTACAAGTACCTCACAGTCACCCCCAGCACACACATGCCTGGCACTGGCCTCTCATGACGTAACGAGCAACTGAGCTCACAATCACCACCAGCACACACATGCCTGGCACCGGCCTCTGATGACATCAGGAACAATTGAGCTCACAATCACCACCAGCACACACTGCCTGCCACTGGCCTCTCATGCCCTCAGGCACAAGGACCTCAAAATCACCACCAGTAGACTAGTGCCTGGCACTGGCATGTGGCAACATCACGAACACCTGAGCTCACAATCACCACCAGCACACACATGCCTGCCACGGGCCTCTCGCCCTCAGACACAATGACCTCACAATAACCACCAGCAAAAAAAGCCTGGCAATGGCCTCTAACGCCCTAAGGCACAAGGACCTCACAATCACCACCAGCACACACATGCCTGGCACTGGCCTCTGATGATGTCACGAACAACTGAGCACACAATCACCACCAGCACACACATGCCTGCCACTGGCCTCTCATGACGTCACGAGCAACTGAGCTCACAATCACCACCAGCACACACATGCCTGCCACTGGCTTCTCACGCCCTCAGGTACAAGCACCTCACAATCACAACCAGAACACACCAGTCTGACACTGGCCTCTCATGCCTCCACGCACAACTGACCTCACAATCACCACCAGCACACACATGCCTGCCACTGGCTCCTCATACCGTCATGCACAAGGACCTCACAGTCCCCCCCAGCACACACATGCCTGCCACTGGCCTCTGAAGACGTCATGAACAACTGAGATCACAATCACCACCAGCAGACACGTGCCTGCCACTGGTTTTTAACTCCCTACGGCACAAGGACCTCACAATCACCACCAGCACACACATGCCTGCCACTGGCTCCTCATGACGTCACGAACAACTGAGCTCACAATCACCACCAGCACACACATGCCTGCCACTGGCCTCTCATGCCTTCAGGCACAGGGACCTAAAAATCACCACCAGTAGACTAGTGCCTGGCATGGCATGTGGCAACATCACGAACAACTGAGCTCACAATCACCACCAGCACACAAACGCCTGCCACTGGCCTCTCGCCCTCAGACACAATGACCTCACAATAACCACCAGCAAAAAAAGCCTGGCACTGGCCTCTAACGCCCAAAGGAGCAAGGACCTCACAATCAACACCAGCACACACATGCCAGGCACTGGCCTCTCAACCCGTCATGCACAAGTACCTCACAGTCACCCCCAGCACAAACATGCCTGGCACTGGCCTCTCATGATGTCACGAAAAACTGAGCTCACAATCACCACCAGCACACACATGCCTGGCACCGGCCTCTGATGACATCAGGAACAATTGAGCTCACAATCACCACCAGCACACACATGCCTGCCACTGGCCTCTCATGCCCTCAGGCACAAGCACCTCACAATCACCACCAGTAGACTAGTGCCTGGCACTGGCATGTGACAACATCACGAACACCTGAGCTCACAATCACCACCAGCACACACATGCCTGGCACTGGCCTCTCGCCCTCAGACACAATGACCTCACAATAACCACCAGCAAAAAAAGCCTGCCACTGGCCTCTAACGCCCTAAGGCACAAGGACCTCACAATCACCACCAGCACACACATGCCTGGCACTGGCCTCTGAAGACGTCATGAACAACTGAGCTCACAATCACCACCAGCAGACACGTGCCTGCCACTGGCCTCTCAACCCGTCACGCACAAGTACCTCACAATCACCACCAGCACACACATGCCTGGCACTGGCCTCTCATGACGTCACGAACAACTGAGCTCACAATCACCACCAGCACACACATGCCTGCCACTGGCCTCTGATGACATCAGGAACAACTGAGCTCACAATCACCAACAGCACACACATGCCTGCCACTGGCCTCTCATGCCCTCAGGCACAAGGACCTCAAGATCACCACCAGTAGACTAGTGCCTGGCATGGCATGTGGCAACATCACGAACACCTGAGCTCACAATCACCACCAGCACACACATGCCTGCCACTGGCCTCTCGCCCTCAGACACAATGACCTCACAATAACCACCAGCAAAAAAAGCCTGGCACTGGCCTCTAACGCCCTAAGGCACAAGGACATCACAATCACCACCAGCACACACATGCCTGCCACTGGCCTCTGATGATGTCACGAACAACTGAGCTCACAATCACCACCAGCACACACATGCCTGCCACTGGCCTCTGATGACGTCACGAGCAACTGAGCTCACAATCACCACCAGCACACACATGCCTGCCACTGGCTTCTCACGCCCTCAGGCACAGCGACCTCACAATCACCACCAGCACACACATGCCTGCCACTGGCTTTTAACTCCCTCAGGTACAAGCACCTCACAATCACAACCAGAACACACCAGTCTGACACTGGCCTCTCATGCCTCCACGCACAACTGACCTCAAAATCACCACCAGCACACACATGCCTGCCACTGCCTCCTCATACCGTCATGCACAAGGACCTCACAGTCCCCCCCAGCACACACATGCCTGCCACTGGCCTCTCATGACGTCATGAACAACTGAGCTCACAATCACCACCAGCAGACACGTGCCTGCCACTGGCTTTTAACTCCCTACGGCACAAGGACCTCACAATCACCACCAGCACACACATGCCTGGCACTGGCCTCTCAACCCGTCACGTACAAGTACCTCACAGTCACCCCCAGCACACACATGCCTGCCACTGGCCTCTCATGACGTCACGAACAACTGAGCTCACAATCACAATCAGCACACACATGCCTGGCACTGGCCTCTGATGATGTCACGAACAACTGAGCTCACAATCACAATCAGCACACACATGCCTGCCACTGGCCTCTCATGACGTCACGAGCAACTGAGCTCACAATCACCACCAGCACACACATGCCTGCCACTGGCCTCTCAACCCGTCACGCACAAGTACCTCACAGTCACCCCCAGCACACACATGCCTGCCACTGGCCTCTGAAGACGTCATGAACAACTGAGCTCACAATCACCACCAGCAGACACGTGCCTGCCACTGGCTTTTAACTCCCTACGGCACAAGGACCTCACAATCACCACCAGCACACACATGCCTGGCACTGGCCTCTCAACCCGTCACGTACAAGTACCTCACAGTCACCCCCAGCACACACATGCCTGGCAATCGCCTCTCATGACGTAACGAGCAACTGAGCTCACAATCACCACCAGCACACACATGCCTGGCACCGGCCTCTGATGACATCAGGAACAATTGAGCTCACAATCGCCACCAGCACACACATGCCTGCCACTGGCCTCTCATGCCCTCAGGCACAAGCACCTCAAAATCACCACCAGTAGACTAGTGCCTGGCACTGGCATGTGACAACATCACGAACACCTGAGCTCACAATCACCACCAGCACACACATGCCTGGCACTGGCCTCTCGCCCTCAGACACAATGACCTCACAATAACCACCAGCAAAAGAAGCCTGGCACTGGCCTCTAACGCCCGAAGGCACAAGGACCTCACAATCACCACCAGCACACACATGCCTGCCACTGGCCTCTGATGATGTCACGAACAACTGAGCTCACAATCACCATCAGCACACACATGCCTGCCACTGGCCTCTCATGACGTCACGAGCAACTGAGCTCACAATCACCACCAGCACACACATGCCTGCCACTGGCTTCTCACGCCCTCAGGCACAGCGACCTCACAATCACTACCAGCACACACATGCCTGCCACTGACTTTTAACTCCCTCAGGTACAAGCACCTCACAATCACAACCAGAACACACCAGTCTGAAACTGGCCTCTCATGCCTCCACGCACAACTGACCTCAAAATCACCACCAGCACACACATGCCTGCCACTGGCTCCTCATACCGTCATGCACAAGGACCTCACAGTCCCCCCCAGCACACACATGCCTGGCACTGGCCTCTGAAGACGTCATGAACAAATGAGCTCACAATCACCACCAGCACACACATGCCTGGCACCGGCCTCTGATGACATCAGGAAAAACTGAGCTCACAATCACCACCAGCACACACATGCCTGCCACTGGCCTCTCATGCCCTCAGGCACAAGGACCTCAAACTCACCACCAGTAGACTAGTGCCTGGCACTGGCATGTGGCAACATCACGAACACCTGAGCTCACAATCACCACCAGCACACACATGCCTGCCACTGGCCTCTCGCCCTCAGACACAATGACCTCACAATAACCACCAGCAAAAAAAGCCTGCCACTGGCCTCTAACGCCCTAAGGCACAAGAACCTCACAATCACCACCAGCACACACATGCCTGGCACTGGCCTCTGATGATGTCACGAACAACTGAGCTCACAATCACCACCAGCACACACATGCCTGCCACTGGCTCCTCATACCGTCATGCACAAGACCTAACAGTCCCCCGCAGCACACACATGCCTGGCACTGGCCTCTGAAGACGTCATGAACAACTGAGCTCACAATCACCACCAGCAGACACGTGCCTGCCACTGGCCTCTCAACCCGTCACGCACAAGTACCTCACAGTCACCACGAGCAGACACATGCCTGGCACTGGCCTCTCATGACGTCACGAGCAACTGAGCTCACAATCACCACCAGCACACACATGCCTGGCACTGGCCTCTGATGACATCAGGAACAATTGAGCTCACAATCACCAACAGCACACACATGCCTGCCACTGGCCTCTCATGCCCTCAGGCACAAGGACCTCAAGATCACCACCAGTAGACTAGTGCCTGGCATGGCATGTGGCAACATCACGAACACCTGAGCTCACAATCACCACCAGCACACACATGCCTGGCACTGGCCTCTCGCCCTCAGACACAATGACCTCACAATAACCACCAGCAAAAGAAGCCTGGCACTGGCCTCTAACGCCCTAAGGCACAAGGACCTCACAATCACCACCAGCACACACATGCCTGCCACTGGCCTCTGATGATGTCACGAACAACTGAGCTCACAATCACCACCAGCACACACATGCCTGCCACTGGCCTCTCATGACGTCACGAGCAACTGAGCTCACAATCACCACCAGCACACACATGCCTGCCACTGGCTTCTCACGCCCTCACGCACAGGGACCTCACAATCACCACCAGCACACACATGCCTGCCACTGGCTTTTAACTCCCTCAGGTACAAGCACCTCACAATCACAACCAGAACAAACCAGTCTGACGCTGGCCTCTCATGCCTCCACGCACAACTGACCTCAAAATCACCACCAGCACACACATGCCTGCCACTGGCTCCTCATACCGTCATGCACAAGGACCTCACAGTCCCCCCCAGCACACACATGCCTGCCACTGGCCTCTGAAGACGTCATGAACAACTGAGCTCACAATCACCACCAGCAGACACGTGCCTGCCACTGGCTTTTAACTCCCTACGGCACAAGGACCTCACAATCACCACCAGCACACACATGCCTGGCACTGGCCTCTCAACCCGTCACGTACAAGTACCTCACAGTCACCCCCAGCACACACATGCCTGGCACTGGCCTCTCATGACGTAACGAGCAACTGAGCTCACAATCACCACCAGCACACACATGCCTGGCACCGGCCTCTGATGACATCAGGAACAATTGAGCTCACAATCACCACCAGCACACACTGCCTGCCACTGGCCTCTCATGCCCTCAGGCACAAGGACCTCAAAATCACCACCAGTAGACTAGTGCCTGGCACTGGCATGTGGCAACATCACGAACACCTGAGCTCACAATCACCACCAGCACACACATGCCTGCCACGGGCCTCTCGCCCTCAGACACAATGACCTCACAATAACCACCAGCAAAAAAAGCCTGGCAATGGCCTCTAACGCCCTAAGGCACAAGGACCTCACAATCACCACCAGCACACACATGCCTGGCACTGGCCTCTGATGATGTCACGAACAACTGAGCACACAATCACCACCAGCACACACATGCCTGCCACTGGCCTCTCATGACGTCACGAGCAACTGAGCTCACAATCACCACCAGCACACACATGCCTGCCACTGGCTTCTCACGCCCTCAGGTACAAGCACCTCACAATCACAACCAGAACACACCAGTCTGACACTGGCCTCTCATGCCTCCACGCACAACTGACCTCACAATCACCACCAGCACACACATGCCTGCCACTGGCTCCTCATACCGTCATGCACAAGGACCTCACAGTCCCCCCCAGCACACACATGCCTGCCACTGGCCTCTGAAGACGTCATGAACAACTGAGATCACAATCACCACCAGCAGACACGTGCCTGCCACTGGTTTTTAACTCCCTACGGCACAAGGACCTCACAATCACCACCAGCACACACATGCCTGCCACTGGCTCCTCATGACGTCACGAACAACTGAGCTCACAATCACCACCAGCACACACATGCCTGCCACTGGCCTCTCATGCCTTCAGGCACAGGGACCTAAAAATCACCACCAGTAGACTAGTGCCTGGCATGGCATGTGGCAACATCACGAACAACTGAGCTCACAATCACCACCAGCACACAAACGCCTGCCACTGGCCTCTCGCCCTCAGACACAATGACCTCACAATAACC
Organism: Struthio camelus; assembly: GCF_040807025.1. Lineage (NCBI taxonomy): Eukaryota > Metazoa > Chordata > Aves > Struthioniformes > Struthionidae > Struthio > Struthio camelus. Next base: position 1,348,454 of record NW_027182575.1, read on the forward strand.
ACCAGCAAAAAAAGCCTGGCACTGGCCTCTAACGCCCAAAGGAGCAAGGACCTCACAATCAACACCAGCACACACATGCCAGGCACTGGCCTCTCAACCCGTCATGCACAAGTACCTCACAGTCACCCCCAGCACAAACATGCCTGGCACTGGCCTCTCATGATGTCACGAAAAACTGAGCTCACAATCACCACCAGCACACACATGCCTGGCACCGGCCTCTGATGACATCAGGAACAATTGAGCTCACAATCACCACCAGCACACACATGCCTGCCACTGGCCTCTCATGCCCTCAGGCACAAGGACCTCACAATCACCACCAGTAGACTAGTGCCTGGCACTGGCATGTGACAACATCACGAACACCTGAGCTCACAATCACCACCAGCACACACATGCCTGGCACTGGCCTCTCGCCCTCAGACACAATGACCTCACAATAACCACCAGCAAAAAAAGCCTGCCACTGGCCTCTAACGCCCTAAGGCACAAGGACCTCACAATCACCACCAGCACACACATGCCTGGCACTGGCCTCTGAAGACGTCATGAACAACTGAGCTCACAATCACCACCAGCAGACACGTGCCTGCCACTGGCCTCTCAACCCGTCACGCACAAGTACCTCACAATCACCACCAGCACACACATGCCTGGCACTGGCCTCTCATGACGTCACGAACAACTGAGCTCACAATCACCACCAGCACACACATGCCTGCCACTGGCCTCTGATGACATCAGGAACAACTGAGCTCACAATCACCAACAGCACACACATGCCTGCCACTGGCCTCTCATGCCCTCAGGCACAAGGACCTCAAGATCACCACCAGTAGACTAGTGCCTGGCATGGCATGTGGCAACATCACGAACACCTGAGCTCACAATCACCACCAGCACACACATGCCTGCCACTGGCCTCTCGCCCTCAGACACAATGACCTCACAATAACCACCAGCAAAAAAAGCCTGGCACTGGCCTCTAACGCCCTAAGGCACAAGGACATCACAATCACCACCAGCACACACATGCCTGCCACTGGCCTCTGATGATGTCACGAACAACTGAGCTCACAATCACCACCAGCACACACATGCCTGCCACTGGCCTCTGATGACGTCACGAGCAACTGAGCTCACAATCACCACCAGCACACACATGCCTGCCACTGGCTTCTCACGCCCTCAGGCACAGCGACCTCACAATCACCACCAGCACACACATGCCTGCCACTGGCTTTTAACTCCCTCAGGTACAAGCACCTCACAATCACAACCAGAACACACCAGTCTGACACTGGCCTCTCATGCCTCCACGCACAACTGACCTCAAAATCACCACCAGCACACACATGCCTGCCACTGCCTCCTCATACCGTCATGCACAAGGACCTCACAGTCCCCCCCAGCACACACATGCCTGCCACTGGCCTCTCATGACGTCATGAACAACTGAGCTCACAATCACCACCAGCAGACACGTGCCTGCCACTGGCTTTTAACTCCCTACGGCACAAGGACCTCACAATCACCACCAGCACACACATGCCTGGCACTGGCCTCTCAACCCGTCACGTACAAGTACCTCACAGTCACCCCCAGCACACACATGCCTGGCACTGGCCTCTGATGATGTCACGAACAACTGAGCTCACAATCACAATCAGCACACACATGCCTGGCACTGGCCTCTGATGATGTCACGAACAACTGAGCTCACAATCACAATCAGCACACACATGCCTGCCACTGGCCTCTCATGACGTCACGAGCAACTGAGCTCACAATCACCACCAGCACACACATGCCTGCCACTGGCCTCTCAACCCGTCACGCACAAGTACCTCACAGTCACCCCCAGCACACACATGCCTGCCACTGGCCTCTGAAGACGTCATGAACAACTGAGATCACAATCACCACCAGCAGACACGTGCCTGCCACTGGTTTTTAACTCCCTACGGCACAAGGACCTCACAATCACCACCAGCACACACATGCCTGGCACTGGCCTCTCAACCCGTCACGCACAAGTACCTCACAGTCACCCCCAGCACACACATGCCTGGCACTGGCCTCTCATGACGTCACGAACAACTGAGCTCACAATCACCACCAGCACACACATGCCTGCCACTGGCCTCTCATGCCCTCAGGCACAGGGACCTAAAAATCACCACCAGTAGACTAGTGCCTGGTATGGCATGTGACAACATCACGAACAACTGAGCTCACAATCACCACCAGCACACAAATGCCTGCCACTGGCCTCTCGCCCTCAGACACAATGACCTCACAATAACCACCAGCAAAAAAAGCCTGGCACTGGCCTCTAACGCCCTAAGGCACAAGGACCTCACAGTCACCACCAGCACACACATGCCTGGCACTGGCCTCTGATGATGTCACGAACAACTGAGCTCACAATCACCACCAGCACACACATGCCTGGCACCGGCCTCTCATGACGTCACGAGCAACTGAGCTCACAATCACCACCAGCACACACATGCCTGCCACTGGCCTCTCATGCCCTCAGGCACAAGCACCTCACAATCACCACCAGTAGACTAGTGCCTGGCACTGGCATGTGACAACATCACGAACACCTGAGCTCACAATCACCACCAGCACACACATGCCTGGCACTGGCCTCTCGCCCTCAGACACAATGACCTCACAATAACCACCAGCAAAAAAAGCCTGGCAATGGCCTCTAACGCCCTAAGGCACAAGGACCTCACAATCACCACCAGCACACACATGCCTGGCACTGGCCTCTGATGATGTCACGAACAACTGAGCTCACAATCACCACCAGCACACACATGCCTGCCACTGGCCTCTCATGACGTCACGAGCAACTGAGCTCACAATCACCACCAGCACGCACATGCCTGCCACTGGCTTCTCACGCCCTCAGGCACAGCGACCTCACAATCACCACCAGCACACACATGCCTGCCACTGCCTTTTAACTCCCTCAGGTACAAGCACCTCACAATCACAACCAGAACACACCAGTCTGACACTGGCCTCTCATGCCTCCACGCACAACTGACCTCACAATCACCACCAGCACACACATGCCTGCCACTGGCTCCTCATACCGTCATGCACAAGGACCTCACAGTCCCCCCCAGCACACACATGCCTGCCACTGGCCTCTGAAGACGTCATGAACAACTGAGATCACAATCACCACCAGTAGACACGTGCCTGCCACTGGCTTTTAACTGCCTACAGCACAAGGACCTCACAGTCACCCCCAGCACACACAGGCCTGGCAATGGCCTCTCATGACGTAACGAGCAACTGAGCTCACAATCACCACCAGCACACACAAGCCTGGCACCGGCCTCTGATGACATCAGGAACAATTGAGCTCACAATCACCACCAGCACACACATGCCTGCCACTGGTCTCTCATGCCCTCAGGCACAAGGACCTCAAAATCACCACCAGTAGACTAGAGCCTGGCATGGCATGTGACAACATCACGAACAACTGAGCTCACAATCACCACCAGCACACACATGCCTGCCACTGGCCTCTCGCCCTCAGACACAATGACCTCACAATAACCACCAGCAAAAAAAGCCTGGCACTGGCCTCTAACGCCCTAAGGCACAAGGACCTCACAATCACCACCAGCACACACATGCCTGCCACTGGCTTCTCACGCCCTCAGGTACAAGCACCTCACAATCACAACCAGAACACACCAGTCTGACACTGGCCTCTCATGCCTCCACGCACAACTGACCTCACAATCACCACCAGCACACACATGCCTGCCACTGGCTCCTCATACCGTCATGCACAAGGACCTCACAGTCCCCCCCAGCACACACATGCCTGCCACTGGCCTCTCATGACGTCATGAACAACTGAGATCACAATCACCACCAGCAGACACGTGCCTGCCACTGGTTTTTAACTCCCTACGGCACAAGGACCTCACAATCACCACCAGCACACACATGCCTGGCACTGGCCTCTCAACCCGTCACGCACAAGTACCTCACAGTCACCCCCAGCACACACATGCCTGGCACTGGCCTCTCATGACGTCACGAGCAACTGAGCTCACAATCACCACCAGCACACACATGCCTGCCACTGGCCTCTCATGCCCTCAGGCACAGGGACCTAAAAATCACCACCAGTAGACTAGTGCCTGGTATGGCATGTGACAACATCACGAACAACTGAGCTCACAATCACCACCAGCACACAAATGCCTGCCACTGGCCTCTCGCCCTCAGACACAATGACCTCACAATAACCACCAGCAAAAAAAGCCTGGCACTGGCCTCTAACGCCCAAAGGAGCAAGGACCTCACAATCACCACCAGCACACACATGCCTGGCACTGGCCTCTGATGATGTCACGAACAACTGAGCTCACAATCACCACCAGCACACACATGCCTGGCACCGGCCTCTCATGACGTCACGAGCAACTGAGCTCACAATCACCACCAGCACACACATGCCTGCCACTGGCCTCTCATGCCCTCAGGCACAAGCACCTCACAATCACCACCAGTAGACTAGTGCCTGGCACTGGCATGTGACAACATCACGAACACCTGAGCTCACAATCACCACCAGCACACACATGCCTGGCACTGGCCTCTCGCCCTCAGACACAATGACCTCACAATAACCACCAGCAAAAAAAGCCTGGCAATGGCCTCTAACGCCCTAAGGCACAAGGACCTCACAATCACCACCAGCACACACATGCCTGGCACTGGCCTCTGATGATGTCACGAACAACTGAGCTCACAATCACCACCAGCACACACATGCCTGCCACTGGCCTCTCATGACGTCACGAGCAACTGAGCTCACAATCACCACCAGCACGCACATGCCTGCCACTGGCTTCTCACACCCTCAGGCACAGCGACCTCACAATCACCACCAGCACACACATGCCTGCCACTGCCTTTTAACTCCCTCAGGTACAAGCACCTCACAATCACAACCAGAACACACCAGTCTGACACTGGCCTCTCATGCCTCCACGCACAACTGACCTCACAATCACCACCAGCACACACATGCCTGCCACTGGCTCCTCATACCGTCATGCACAAGGACCTCACAGTCCCCCCCAGCACACACATGCCTGCCACTGGCCTCTGAAGACGTCATGAACAACTGAGATCACAATCACCACCAGTAGACACGTGCCTGCCACTGGCTTTTAACTGCCTACAGCACAAGGACCTCACAGTCACCCCCAGCACACACAGGCCTGGCAATGGCCTCTCATGACGTAACGAGCAACTGAGCTCACAATCACCACCAGCACACACAAGCCTGGCACCGGCCTCTGATGACATCAGGAACAATTGAGCTCACAATCACCACCAGCACACACATGCCTGCCACTGGTCTCTCATGCCCTCAGGCACAAGGACCTCAAAATCACCACCAGTAGACTAGAGCCTGGCATGGCATGTGACAACATCACGAACAACTGAGCTCACAATCACCACCAGCACACACATGCCTGCCACTGGCCTCTCGCCCTCAGACACAATGACCTCACAATAACCACCAGCAAAAAAAGCCTGGCACTGGCCTCTAACGCCCTAAGGCACAAGGACCTCACAATCACCACCAGCACACACATGCCTGCCACTGGCTTCTCACGCCCTCAGGTACAAGCACCTCACAATCACAAACAGAACACACCAGTCTGACACTGGCCTCTCATGCCTCCACGCACAACTGACCTCACAATCACCACCAGCACACACATGCCTGCCACTGGCTCCTCATACCGTCATGCACAAGGACCTCACAGTCCCCCCCAGCACACACATGCCTGCCACTGGCCTCTCATGACGTCATGAACAACTGAGATCACAATCACCACCAGCAGACACGTGCCTGCCACTGGTTTTTAACTCCCTACGGCACAAGGACCTCACAATCACCACCAGCACACACATGCCTGGCACTGGCCTCTCAACCCGTCACGCACAAGTACCTCACAGTCACCCCCAGCACACACATGCCTGGCACTGGCCTCTCATGACGTCACGAGCAACTGAGCTCACAATCACCACCAGCACACACATGCCTGCCACTGGCCTCTCATGCCCTCAGGCACAGGGACCTAAAAATCACCACCAGTAGACTAGTGCCTGGTATGGCATGTGACAACATCACGAACAACTGAGCTCACAATCACCACCAGCACACAAATGCCTGCCACTGGCCTCTCGCCCTCAGACACAATGACCTCACAATAACCACCAGCAAAAAAAGCCTGGCACTGGCCTCTAACGCCCAAAGGAGCAAGGACCTCACAATCAACACCAGCACACACATGCCAGGCACTGGCCTCTCAACCCGTCATGCACAAGTACCTCACAGTCACCCCCAGCACAAACATGCCTGGCACTGGCCTCTGATGATGTCACGAACAACTGAGCTCACAATCACCACCAGCACACACATGTCTGGCACCGGCCTCTGATGACATCAGGAACAATTGAGCTCACAATCACCACCAGCACACACATGCCTGCCACTGGCCTCTCATGCCCTCAGGCACAAGGACCTCAAAATCACCACCAGTAGACTAGTGCCTGGCACTGGCATGTGACAACATCACGAACAACTGAGCTCACAATCACCACCAGCACACACATGCCTGGCACTGGCCTCTCGCCCTCAGACACAATGACCTCACAATAACCACCAGCACACACATGCCTGGCACTGGCCTCTAACGCCCTAAGGCACAAGGACCTCACAATCACCACCAGCACACACATGCCTGGCACTGGCCTCTGATGATGTCACGAACAACTGAGCTCACAATCACCACCAGCACACACATGCCTGGCACCGGCCTCTCATGACGTCACGAGCAACTGAGCTCACAATCACCACCAGCACACACATGCCTGCCACTGGCCTCTCATGCCCTCAGGCACAAGGACCTCACAATCACCACCAGTAGACTAGTGCCTGGCACTGGCATGTGACAACATCACGAACAACTGAGCTCACAATCACCACCAGCACACACATGCCTGGCACTGGCCTCTCGCCCTCAGACACAATGACCTCACAATGACCACCAGCAAAAAAAGCCTGGCACTGGCCTCTAACGCCCTAAGGCACAAGGACCTCACAATCACCACCAGCACACACATGCCTGCCACTGGCCTCTGATGATGTCACGAACAACTGAGCTCACAATCACCACCAGCACACACATGCCTGCCACTGTCCTCTCATGACGTGACGAGCAACTGAGCTCACAATCACCACCAGCACACACATGCCTGCCACTGGCTCCTCATACCGTCATGCACAAGGACCTCACAGTCCCCCCCAGCACACACATGCCTGCCACTGGCCTCTGAAGACGTCATGAACAACTGAGATCACAATCACCACCAGTAGACACGTGCCTGCCACTGGCTTTTAACTGCCTACAGCACAAGGACCTCACAGTCACCCCCAGCACACACAGGCCTGGCAATGGCCTCTCATGACGTAACGAGCAACTGAGCTCACAATCACCACCAGCACACACAAGCCTGGCACCGGCCTCTGATGACATCAGGAACAATTGAGCTCACAATCACCACCAGCACACACATGCCTGCCACTGGCTCCTCATACCGTCATGCACAAGGACCTCACAGTCCCCCCCAGCACACACATGCCTGCCACTGGCCTCTGAAGACGTCATGAACAACTGAGATCACAATCACCACCAGCAGACACGTGCCTGCCACTGGTTTTTAACTCCCTACGGCACAAGGACCTCACAATCACCACCAGCACACACATGCCTGGCACTGGCCTCTCAACCCGTCACGCACAAGTACCTCACAGTCACCCCCAGCACACACATGCCTGCCACTGGCCTCTCATGACGTCACGAACAACTGAGCTCACAATCACCACCAGCACACACATGCCTGCCACTGGCCTCTCATGCCCTCAGGCACAGGGACCTAAAAATCACCACCAGTAGACTAGTGCCTGGTATGGCATGTGACAACATCACGAACAACTGAGCTCACAATCACCACCAGCACACAAATGCCTGCCACTGGCCTCTCGCCCTCAGACACAATGACCTCACAATAACCACCAGCAAAAAAAGCCTGCCACTGGCCTCTAACGCCCTAAGGCACAAGGACCTCACAATCACCACCAGCACACACATGCCTGGCACTGGCCTCTGATGATGTCACGAACAACTGAGCTCACAATCACCACCAGCACACACATGCCTGCCACTGCCTTTTAACTCCCTCAGGTACAAGCACCTCACAATCACAACCAGAACACACCAGTCTGACACTGGCCTCTCATGCCTCCACGCACAACTGACCTCAAAATCACCACCAGCACACACATGCCTGCCACTGCCTCCTCATACCGTCATGCACAAGGACCTCACAGTCCCCCCCAGCACACACATGCCTGCCACTGGCCTCTGAAGACGTCATGAACAACTGAGATCACAATCACCACCAGTAGACACGTGCCTGCCACTGGCTTTTAACTGCCTACAGCACAAGGACCTCACAGTCACCCCCAGCACACACAGGCCTGGCAATGGCCTCTCATGACGTAACGAGCAACTGAGCTCACAATCACCACCAGCACACACAAGCCTGGCACTGGTCTCTCATGCCCTCAGGCACAAGGACCTCAAAATCACCACCAGTAGACTAGAGCCTGGCATGGCATGTGACAACATCACGAACAACTGAGCTCACAATCACCACCAGCACACACATGCCTGCCACTGGCCTCTCGCCCTCAGACACAATGACCTCAGAATAACCACCAGCACACACATGCCTGGCACTGGCCTCTAACGCCCTAAGGCACAAGGACCTCACAATCACCACCAGCACACACATGCCTGCCACTGGCTTCTCACGCCCTCAGGTACAAGCACCTCACAATCACAACCAGAACACACCAGTCTGACACTGGCCTCTCATGCCTCCACGCACAACTGACCTCACAATCACCACCAGCACACACATGCCTGCCACTGGCTCCTCATACCGTCATGCACAAGGACCTCACAGTCCCCCCCAGCACACACATGCCTGCCACTGGCCTCTGAAGACGTCATGAACAACTGAGATCACAATCACCACCAGCACACACGTGCCTGCCACTGGTTTTTAAATCCCTACGGCACAAGGACCTCACAATCACCACCAGCACACACATGCCTGGCACTGGCCTCTCAACCCGTCACGCACAAGTACCTCACAGTCACCCCCAGCACACACATGCCTGCCACTGGCTCCTCATGACGTCACGAACAACTGAGCTCACAATCACCACCAGCACACACATGCCTGCCACTGGCCTCTCATGCCCTCAGGCACAGGGACCTAAAAATCACCACCAGTAGACTAGTGCCTGGTATGGCATGTGACAACATCACGAACAACTGAGCTCACAATCACCACCAGCACACAAATGCCTGCCACTGGCCTCTCGCCCTCAGACACAATGACCTCACAATAACCACCAGCAAAAAAAGCCTGGCACTGGCCTCTAACGCCCAAAGGAGCAAGGACCTCACAATCAACACCAGCACACACATGCCTGCCACTGACCTCTCAACCCGTCATGCACAAGTACCTCACAGTCACCCCCAGCACAAACATTCCTGGCACTGGCCTCTGATGATGTCACGAACAACTGAGCTCACAATCACCACCAGCACACACATGCCTGGCACCGGCCTCTGATGACATCAGGAACAATTGAGCTCACAATCACCACCAGCACACACATACCTGCCACTGGCCTCTCATGCCCTCAGGCACAAGGACCTCAAAATCACCACCAGTAGACTAGTGCCTGGCACTGGCATGTGACAACATCACGAACAACTGAGCTCAAAATCACCACCAGCACACACATGCCTGCCACTGGCCTCTCGCCCTCAGACACAATGACCTCACAATAACCACCAGCAAAAAAAGCCTGCCACTGGCCTCTAACGCCCTAAGGCACAAGGACCTCACAATCACCACCAGCACACACATGCCTGGCACTGGCCTCTGATGATGTCACCAACAACTGAGCTCACAATCACCACCAGCACACACATGCCTGGCACCGGCCTCTCATGACGTCACGAGCAACTGAGCTCACAATCACCACCAGCACACACATGCCTGGCAATGGCCTCTCATGCCCTCAGGCACAAGGACCTCAAAATCACCACCAGTAGACTAGTGCCTGGCACTGGCATGTGACAACATCACGAACAACTGAGCTCACAATCACCACCAGCACACACATGCCTGGCACTGGCCTCTCGCCCTCAGACACAATGACCTCACAATGACCACCAGCAAAAAAAGCCTGCCACTGGCCTCTAACGCCCTAAGGCACAAGGACCTCACAGTCCCCCCCAGCACACACATGCCTGCCACTGGCCTCTGATGATGTCACGAACAACTGAGCTCACAATCACCACCAGCACACACATGCCTGCCACTGTCCTCTCATGACGTCACGAGCAACTGAGCTCACAATCACCACCAGCACACACATGCCTGCCACTGCCTTTTAACTCCCTCAGGTACAAGCACCTCACAATCACAACCAGAACACACCAGTCTGACACTGGCCTCTCATGCCTCCACGCACAACTGACCTCAAAATCACCACCAGCACACACATGCCTGCCACTGGCTCCTCATACCGTCATGCACAAGGACCTCACAGTCCCCCCCAGCACACACATGCCTGCCACTGGCCTCTGAAGACGTCATGAACAACTGAGATCACAATCACCACCAGTAGACACGTGCCTGCCACTGGCTTTTAACTGCCTACAGCACAAGGACCTCACAGTCACCCCCAGCACACACAGGCCTGGCAATGGCCTCTCATGACGTAACGAGCAACTGAGCTCACAATCACCACCAGCACACACATGCCTGCCACTGGTCTCTCATGCCCTCAGGCACAAGGACCTCAAAATCACCACCAGTAGACTAGAGCCTGGCATGGCATGTGACAACATCATGAACAACTGAGCTCACAATCACCACCAGCACACACATGCCTGCCACTGGCCTCTCGCCCTCAGACACAATGACCTCACAATAACCACCAGCAAAAAAAGCCTGGCACTGGCCTCTAACGCCCTAAGGCACAAGGACCTCACAATCACCACCAGCACACACATGCCTGGCACTGGCCTCTCATGACGTCACGAGCAACTGAGCTCACAATCACCACCAGCACACACATGCCTGGCACTGGCCTCTCATGACGTCACGAGCAACTGAGCTCACAATCACCACCAGCACACACATGCCTGCCACTGGCTTCTCACGCCCTCACGCACAGGGACCTCACAATCACCACCAGCACACACATGCCTGCCACTGGCTTTTAACTCCCTCAGGTACAAGCACCTCACAATCACAACCAGAACACACCAGTCTGACACTGGCCTCTCATGCCTCCACGCACAACTGACCTCAAAATCACCACCAGCACACACATGCCTGCCACTGGCTCCTCATACCGTCATGCACAAGGACCTCACAGTCCCCCCCAGCACACACATGCCTGCCACTGGCCTCTGAAGACGTCATGAACAACTGAGCTCACAATCACCACCAGCACACACATGCCTGCCACTGGCTTTTAACTCCCTACGGCACAAGGACCTCACAATCACCACCAGCACACACATGCCTGGCACTGGCCTCTCAACCCGTCACGCACAAGTACCTCACAGTCACCCCCAGCACACACATGCCTGGCAATGGCCTCTGAAGACGTAACGAACAACTGAGCTCACAATCACCACCAGCACACACATGCCTGGCACCGGCCTCTGATGACATCAGGAACAATTGAGCTCACAATCACCACCAGCACACACATGCCTGCCACTGGCCTCTCATGCCCTCAGGCACAAGGACCTCAAAATCACCACCAGTAGACTAGTGCCTGGCACTGGCATGTGACAACATCACGAACAACTGAGCTCACAATCACCACCAGCACACACATGCCTGCCACTGGCCTCTCGCCCTCAGACACAATGACCTCACAATAACCACCAGCAAAAAAAGCCTGCCACTGGCCTCTAACGCCCTAAGGCACAAGGACCTCACAATCACAACCAGCACACACATGCCTGGCACTGGCCTCTGATGATGTCACGAACAACTGAGCTCACAATCACCACCAGCACACACATGCCTGCCACTGGCCTCTCATGACGTCACGAGCAACTGAGCTCACAATCACCACCAGCACACACCTGCCTGCCACTGGCTTCTCACGCCCTCAGGCACAGGGACCTCACAATCACCACCAGCACACACATGCCTGCCACTGGGTTTTAACTCCCTCAGGTACAAGCACCTCACAATCACAACCAGAACACACCAGTCTGACACTGGCCTCTCATGCCTCCACGCACAACTGACCTCACAATCACCACCAGCACACACATGCCTGCCACTGGCTCCTCATACCGTCATGCACAAGGACCTCACAGTCCCCCCCAGCACACACATGCCTGCCACTGGCCTCTGAAGACGTCATGAACAACTGAGCTCACAATCACCACCAGCACACACGTGCCTGCCACTGGCTTTTAACTCCCTACGGCACAAGGACCTCACAGTCACCCCCAGCACACACATGCCTGGCACCGGCCTCTGATGACATCAGGAACAATTGAGCTCACAATCACCACCAGCACACACATGCCTGCCACTGGCCTCTCATGCCCTCAGGCACAAGGACCTCAAAATCACCACCAGTAGACTAGTGCCTGGCACTGGCATGTGACAACATCACGAACAACTGAGCTCACAATCACCACCAGCACACACATGCCTGCCACTGGCCTCTCGCCCTCAGACACAATGACCTCACAATAACCACCAGCAAAAAAAGCCTGCCACTGGCCTCTAACGCCCTAAGGCACAAGGACCTCACAATCACAACCAGCACACACATGCCTGGCACTGGCCTCTGATGATGTCACGAACAACTGAGCTCACAATCACCACCAGCACACACATGCCTGCCACTGGCCTCTCATGACGTCACGAGCAACTGAGCTCACAATCACCACCAGCACACACCTGCCTGCCACTGGCTTCTCACGCCCTCAGGCACAGGGACCTCACAATCACCACCAGCACACACATGCCTGCCACTGGGTTTTAACTCCCTCAGGTACAAGCACCTCACAATCACAACCAGAACACACCAGTCTGACACTGGCCTCTCATGCCTCCACGCACAACTGACCTCACAATCACCACCAGCACACACATGCCTGCCACTGGCTCCTCATACCGTCATGCACAAGGACCTCACAGTCCCCCCCAGCACACACATGCCTGCCACTGGCCTCTGAAGACGTCATGAACAACTGAGCTCACAATCACCACCAGCACACACGTGCCTGCCACTGGCTTTTAACTCCCTACGGCACAAGGACCTCACAGTCACCCCCAGCACACACATGCCTGGCACCGGCCTCTGATGACATCAGGAACAATTGAGCTCACAATCACCACCAGCACACACATGCCTGTCACTGGCCTCTCATGCCCTCAGGCACAAGCACCTCAAAATCACCACCAGTAGACTAGTGCCTGGCACTGGCATGTGACAACATCACGAACAACTGAGCTCACAATCACCACCAGCACACACATGCCTGCCACTGGCCTCTCGCCCTCAGACACAATGACCTCACAATAACCACCAGCACACACATGCCTGCCACTGGCCTCTCACGCTGTAAGGCACAAGGACCTCACAATCACCACCAGCACACACATGCCTGCCACTGGCCTCTGATGATGTCACGAACAACTGAGCTCACAATCACCACCAGCACACACATGCCTGCCACTGGCCTCTCATGACGTCACGAGCAACTGAGCTCACAATCACCACCAGCACACACATGCCTGCCACTGGCTTCTCACGCCCTCACGCACAGGGACCTCACAATCACCACCAGCACACACATGCCTGCCACTGGCTTTTAACTCCCTCAGGTACAAGCACCTCACAATCACAACCAGAACACACCAGTCTGACACTGGCCTCTCATGCCTCCACGCACAACTGACCTCAAAATCACCACCAGCACACACATGCCTGCCACTGCCTCCTCATACCGTCATGCACAAGGACCTCACAGTCCCCCCCAGCACACACATGCCTGCCACTGGCCTCTGAAGACGTCATGAACAACTGAGATCACAATCACCACCAGCAGACACGTGCCTGCCACTGGCTTTTAAATCCCTACGGCACAAGGACCTCACAATCACCACCAGCACACACATGCCTGCCACTGGCCTCTCAACACGTCACGCACAAGTACCTCACAGTCACCCGCAGCACACACATGCCTGGCAATGGCCTCTCATGACGTCACGAACAACTGAGCTCACAATCACCACCAGCACACACATGCCTGGCACCGGCCTCTGATGACATCAGGAACAATTGAGCTCACAATCACCACCAGCACACACATGCCTGCCACTGGCCTCTCATGCCCTCAGGCACAAGCACCCCAAAATCACCACCAGTAGACTAGTGCCTGGCACTGGCATGTGACAACATCACGAACAACTGAGCTCACAATCACCACCAGCACACACATGCCTGCCACTGGCCTCTCGCCCTCAGACACAATGACCTCACAATAACCACCAGCAAAAAAAACCTGGCACTGGCCTCTAACGCCCTAAGGCACAAGGACCTCACAATCACCACCAGCACACACATGCCTGCCACTGGCCTCTGATGATGTCACGAACAACTGAGCTCACAATCACCACCAGCACACACATGCCTGCCACTGGCCTCTCATGACGTCACGAGCAACTGAGCTCACAATCACCACCAGCACACACATGCCTGCCACTGGCCTCTCACGCCCTCACGCACAGGGACCTCACAATCACCACCAGCACACACATGCCTGCCACTGGCTTTTAACTCCCTCAGGTACAAGCACCTCACAATCACAACCAGAACACACCAGTCTGACACTGGCCTCTCATGCCTCCACGCACAACTGACCTCAAAATCACCACCAGCACACACATGCCTGCCACTGGCTCCTCATACCGTCATGCACAAGGACCTCACAGTCCCCCCCAGCACACACATGCCTGCCACTGGCCTCTCATGACGTCATGAACAACTGAGCTCACAATCACCACCAGCAGACACGTGCCTGCCACTGGCTTTTAACTCCCTACGGCACAAGGACCTCACAATCACCACCAGCACACACATGCCTGGCACTGGCCTCTCAACCCGTCACGCACAAGTACCTCACAGTCACCCCCAGCACACACATGCCTGGCAATGGCCTCTCATGACGTCACGAACAACTGAGCTCACAATCACCACCAGCACACACATGCCTGGCACCGGCCTCTGATGACATCAGGAACAATTGAGCTCACAATCACCACCAGCACACACATGCCTGCCACTGGCCTCTCATGCCCTCAGGCACAAGCACCTCAAAATCACCACCAGTAGACTAGTGCCTGGCACTGGCATGTGACAACATCACGAACAACTGAGCTCACAATCACCACCAGCACACACATGCCTGGCACTGGCCTCTCGCCCTCAGACACAATGACCTCACAATAACCACCAGCAAAAAAAGCCTGCCACTGGCCTCTAACGCGCAAAGGCACAAGGACCTCACAATCACCACCAGCACACACATGCCTGGCACTGGCCTCTGATGATGTCACGAACAACTGAGCTCACAATCACCACCAGCACACACATGCCTGGCACTGGCCTCTCATGACGTCACGAGCAACTGAGCTCACAATCACCACCAGCACACACATGCCTGCCACTGGCCTCTCACGCCCTCACGCACAGGGACCTCACAATCACCACCAGCACACACATGCCTGCCACTGGCTTTTAACTCCCTCAGGTACAAGCACCTCACAATCACAACCAGAACACACCAGTCTGACACTGGCCTCTCATGCCTCCACGCACAACTGACCTCACAATCACCACCAGCACACACATGCCTGCCACTGGCCTCTGAAGACGTCATGAACAACTGAGCTCACAATCACCACCAGCAGACACGTGCCTGCCACTGGCTTTTAACTCCCTACGGCACAAGGACCTCACAATCACCACCAGCACACACATGCCTGGCACTGGCCTCTCAACCCGTCACGCACAAGTACCTCACAGTCACCCCCAGCACACACATGCCTGGCAATGGCCTCTCATGACGTAACGAGCAACTGAGCTCACAATCACCACCAGCACACACATGCCTGGCACCGGCCTCTGATGACATCAGGAACAATTGAGCTCACAATCACCACCAGCACAGACATGCCTGCCACTGGCCTCTCATGCCCTCAGGCACAAGGACCTCAAAATCACCACCAGTAGACTAGTGCCTGGCACTGGCATGTGACAACATCACGAACAACTGAGCTCACAATCACCACCAGCACACACATGCCTGGCACTGGCCTCTCGCCCTCAGACACAATGACCTCACAATAACCACCAGCAAAAAAAGCCTGCCACTGGCCTCTAACGCCCTAAGGCACAAGGACCTCACAATCACCACCAGCACACACATGCCTGGCACTGGCCTCTGATGATGTCACGAACAACTGAGCTCACAATCACCACCAGCACACACATGCCTGGCACTGGCCTCTCATGACGTCACGAGCAACTGAGCTCACAATCACCACCAGCACACACATGCCTGCCACTGGCCTCTCACGCCCTCACGCACAGGGACCTCACAATCACCACCAGCACACACATGCCTGCCACTGGCTTTTAACTCCCTCAGGTACAAGCACCTCACAATCACAACCAGAACACACCAGTCTGACACTGGCCTCTCATGCCTCCACGCACAACTGACCTCAAAATCACCACCAGCACACACATGCCTGCCACTGGCTCCTCATACCGTCATGCACAAGGACCTCACAGTCCCCCCCAGCACACACATGCCTGCCACTGGCCTCTGAAGACGTCATGAACAACTGAGATCACAATCACCACCAGCAGACACGTGCCTGCCACTGGCTTTTAAATCCCTACGGCACAAGGACCTCACAATCACCACCAGCACACACATGCCTGCCACTGGCCTCTCAACACGTCACGCACAAGTACCTCACAGTCACCACCAGCACACACATGCCTGGCAATGGCCTCTCATGACGTAACGAGCAACTGAGCTCACAATCACCACCAGCACACACATGCCTGGCACCGGCCTCTGATGACATCAGGAACAATTGAGCTCACAATCACCACCAGCACACACATGCCTGCCACTGGCCTCTCATGCCCTCAGGCACAAGCACCCCAAAATCACCACCAGTAGACTAGTGCCTGGCACTGGCATGTGACAACATCACGAACAACTGAGCTCACAATCACCACCAGCACACACATGCCTGCCACTGGCCTCTCGCCCTCAGACACAATGACCTCACAATAACCACCAGCAAAAAAAGCCTGGCACTGGCCTCTAACGCCCTAAGGCACAAGGACCTCACAATCACCACCAGCACACACATGCCTGCCACTGGCCTCTGATGATGTCACGAACAACTGAGCTCACAATCACCACCAGCACACACATGCCTGCCACTGGCCTCTCATGACGTCACGAGCAACTGAGCTCACAATCACCACCAGCACACACATGCCTGCCACTGGCCTCTCACGCCCTCAGGCACAGCGACCTCACAATCACCACCAGCACACACATGCCTGCCACTGGCTTTTAACTCCCTCAGGTACAAGCACCTCACAATCACAACCAGAACACACCAGTCTGACACTGGCCTCTCATGCCTCCACGCACAACTGACCTCAAAATCACCACCAGCACACACATGCCTGCCACTGGCTCCTCATACCGTCATGCACAAGGACCTCACAGTCCCCCCCAGCACACACATGCCTGCCACTGGCCTCTGAAGACGTCATGAACAACTGAGCTCACAATCACCACCAGCAGACACGTGCCTGCCACTGGCTTTTAACTCCCTACGGCACAAGGACCTCACAATCACCACCAGCACACACATGCCTGGCACTGGCCTCTCAACCCGTCACGCACAAGTACCTCACAGTCACCCCCAGCACACACATGCCTGGCAATGGCCTCTCATGACGTCACGAACAACTGAGCTCACAATCACCACCAGCACACACATGCCTGGCACCGGCCTCTGATGACATCAGGAACAATTGAGCTCACAATCGCCACCAGCACACACATGCCTGCCACTGGCCTCTCATGCCCTCAGGCACAAGCACCTCAAAATCACCACCAGTAGACTAGTGCCTGGCACTGGCATGTGACAACATCACGAACAACTGAGCTCACAATCACCACCAGCACACACATGCCTGGCACTGGCCTCTCGCCCTCAGACACAATGACCTCACAATAACCACCAGCAAAAAAAGCCTGCCACTGGCCTCTAACGCGCAAAGGCACAAGGACCTCACAATCACCACCAGCACACACATGCCTGGCACTGGCCTCTGATGATGTCACGAACAACTGAGCTCACAATCACCACCAGCACACACATGCCTGGCACTGGCCTCTCATGACGTCACGAGCAACTGAGCTCACAATCACCACCAGCACACACATGCCTGCCACTGGCCTCTCACGCCCTCACGCACAGGGACCTCACAATCACCACCAGCACACACATGCCTGCCACTGCCTTTTAACTCCCTCAGGTACAAGCACCTCACAATCACAACCAGAACACACCAGTCTGACACTGGCCTCTCATGCCTCCACGCACAACTGACCTCACAATCACCACCAGCACACACATGCCTGCCACTGGCCTCTGAAGACGTCATGAACAACTGAGCTCACAATCACCACCAGCAGACACGTGCCTGCCACTGGCTTTTAACTCCCTACGGCACAAGGACCTCACAATCACCACCAGCACACACATGCCTGGCACTGGCCTCTCAACCCGTCACGCACAAGTACCTCACAGTCACCCCCAGCACACACATGCCTGGCAATGGCCTCTCATGACGTAACGAGCAACTGAGCTCACAATCACCACCAGCACACACATGCCTGGCACCGGCCTCTGATGACATCAGGAACAATTGAGCTCACAATCACCACCAGCACAGACATACCTGCCACTGGCCTCTCATGCCCTCAGGCACAAGGACCTCAAAATCACCACCAGTAGACTAGTGCCTGGCACTGGCATGTGACAACATCACGAACAACTGAGCTCACAATCACCACCAGCACACACATGCCTGGCACTGGCCTCTCGCCCTCAGACACAATGACCTCACAATAACCACCAGCAAAAAAAGCCTGCCACTGGCCTCTAACGCCCTAAGGCACAAGGACCTCACAATCACCACCAGCACACACATGCCTGGCACTGGCCTCTGATGATGTCACGAACAACTGAGCTCACAATCACCACCAGCACACACATGCCTGGCACTGGCCTCTCATGACGTCACGAGCAACTGAGCTCACAATCACCACCAGCACACACATGCCTGCCACTGGCCTCTCACGCCCTCACGCACAGGGACCTCACAATCACCACCAGCACACACATGCCTGCCACTGGCTTTTAACTCCCTCAGGTACAAGCACCTCACAATCACAACCAGAACACACCAGTCTGACACTGGCCTCTCATGCCTCCACGCACAACTGACCTCAAAATCACCACCAGCACACACATGCCTGCCACTGGCTCCTCATACCGTCATGCACAAGGACCTCACAGTCCCCCCCAGCACACACATGCCTGCCACTGGCCTCTGAAGACGTCATGAACAACTGAGATCACAATCACCACCAGCAGACACGTGCCTGCCACTGGCTTTTAAATCCCTACGGCACAAGGACCTCACAATCACCACCAGCACACACATGCCTGCCACTGGCCTCTCAACACGTCACGCACAAGTACCTCACAGTCACCACCAGCACACACATGCCTGGCAATGGCCTCTCATGACGTAACGAGCAACTGAGCTCACAATCACCACCAGCACACACATGCCTGGCACCGGCCTCTGATGACATCAGGAACAATTGAGCTCACAATCACCACCAGCACACACATGCCTGCCACTGGCCTCTCATGCCCTCAGGCACAAGCACCCCAAAATCACCACCAGTAGACTAGTGCCTGGCACTGGCATGTGACAACATCACGAACAACTGAGCTCACAATCACCACCAGCACACACATGCCTGCCACTGGCCTCTCGCCCTCAGACACAATGACCTCACAATAACCACCAGCAAAAAAAGCCTGGCACTGGCCTCTAACGCCCTAAGGCACAAGGACCTCACAATCACCACCAGCACACACATGCCTGCCACTGGCCTCTGATGATGTCACGAACAACTGAGCTCACAATCACCACCAGCACACACATGCCTGCCACTGGCCTCTCATGACGTCACGAGCAACTGAGCTCACAATCACCACCAGCACACACATGCCTGCCACTGGCCTCTCACGCCCTCAGGCACAGCGACCTCACAATCACCACCAGCACACACATGCCTGCCACTGGCTTTTAACTCCCTCAGGTACAAGCACCTCACAATCACAACCAGAACACACCAGTCTGACACTGGCCTCTCATGCCTCCACGCACAACTGACCTCAAAATCACCACCAGCACACACATGCCTGCCACTGGCTCCTCATACCGTCATGCACAAGGACCTCACAGTCCCCCCCAGCACACACATGCCTGCCACTGGCCTCTGAAGACGTCATGAACAACTGAGCTCACAATCACCACCAGCAGACACGTGCCTGCCACTGGCTTTTAACTCCCTACGGCACAAGGACCTCACAATCACCACCAGCACACACATGCCTGGCACTGGCCTCTCAACCCGTCACGCACAAGTACCTCACAGTCACCCCCAGCACACACATGCCTGGCAATGGCCTCTCATGACGTCACGAACAACTGAGCTCACAATCACCACCAGCACACACATGCCTGGCACCGGCCTCTGATGACATCAGGAACAATTGAGCTCACAATCGCCACCAGCACACACATGCCTGCCACTGGCCTCTCATGCCCTCAGGCACAAGCACCTCAAAATCACCACCAGTAGACTAGTGCCTGGCACTGGCATGTGACAACATCACGAACAACTGAGCTCACAATCACCACCAGCACACACGTGCCTGGCACTGGCCTCTCGCCCTCAGACACAATGACCTCACAATAACCACCAGCAAAAAAAGCCTGCCACTGGCCTCTAACGCGCAAAGGCACAAGGACCTCACAATCACCACCAGCACACACATGCCTGGCACTGGCCTCTGATGATGTCACGAACAACTGAGCTCACAATCACCACCAGCACACACATGCCTGGCACTGGCCTCTCATGACGTCACGAGCAACTGAGCTCACAATCACCACCAGCACACACATGCCTGCCACTGGCCTCTCACGCCCTCACGCACAGGGACCTCACAATCACCACCAGCACACACATGCCTGCCACTGGCTTTTAACTCCCTCAGGTACAAGCACCTCACAATCACAACCAGAACACACCAGTCTGACACTGGCCTCTCATGCCTCCACGCACAACTGACCTCACAATCACCACCAGCACACACATGCCTGCCACTGGCTCCTCATACCGTCATGCACAAGGACCTCACAGTCCCCCCCAGCACACACATGCCTGCCACTGGCCTCTGAAGACGTCATGAACAACTGAGCTCACAATCACCACCAGCAGACACGTGCCTGCCACTGGCTTTTAACTCCCTACGGCACAAGGACCTCACAATCACCACCAGCACACACATGCCTGGCACTGGCCTCTCAACCCGTCACGCACAAGTACCTCACAGTCACCCCCAGCACACACATGCCTGGCAATGGCCTCTCATGACGTAACGAGCAACTGAGCTCACAATCACCACCAGCACACACATGCCTGGCACCGGCCTCTGATGACATCACGAACAATTGAGCTCACAATCGCCACCAGCACAGACATGCCTGCCACTGGCCTCTCATGCCCTCAGGCACAAGCACCTCAAAATCACCACCAGTAGACTAGTGCCTGGCACTGGCATGTGACAACATCACGAACAACTGAGCTCACAATCACCACCAGCACACACATGCCTGGCACTGGCCTCTGGCCCTCAGACACAATGACCTCACAATAACCACCAGCAAAAAAAGCCTGGCACTGGCCTCTAACGCCCTAAGGCACAAGGACCTCACAATCACCACCAGCACACACATGCCTGGCACTGGCCTCTGATGATGTCACGAACAACTGAGCTCACAATCACCACCAGCACACACATGCCTGCCACTGGCCTCTCATGACGTCACGAGCAACTGAGCTCACAATCACCACCAGCACACACATGCCTGCCACTGGCCTCTCATGCCCTCACGCACAGGGACCTCACAATCACCACCAGCACACACATGCCTGCCACTGGCTTTTAACTCCCTCAGGTACAAGCACCTCACAATCACAACCAGAACACACCAGTCTGACACTGGCCTCTCATGCCTCCACGCACAACTGACCTCACAATCACCACCAGCACACACATGCCTGCCACTGGCTCCTCATACCGTCATGCACCAGGACCTCACAGTCCCCCCCAGCACACACATGCCTGCCACTGGCCTCTGAAGACGTCATGAACAACTGAGATCACAATCACCACCAGCAGACACGTGCCTGCCACTGGCTTTTAACTCCCTACGGCACAAGGACCTCACAATCACCACCAGCACACACATGCCTGGAACTGGCCTCTCAACCCGTCACGCACAAGTACCTCACAGTCACCCCCAGCACACACATGCCTGGCAATGGCCTCTCATGACGTAACGAGCAACTGAGCTCACAATCACCACCAGCACACACATGCCTGGCACCGGCCTCTGATGACATCAGGAACAATTGAGCTCACAATCGCCACCAGCACACACATGCCTGCCACTGGCCTCTCATGCCCTCAGGCACAAGGACCTCAAAATCACCACCAGTAGACTAGTGCCTGGCATGGCATGTGACAACATCACGAACAACTGAGCTCACAATCACCACCAGCACACACATGCCTGCCTCTGGCCTCTCGCCCTCAGACACAATGACCTCACAATAACCACCAGCAAAAAAAGCCTGGCACTGGCCTCTAACGCCCTAAGGCACAAGGACTTCACAGTCACCACCAGCACACACATGCCTGGCCCTGGCCTCTCAACCCATCACGCACAAGTACCTCACAGTCACCCCCAGCACACACATGCCTGGCAATGGCCTCTCATGACGTCACGAACAACTGAGCTCACAATCACCACCAGCACACACATGCCTGGCACCGGCCTCTGATGACATCAGGAACAATTGAGCTCACAATCACCACCAGCACACACATGCCTGCCACTGGCCTCTCATGCCCTCAGGCACAAGGACCTCAAAATCACCACCAGTAGACTAGTGCCTGGCACTGGCATGTGACAACATCACGAACAACTGAGCTCACAATCACCACCAGCACACACATGCCTGCCACTGGCTTCTCACGCCCTCAGGCACAGCGACCTCACAATCACCACCAGCACACACATGCCTGCCACTGCCTTTTAACTCCCTCAGGTACAAGCACCTCACAATCACAACCAGAACACACCAGTCTGACACTGGCCTCTCATGCCTCCACGCACAACTGACCTCAAAATCACCACCAGCACACACATGCCTGCCACTGCCTCCTCATACCGTCATGCACAAGGACCTCACAGTCCCCCCCAGCACACACATGCCTGCCACTGGCCTCTGAAGACGTCATGAACAACTGAGCTCACAATCACCACCAGCAGACACGTGCCTGCCACTGGCTTTTAACTCCCTACGGCACAAGGACCTCACAATCACCACCAGCACACACATGCCTGGCACTGGCCTCTCAACCCGTCACGCACAAGTACCTCACAGTCACCCCCAGCACACACATGCCTGGCAATGGCCTCTCATGACGTCACGAACAACTGAGCTCACAATCACCACCAGCACACACATGCCTGGCACCGGCCTCTGATGACATCAGGAACAATTGAGCTCACAATCACCACCAGCACACACATGCCTGCCACTGGCCTCTCAACCCGTCACGCACAAGTACCTCAAAATCACCACCAGTAGACTAGTGCCTGGCACTGGCATGTGACAACATCACGAACAACTGAGCTCACAATCACCACCAGCACACACATGCCTGCCACTGGCCTCTCCCCCTCAGACACATTGACCTCACAATAACCACCAGCAAAAAAAGCCTGGCACTGGCCTCTAACGCTGTAAGGCACAAGGACCTCACAATCACCACCAGCACACACATGCCTGGCACTGGCCTCTGATGATGTCACGAACAACTGAGCTCACAATCACCACCAGCACACACATGCCTGCCACTGGCCTCTCATGACGTCACGAGCAACTGAGCTCACAATCACCACCAGCACACACATGCCTGCCACTGGCCTCTCACGCCCTCACGCACAGGGACCTCACAATCACCACCAGCACACACATGCCTGCCACTGGCTTTTAACTCCCTCAGGTACAAGCACCTCACAATCACAACCAGAACACACCAGTCTGACACTGGCCTCTCATGCCTCCACGCACAACTGACCTCAAAATCACCACCAGCACACACATGCCTGCCACTGGCTCCTCATACCGTCATGCACAAGGACCTCACAGTCCCCCCCAGCACACACATGCCTGCCACTGGCCTCTGAAGACGTCATGAACAACTGAGCTCACAATCACCACCAGCAGACACGTGCCTGCCACTGGCTTTTAACTCCCTACGGCACAAGGACCTCACAATCACCACCAGCACACACATGCCTGGCACTGGCCTCTCAACCCGTCACGCACAAGTACCTCACAGTCACCCCCAGCACACACATGCCTGGCAATGGCCTCTCATGACGTCACGAACAACTGAGCTCACAATCACCACCAGCACACACATGCCTGGTACCGGCCTCTGATGACATCAGGAACAATTGAGCTCACAATCACCACCAGCACACACATGCCTGCCACTGGCCTCTCGCCCTCAGACACAATGACCTCACAATAACCACCAGCACACATATGCCTGGCACTGGCCTCTAACGCCCTAAGGCACAAGGACCTCACAATCACCAACAGCACACACATGCCTGGCACTGGCCTCTGATGATGTCACGAACAACTGAGCTCACAATCACCACCAGCACACACATGCCTGGCAATGGCCTCTCATGACGTAACGAGCAACTGAGCTCACAATCACCACCAGCACACACATGCCTGGCACCGGCCTCTGATGACATCAGGAACAATTGAGCTCACAATCGCCACCAGCACACACATGCCTGCCACTGGCCTCTCATGCCCTCAGGCACAAGGACCTCAAAATCACCACCAGTAGACTAGTGCCTGGCATGGCATGTGACAACATCACGAACAACTGAGTTCACAATCACCACCAGCACACACATGCCTGCCACTGGCCTCTCGCCCTCAGACACAATGACCTCACAATAACCACCAGCAAAAAAAGCCTGGCACTGGGCTCTAACGCCCTAAGGCACAAGGACCTCACAATCACCACCAGCACACACATGCCTGGAACTGGCCTCTCAACCCGTCACGCACAAGTACCTCACAGTCACCCCCAGCACACACATGCCTGGAAATGGCCTCTCATGACGTCACGAACAACTGAGCTCACAATCACCACCAGCACACACATGCCTGGCACCGGCCTCTGATGACATCAGGAACAATTGAGCTCACAATCACCACCAGCACACACATGCCTGCCACTGGCCTCTCGCCCTCAGACACAATGACCTCACAATAACCACCAGCACACATATGCCTGGCACTGGCCTCTAACGCCCTAAGGCACAAGGACCTCACAATCACCACCAGCACACACATGCCTGCCACTGGCCTCTGATGATGTCACGAACAACTGAGCTCACAATCACCACCAGCACACACATGCCTGCCACTGGCCTCTCATGACGTCACGAGCAACTGAGCTCACAATCACCACCAGCACACACATGCCTGCCACTGGCCTCTCACGCCCTCACGCACAGCGACCTCACAATCACCACCAGCACACACATGCCTGCCACTGCCTTTTAACTCCCTCAGGTACAAGCACCTCACAATCACAACCAGAACACACCAGTCTGACACTGGCCTCTCATGCCTCCACGCACAACTGACCTCACAATCACCACCAGCACACACATGCCTGCCACTGGCTCCTCATACCGTCATGCACAAGGACCTCACAGTCACCCCCAGCACACACATGCCTGGCACTGGCCTCTGAAGACGTCATGAACAACTGAGCTCACAATCACCACCAGCAGACACGTGCCTGCCACTGGCTTTTAACTCCCTACGGCACAAGGACCTCACAATCACCACCAGCACACACATGCCTGGCACTGGCCTCTCAACCCGTCAGGCACAAGTACCTCCCAGTCACCCCCAGCACACACATGCCTGGCAATGGCCTCTCATGACGTCACGAACAACTGAGCTCACAATCACCACCAGCACACACATGCCTGGCACCGGCCTCTGATGACATCAGGAACAATTGAGCTCACAATCACCACCAGCACACACATGCCTGCCACTGGCCTCTCATGCCCTCAGGCACAAGCACCTCAAAATCACCACCAGCAGACTAGTGCCTGGCACTGGCATGTGACAACATCACGAACAACTGAGCTCACAATCACCACCAGCACACACATGCCTGCCACTGGCCTCTCGCCCTCAGACACAATGACCTCACAATAACCACCAGCAAAAAAAGCCTGGCACTGGCCTCTAACGCCCTAAGGCACAAGGACCTCACAATCACCACCAGCACACACATGCCTGGCACTGGCCTCTGATGATGTCACGAACAACTGAGCTCACAATCACCACCAGCACACACATGCCTGCCACTGGCCTCTCATGACGTCACGAGCAACTGAGCTCACAATCACCACCAGCACACACATGCCTGCCACTGGCCTCTCACGCCCTCACGCACAGGGACCTCACAATCACCACCAGCACACACATGCCTGCCACTGCCTTTTAACTCCCTCAGGTACAAGCACCTCACAATCACAACCAGAACACACCAGTCTGACACTGGCCTCTCATGCCTCCACGCACAACTGACCTCAAAATCACCACCAGCACACACATGCCTGCCACTGGCTCCTCATACCGCCATGCACAAGGACCTCACAGTCCCCCCCAGCACACACATGCCTGCCACTGGCCTCTGAAGACGTCATGAGCAACTGAGCTCACAATCACCACCAGCAGACACGTGCCTGCCACTGGCTTTTAACTCCCTACGGCACAAGGACCTCACAATCACCACCAGCACACACATGCCTGGCACTGGCCTCTCAACCCGTCACGCACAAGTACCTCACAGTCACCCCCAGCACACACATGCCTGGCAATGGCCTCTCATGACGTAACGAGCAACTGAGCTCACAATCACCACCAGCACACACATGCCTGGCACCGGCCTCTGATGACATCAGGAACAATTGAGCTCACAATCGCCACCAGCACACACATGCCTGCCACTGGCCTCTCATGCCCTCAGGCACAAGGACCTCAAAATCACCACCAGTAGACTAGTGCCTGGCACTGGCATGTGACAACATCACGAACAACTGAGCTCACAATCACCACCAGCACACACATGCCTGGCACTGGCCTCTCGCCCTCAGACACAATGACCTCACAATAACCACCAGCAAAAAAAGCCTGGCACTGGCCTCTAACGCGCAAAGGCACAAGGACCTCACAATCACCACCAGCACACACATGCCTGGCACTGGCCTCTGATGATGTCACGAACAACTGAGCTCACAATCACCACCAGCACACACATGCCTGCCACTGGCCTCTCATGACGTCACGAGCAACTGAGCTCACAATCACCACCAGCACACACATGCCTGCCACTGGCCTCTCACGCCCTCACGCACAGGGACCTCACAATCACCACCAGCACACACATGCCTGCCACTGGCTTTTAACTCCCTCAGGTACAAGCACCTCACAATCACAACCAGAACACACCAGTCTGACACTGGCCTCTCATGCCTCCACGCACAACTGACCTCACAATCACCACCAGCACACACATGCCTGCCACTGGCTCCTCATACCGTCATGCACAAGGACCTCACAGTCCCCCCCAGCACACACATGCCTGCCACTGGCCTCTGAAGACGTCATGAACAACTGAGCTCACAATCACCACCAGCAGACACGTGCCTGCCACTGGCTTTTAACTCCCTACGGCACAAGGACCTCACAATCACCACCAGCACACACATGCCTGGCACTGGCCTCTCAACCCGTCACGCACAAGTACCTCACAGTCACCCCCAGCACACACATGCCTGGCAATGGCCTCTCATGACGTAACGAGCAACTGAGCTCACAATCACCACCAGCACACACATGCCTGGCACCGGCCTCTGATGACATCAGGAACAATTGAGCTCACAATCACCACCAGCACACACATGCCTGCCACTGGCCTCTCATGCCCTCAGGCACAAGGACCTCAAAATCACCACCAGTAGACTAGTGCCTGGCACTGGCATGTGACAACATCACGAACAACTGAGCTCACAATCACCACCAGCACACACATGCCTGGCACTGGCCTCTCGCCCTCAGACACAATGACCTCACAATAACCACCAGCAAAAAAAGCCTGGCACTGGCCTCTAACGCTGTAAGGCACAAGGACCTCACAATCACCACCAGCACACACATGCCTGGCACTGGCCTCTGATGATGTCACGAACAACTGAGCTCACAATCACCACCAGCACACACATGCCTGGCACTGGCCTCTCATGACGTCACGAGCAACTGAGCTCACAATCACCACCAGCACACACATGCCTGCCACTGGCTTCTCACGCCCTCACGCACAGGGACCTCACAATCACCACCAGCACACACATGCCTGCCACTGGCTTTTAACTCCCTCAGGTACAAGCACCTCACAATCACAACCAGAACACACCAGTCTGACACTGGCCTCTCATGCCTCCACGCACAACTGACCTCACAATCACCACCAGCACACACATGCCTGCCACTGGCTCCTCATACCGTCATGCACAAGGACCTCACAGTCCCCCCCAGCACACACATGCCTGCCACTGGCCTCTGAAGACGTCATGAACAACTGAGCTCACAATCACCACCAGCAGACACGTGCCTGCCACTGGCTTTTAACTCCCTACGGCACAAGGACCTCACAATCACCACCAGCACACACATGCCTGGCACTGGCCTCTCAACCCGTCACGCACAAGTACCTCACAGTCACCCCCAGCACACACATGCCTGGCAATGGCCTCTCATGACGTAACGAGCAACTGAGCTCACAATCACCACCAGCACACACATGCCTGGCACCGGCCTCTGATGACATCAGGAACAATTGAGCTCACAATCACCACCAGCACACACATGCCTGCCACTGGCCTCTCATGCCCTCAGGCACAAGGACCTCAAAATCACCACCAGTAGACTAGTGCCTGGCACTGGCATGTGACAACATCACGAACAACTGAGCTCACAATCACCACCAGCACACACATGCCTGGCACTGGCCTCTCGCCCTCAGACACAATGACCTCACAATA
Organism: Struthio camelus; assembly: GCF_040807025.1. NCBI lineage: Eukaryota > Metazoa > Chordata > Aves > Struthioniformes > Struthionidae > Struthio > Struthio camelus. The sequence goes on from NW_027182575.1 coordinate 1,378,371, forward strand.
ACCACCAGCAAAAAAAGCCTGGCACTGGCCTCTAACGCTGTAAGGCACAAGGACCTCACAATCACCACCAGCACACACATGCCTGGCACTGGCCTCTGATGATGTCACGAACAACTGAGCTCACAATCACCACCAGCACACACATGCCTGGCACTGGCCTCTCATGACGTCACGAGCAACTGAGCTCACAATCACCACCAGCACACACATGCCTGCCACTGGCTTCTCACGCCCTCACGCACAGGGACCTCACAATCACCACCAGCACACACATGCCTGCCACTGGCTTTTAACTCCCTCAGGTACAAGCACCTCACAATCACAACCAGAACACACCAGTCTGACACTGGCCTCTCATGCCTCCACGCACAACTGACCTCACAATCACCACCAGCACACACATGCCTGCCACTGGCTCCTCATACCGTCATGCACAAGGACCTCACAGTCCCCCCCAGCACACACATGCCTGCCACTGGCCTCTGAAGACGTCATGAACAACTGAGCTCACAATCACCACCAGCAGACACGTGCCTGCCACTGGCTTTTAACTCCCTACGGCACAAGGACCTCACAATCACCACCGGCACACACATGCCTGCCACTGGCCTCTCAACCCGTCACGCACAAGTACCTCACAGTCACCCCCAGCACACACATGCCTGGCAATGGCCTCTCATGACGTAACGAGCAACTGAGCTCACAATCACCACCAGCACACACATGCCTGGCACCGGCCTCTGATGACATCAGGAACAATTGAGCTCACAATCGCCACCAGCACACACATGCCTGCCACTGGCCTCTCATGCCCTCAGGCACAAGGACCTCAAAATCACCACCAGTAGACTAGTGCCTGGCACTGGCATGTGACAACATCACGAACAACTGAGCTCACAATCACCACCAGCACACACATGCCTGCCACTGGCCTCTCGCCCTCAGACACAATGACCTCACAATAACCACCAGCAAAAAAAGCCTGGCACTGGCCTCTAACGCGCAAAGGCACAAGGACCTCACAATCACCACCAGCACACACATGCCTGGCACTGGCCTCTGATGATGTCACGAACAACTGAGCTCACAATCACCACCAGCACACACATGCCTGGCACTGGCCTCTCATGACGTCACGAGCAACTGAGCTCACAATCACCACCAGCACACACATGCCTGCCACTGGCCTCTCACGCCCTCACGCACAGGGACCTCACAATCACCACCAGCACACACATGCCTGCCACTGGCTTTTAACTCCCTCAGGTACAAGCACCTCACAATCACAACCAGAACACACCAGTCTGACACTGGCCTCTCATGCCTCCACGCACAACTGACCTCACAATCACCACCAGCACACACATGCCTGCCACTGGCTCCTCATACCGTCATGCACAAGGACCTCACAGTCCCCCCCAGCACACACATGCCTGCCACTGGCCTCTGAAGACGTCATGAACAACTGAGCTCACAATCACCACCAGCAGACACGTGCCTGCCACTGGCTTTTAACTCCCTACGGCACAAGGACCTCACAATCACCACCAGCACACACATGCCTGGCACTGGCCTCTCAACCCGTCACGCACAAGTACCTCACAGTCACCCCCAGCACACACATGCCTGGCAATGGCCTCTCATGACGTAACGAGCAACTGAGCTCACAATCACCACCAGCACACACATGCCTGGCACCGGCCTCTGATGACATCAGGAACAATTGAGCTCACAATCGCCACCAGCACACACATGCCTGCCACTGGTCTCTCATGCCCTCAGGCACAAGGACCTCAAAATCACCACCAGTAGACTAGTGCCTGGCATGGCATGTGACAACATCACGAACAACTGAGCTCACAATCACCACCAGCACACACATGCCTGGCACTGGCCTCTCGCCCTCAGACACAATGACCTCACAATAACCACCAGCAAAAAAAGCCTGGCACTGGCCTCTAACGCCCTAAGGCACAAGGACTTCACAATCACCACCAGCACACACATGCCTGGCCCTGGCCTCTCAACCCGTCACGCACAAGTACCTCACAGTCACCCCCAGCACACACATGCCTGGCAATGGCCTCTCATGACGTAACGAGCAACTGAGCTCACAATCACCACCAGCACACACATGCCTGGCACCGGCCTCTGATGACATCAGGAACAATTGAGCTCACAATCACCACCAGCACACACATGCCTGCCACTGGCCTCTCATGCCCTCAGGCACAAGGACCTCAAAATCACCACCAGTAGACTAGTGCCTGGCACTGGCATGTGACAACATCACGAACAACTGAGCTCACAATCACCACCAGCACACACATGCCTGCCACTGGCCTCTCGCCCTCAGACACAATGACCTCACAATAACCACCAGCAAAAAAAGCCTGGCAATGGCCTCTAACGCCCTAAGGCACAAGGACATCACAATCACCACCAGCACACACATGCCTGGCACTGGCCTCTGATGATGTCACGAACAACTGAGCTCACAATCACCATCAGCACACACATGCCTGGCACTGGCGTCTCATGACGTCACGAGCAACTGAGCTCACAATCACCACCAGCAAACACATGCCTGCCACTGGCTTCTCACGCCCTCAGGCACAGGGACCTCACAATCACCACCAGCACACACATGCCTGCCACTGGCTTTTAACTCCCTCAGTACAAGCACCTCACAATCACAACCAGAACACACCAGTCTGACACTGGCCTCTCATGCCTCCACGCACAACTGACCTCACAATCACCACCAGCACACACATGCCTGCCACTGGCTCCTCATACCGTCATGCACAAGGACCTCACAGTCCCCCCCAGCACACACATGCCTGCCACTGGCCTCTGAAGACGTCATGAACAACTGAGCTCACAATCACCACCAGCAGACACGTGCCTGCCACTGGCTTTTAAATCCCTACGGCACAAGGACCTCACAATCACCACCAGCAGACACATGCCTGCAACTGGCCTCTCAACCCGTCACGCACAAGTACCTCACAGTCACCCCCAGCACACACATGCCTGGCAATGGCCTCTCATGACGTCACGAGCAACTGACTCACAATCACCACCAGCACACACATGCCTGCCACTGGCCTCTGAAGACGTCATGAACAACTGAGCTCACAATCACCACCAGCACACACATGCCCGGCAATGGCCTCTGATGCCATCAGGCACAAGGACCTCAAAATCACCACCAGTAGACTAGTGTATGGCACTGGCATGTGACAACATCACGAACAACCGAGCTCACAATCACCACCAGCACACACATGCCTGGCACTGGCCTCTCGCCCTCAGACACAATGACCTCACAATAACCACCAGCAAAAAAAGCCTGGCACTGGCCTCTAACGCCCTAAGGCACAAGGACATCACAATCACCACCAGCACACACATGCCTGGCACTGGCCTCTGATGATGTCACGAACAACGGAGCTCACAATCACCACCAGCACACACACGCCTGCCACTGGCCTCTCATGACGTCAGGAGCAACTGAGCTCACAATCACCACCAGCACACACATGCCTGGCACTGGCCTCTCAACCCGTCACGCACAAGTACCTCACAGTCACCCCCAGCACACACATGCCTGGCAATGGCCTCTGAAGATGTAACGAGCAACTGAGCTCACAATCACCACCAGCACACACATGCCTGCCACTGGCCTCTCATGCCCTCAGGCACAAGCACCTCAAAATCACCACCAGTAGACTAGTGCCTGGCATGGCATGTGACAACATCACGAACAACTGAGCTCACAATCACCACCAGCACACACATGCCTGCCACTGGCCTCTCGCCCTCAGACACAATGACCTCACAATAACCACCAGCAAAAAAAGCCTGCCACTGGCCTCTAACGCCCTAAGGCACAAGGACATCACAATCAACACCAGCACACACATGCCTGCCACTGGCCTCTGATGACGTCACGAGCAACTGAGCTCACAATCACCACCAGCACACACATGCCTGCCACTGGCCTCTGAAGACGTCACGAGCAACTGAGCTTACAATCACCACCAGCACACACATGCCTGCCACTGGCTTCTCACGCCCTCACGCACAGGGACCTCACAATCACCACCAGCACACACATGCCTGCCACTGGCTTTTAACTCCCTCAGGTACAAGCACCTCACAATCACAACCAGAACACACCAGTCTGACACTGGCCTCTCATGCCTCCACGCACAACTGACCTCAAAATCACCACCAGCACACACATGCCTGCCACTGGCTCCTCATACCGTCATGCACAAGGACCTCACAGTCCCCCCCAGCACACACATGCCTGCCACTGGCCTCTGAAGACGTCATGAACAACTCAGCTCACAATCACTACCAGCACACACATGCCTGGCACTGGCTTTTAACTCCCTATGGCACAAGGACCTCACAATCACCACCAGCAGACACGTGCCTGGCACTGGCCTCTCAATCCGTCACGCACAATTACCTCACAGTCACCCCCAGCACACACATGCCTGGCAATGGCCTCTGAAGACGTAACGAGCAACTGAGCTCACAATCACCACCAGCACACACATGCCTGCCACTGGCTTCTCATGCCCTCAGGCACAAGGACCTCACAATCACCACCAGTAGACTAGTGCCTGGCATGGCATGTGACAACATCACAAACAAGTGAGCTCACAATCACCACCAGCACACACATGCCTGGCACTGGCCTCTCGCCCTAAGACACTATGACCTCACAATAACCACCAGCAAAAAAAGCCTGGCACTGGCCTCTAACGCCCTAAGGCACAAGGACCTCTCAATCACCACCAGCACACACATGCCTGGCACTGGCCTCTGATGATGTCACGAACAACTGAGCTCACAATCACCACCAGCACACACATGCCTGGCACTGGCCTCTCATGACGTCACGAACAACTCAGCTCACAATCACCACCAGCACACACATGCCTGCCACTGGCCTCTGAAGACGTCATGAACAACTGAGCTCACAATCACCACCAGCAGACACGTGCCTGCCACTGGCTTTTAACTCCCTACGGCACAAGGACCTCACAATCACCACCAGCACACACATGCCTGGCACTGGCCTCTCAACCCGTCACGCACAAGTATCTCACAGTCACCCCCAGCACACACATGCCTGGCACTGGCCTCTCATGACGTAACGAGCAACTGAGCTCACAATCACCACCAGCACACACATGCCTGCCACTGGCCTCTCATGCCCTCAGGCACAAGCACCTCAAAATCACCACCAGTAGACTAGTGCCTGGCATGGCATGTGACAACATCACGAACAACTGAGCTCACAATCACCACCAGCACACACATGCCTGCCACTGGCCTCTCGCCCTCAGACACAATGACCTCACAATAACCACCAGCAAAAAAAGCCTGCCACTGGCCTCTAACGCCCTAAGGCACAAGGACCTCACAATCACCACCAGCACACACATGCCTGCCACTGGCCTCTGATGATGTCACGAACAACTGAGCTCACAATCACCACCAGCCGACACGTGCCTGCCACTGGCTTTTAACTCCCTACGGCACAAGGACCTCACAATCACCCCCAGCACACACATGCCTGGCATTGGCCTCTCAACCCGTCACGCACAAGAACCTCACAGTCACCCCCAGCACACACATGCCTGGCACTGGCCTCTCATGACGTCACGAGCAACTGAGCTCACAATCACCACCAGCACACACATGCCTGCCACTGGCCTCTCATGCCCTCAGGCACAAGCACCTCAAAATCACCACCAGTAGACTAGTGCCTGGCATGGCATGTGACAACATCACGAACAACTGAGCTCACAATCACCACCAGCACACACATGCCTGCCACTGGCCTCTCGCCCTCAGACACAATGACCTCACAATAACCACCAGCAAAAAAAGCCTGGCAATGGCCTCTAACGCCCTAAGGCACAAGGACCTCACAATAACCACCAGCACACACATGCCTGCCACTGGCCTCTGATGATGTCACGAACAACTGAGCTCACAATCACCACCAGCACACACATGCCTGCCACTGGCCTCTGATGATGTCACGAGCAACTGAGCTCACAATCACCACCAGCACACACCTGCCTGCCACTGGCTTCTCACGCCCTCAGGCACAGCGACCTCACAATCACCACCAGCACACACATGCCTGCCACTGGCTTTTAACTCCCTCAGGTACAAGCACCTCACAATCACAACCAGAACACACCAGTCTGACACTGGCCTCTCATGCCTCCACGCACAACTGACCTCAAAATCACCACCAGCACACACATGCCTGCCACTGGCTCCTCATACCATCATGCACAAGGACCTCACAGTCCCCCCCAGCACACACATGCCTGCCACTGGCCTCTGAAGACGTCATGAACAACTGAGATCACAATCACCACCAGCAGACACGTGCCTGCCACTGGCTTTTAACTCCCTACGGCACAAGGACCTCACAATCACCACCAGCACACACATGCCTGCCACTGGCCTCTCAACCCGTCACGCACAAGTACCTCACAGTCACCCCCAGCACACACATGCCTGGCAATGGCCTCTCATGACGTCACGAGCAACTGAGCTCACAATCACCACCAGCACACACATGCCTGCCACTGGCCTCTGAAGACGTCATGAACAACTGAGCTCACAATCACCACCAGCAGACACATGCCCGGCAATGGCCTCTGATGCCATCAGGCACAAGCACCTCAAAATCACCACCAGTAGACTAGTGCCTGGCACTGGCATGTGACAACATCACGAACAACCGAGCTCACAATCACCACCAGCACACACATGCCTGCCACTGGCTTTTAACTCCCTCAGGTACAAGCACCTCACAATCACAACCAGAACACACCAGTCTGACACTGGCCTCTCATGCCTCCACGCACAACTGACCTCAAAATCACCACCAGCACACACATGCCTGCCACTGGCTCCTCATACCGTCATGCACAAGGACCTCACAGTCCACCCCAGCACACACATGCCTGGCAATGGCCTCTCATGACGTCATGAACAACTGAGCTCACAATCACCACCAGCACACACATGCCTGCCACTGACCTCTCATGCCCTCAGGCACAAGCACCTCAAAATCACCACCAGTAGACTAGTGCCTGGCATGACATGTGACAACATCACGAACAACTGAGCTCACAATCACCACCAGCACACACATGCCTGCCACTGGCCTCTCGCCCTCAGACACAATGACCTCACAATAACCACCAGCAAAAAAAGCCTGGCAATGGCCTCTAACGCCCTAAGGCACAAGGACATCACAATCACCACCAGCACACACATGCCTGGCACTGGCCTCTGATGATGTCACGAACAACTGAGCTCACAATCACCACCAGCACACACATGCCTGCCACTGGCCTCTCATGACGTCACGAGCAACTGAGCTCACAATCACCACCAGCACACACATGCCTGCCACTGGCCTCTCACGCCCTCACGCACAGGGACCTCACAATCACCACCAGCACACACATGCCTGCCAATGGCTTTTAACTCCCTCAGGTACAAGCACCCCACAATCACAACGACAACACACCAGTCTGACACTGGCCTCTCAGGCCTCCACGCACAACTGACCTCAAAATCACCACCAGCACACACATGCCTGCCACTGGCTCCTCATACCGTCATGCACAAGGACCTCACAGTCCCCCCCCAGCACACACATGCCTGCCACTGGCCTCTGAAGACGTCATGAACAACTGAGCTCACAATCACCACCAGCAGACACGTGCCTGCCACTGGCTTTTAACTCCCTACGGCACAAGGACCTCACAATCACCACCAGCACACACATGCCTGGCATTGGCCTCACAACCCGTCACGCACAAGTACCTCACAGTCACCCCCAGCACACACATGCCTGGCACTGGCCTCTGAAGACGTAACGAGCAACTGAGCTCACAATCACCACCAGCACACACATGCCTGGCAATGGCCTCTCATGACGTAATGAGCAACTGAGTTCACACTCACCACCAGCACACACATGCCTGGCACTGGCCTCTTATGACATCAGGAAGAATTGAGCTCACAATCACCACCAGCACACACATGCCTGCCACTGGCCTCTGAAGACGTCATGAGCAACTGAGCTCACAATCACCACCAGCAGACACATGCCCGGCAATGGCCTCTGATGCCATCAGGCACAAGGACCTCAAAATCACCACCAGTAGACTACTGTATGGCACTGGCATGTGACAACATCACGAACAACCGAGCTCACAATCACCACCAGCACACACATGCCTGCCACTGCCTTTTAACTCCCTCAGGTACAAGCACCTCACAATCACCACCAGCACACACATGCCTGCCACTGGCTTTTAACTCCCTCAGGTACAAGCACCTCACAATCACAACCAGAACACACCAGTCTGACACTGGCCTCTCATGCCTCCACGCACAACTGACCTCAAAATCACCACCAGCACACACATGCCTGCCACTGGCTCCTCATACCGTCATGCACAAGGACCTCACAGTCCACCCCAGCACACACATGCCTGGCAATGGCCTCTCATGACGTCATGAACAACTGAGCTCACAATCACCACCAGCACACACATGCCTGCCACTGGCCTCTCATGCCCTCAGGCACAAGCACCTCAAAATCACCACCACTAGACTAGTGCCTGGCATGACATGTGACAACATCACGAACAACTGAGCTCACAATCACCACCAGCACACACATGCCTGGCACTGGCCTCTCGCCCTCAGACACAATGACCTCACAATAACCACCAGCAAAAAAAGCCTGGCACTGGCCTCTAACGCCCTAAGGCACAAGGACATCACAATCACCACCAGCACACACATGCCTGGCACTGGCCTCTGATGATGTCATGAACAACTGAGCTCAAAATCACCACCAGCACACACATGCCTGCCACTGGCCTCTCATGACGTCACGAGCAACTGAGCTCACAATCACCACCAGCACACACATGCCTGCCACTGGCCTCTCACGCCCTCACGCACAGGGACCTCACAATCACCACCAGCACACACATGCCTGCCACTGGCTTTTAACTCCCTCAGGTACAAGCACCCCACAATCACAACGACAACACACCAGTCTGACACTGGCCTCTCATGCCTCCACGCACAACTGACCTCAAAATCACCACCAGCACACACATGCCTGCCACTGGCTCCTCATACCGTCATGCACAAGGACCTCACAGTCCCCCCCCAGCACACACATGCCTGCCACTGGCCTCTGAAGACGTCATGAACAACTGAGCTCACAATCACCACCAGCAGACACGTGCCTGCCACTGGCTTTTAACTCCCTACGGCACAAGGACCTCACAATCACCACCAGCACACACATGCCTGGCATTGGCCTCACAACCCGTCACGCACAAGTACCTCACAGTCACCCCCAGCACACACATGCCTGGCACTGGCCTCTGAAGACGTAACGAGCAACTGAGCTCACAATCACCACCAGCACACACATGCCTGGCAATGGCCTCTCATGACGTAATGAGCAACTGAGTTCACACTCACCACCAGCACACACATGCCTGGCACTGGCCTCTTATGACATCAGGAAGAATTGAGCTCACAATCACCACCAGCACACACATGCCTGCCACTGGCCTCTGAAGACGTCATGAACAACTGAGCTCACAATCACCACCAGCAGACACATGCCCGGCAATGGCCTCTGATGCCATCAGGCACAAGGACCTCAAAATCACCACCAGTAGACTACTGTATGGCACTGGCATGTGACAACATCACGAACAACCGAGCTCACAATCACCACCAGCACACACATGCCTGCCACTGCCTTTTAACTCCCTCAGGTACAAGCACCTCACAATCACCACCAGCACACACATGCCTGCCACTGGCTTTTAACTCCCTCAGGTACAAGCACCTCACAATCACAACCAGAACACACCAGTCTGACACTGGCCTCTCATGCCTCCACGCACAACTGACCTCAAAATCACCACCAGCACACACATGCCTGCCACTGGCTCCTCATACCGTCATGCACAAGGACCTCACAGTCCACCCCAGCACACACATGCCTGGCAATGGCCTCTCATGACGTCATGAACAACTGAGCTCACAATCACCACCAGCACACACATGCCTGCCACTGACCTCTCATGCCCTCAGGCACAAGCACCTCAAAATCACCACCACTAGACTAGTGCCTGGCATGACATGTGACAACATCACTAACAACTGAGCTCACAATCACCACCAGCACACACATGCCTGGCACTGGCCTCTCGCCCTCAGACACAATGACCTCACAATAACCACCAGCAAAAAAAGCCTGGCACTGGCCTCTAACGCTGTAAGGCACAAGGACCTCACAATCACCACCAGCACACACATGCCTGGCACTGGCCTCTGATGATGTCACGAACAACTGAGCTCACAATCACCACCAGCACACACATGCCTGCCACTGGCCTCTCATGACGTCACGAGCAACTGAGCTCACAATCACCACCAGCACACACATGCCTGCCACTGGCCTCTCACGCCCTCACGCACAGGGACCTCACAATCACCACCAGCACACACATGCCTGCCACTGGCTTTTAACTCCCTCAGGTACAAGCACCCCACAATCACAACCAGAACACACCAGTCTGACACTGGCCTCTCATGCCTCCACGCACAACTGACCTCAAAATCACCACCAGCACACACATGCCTGCCACTGGCTCCTCATACCGTCATGCACAAGGACCTCACAGTCCCCCCCCAGCACACACATGCCTGCCACTGGCCTCTGAAGACGTCATGAACAACTGAGCTCACAATCACCACCAGCACACACGTGCCTGCCACTGGCTTTTAACTCCCTACGGCACAAGGACCTCACAATCACCACCAGCACACACATGCCTGGCATTGGCCTCACAACCCGTCACGCACAAGTACCTCACAGTCACCCCCAGCACACACATGCCTGGCACTGGCCTCTGAAGACGTAACGAGCAACTGAGCTCACAATCACCACCAGCACACACATGCCTGGCAATGGCCTCTCATGACGTAATGAGCAACTGAGTTCACACTCACCACCAGCACACACATGCCTGGCACTGGCCTCTTATGACATCAGGAAGAATTGAGCTCACAATCACCACCAGCACACACATGCCTGCCACTGGCCTCTGAAGACGTCATGAGCAACTGAGCTCACAATCACCACCAGCAGACACATGCCCGGCAATGGCCTCTGATGCCATCAGGCACAAGGACCTCAAAATCACCACCAGTAGACTACTGTATGGCACTGGCATGTGACAACATCACGAACAACCGAGCTCACAATCACCACCAGCACACACATGCCTGCCACTGCCTTTTAACTTCCTCAGGTACAAGCACCTCACAATCACCACCAGCACACACATGCCTGCCACTGGCTTTTAACTCCCTCAGGTACAAGCACCTCACAATCACAACCAGAACACACCAGTCTGACACTGGCCTCTCATGCCTCCACGCACAACTGACCTCACAATCACCACCAGCACACACATGCCTGCCACTGGCTCCTCATACCGTCATGCACAAGGACCTCACAGTCCACCCCAGCACACACATGCCTGCCACTGGCCTCTCATGACGTCATGAACAACTGAGCTCACAATCACCACCAGCACACACATGCCTGACACTGGCCTCTCATGCCCTCAGGCACAAGCACCTCAAAATCACCACCACTAGACTAGTGCCTGGCATGGCATGTGACAACATCACGAACAACTGAGCTCACAATCACCACCAGCACACACATGCCTGGCACTGGCCTCTCTCCCTCAGACACAATGACCTCACAATAACCACCAGCAAAAAAAGCCTGGCACTGGCCTCTAACGCCCTAAGGCACAAGGACATCACAATCACCACCAGCACACACATGCCTGGCACTGGCCTCTGATGATGTCACGAACAACTGAGCTCACAATCACCACCAGCACACACATGCCTGCCACTGGCCTCTCATGACGTCACGAGCAACTGAGCTCACAATCACCACCAGCACACACATGCCTGCCACTGGCCTCTCACGCCCTCACGCACAGGGACCTCACAATCACCACCAGCACACACATGCCTGCCACTGGCTTTTAACTCCCTCAGGTACAAGCACCCCACAATTACAACGACAACACACCAGTCTGACACTGGCCTCTGATGCCTCCACGCACAACTGACCTCGAAATCACCACCAGCACACACATGCCTGGCACTGGCCTCTGATGATGTCACGAACAACTGAGCTCACAATCACCACCAGCACACACATGCCTGCCACTGGCCTCTGAAGACGTCATGAACAACTGAGCTCACAATCACCACCAGCAGACACATGCCCGGCAAAGGCCTCTGATGCCATCAGGCACAAGGACCTCAAAATCACCACCAGTAGACTACTGTATGGCACTGGCATGTGACAACATCACGAACAACCGAGCTCACAATCACCACCAGCACACACATGCCTGCCACTGCCTTTTAACTCCCTCAGGTACAAGCACCTCACAATCACCACCAGCACACACATGCCTGCCACTGGCTTTTAACTCCCTCAGGTACAAGCACCTCACAATCACAACCAGAACACACCAGTCTGACACTGGCCTCTCATGCCTCCACGCACAACTGACCTCAAAATCACCACCAGCACACACATGCCTGCCACTGGCTCCTCATACCGTCATGCACAAGGACCTCACAGTCCACCCCAGCACACACATGCCTGGCAATGGCCTCTCATGACGTCATGAACAACTGAGCTCACAATCACCACCAGCACACACATGCCTGCCACTGACCTCTCATGCCCTCAGGCACAAGCACCTCAAAATCACCACCACTAGACTAGTGCCTGGCATGACATGTGACAACATCACGAACAACTGAGCTCACAATCACCACCAGCACACACATGCCTGGCACTGGCCTCTCGCCCTCAGACACAATGACCTCACAATAACCACCAGCAAAAAAAGCCTGGCAATGGCCTCTAACGCCCTAAGGCACAAGGACATCACAATCACCACCAGCACACACATGCCTGGCACTGGCCTCTGATGATGTCACGAACAACTGAGCTCACAATCACCACCAGCACACACATGCCTGCCACTGGCCTCTCATGACGTCACGAGCAACTGAGCTCACAATCACCACCAGCACACACATGCCTGCCACTGGCCTCTCACGCCCTCACGCACAGGGACCTCACAATCACCACCAGCACACACATGCCTGCCAATGGCTTTTAACTCCCTCAGGTACAAGCACCCCACAATCACAACGACAACACACCAGTCTGACACTGGCCTCTCAGGCCTCCACGCACAACTGACCTCAAAATCACCACCAGCACACACATGCCTGCCACTGGCTCCTCATACCGTCATGCACAAGGACCTCACAGTCCCCCCCCAGCACACACATGCCTGCCACTGGCCTCTGAAGACGTCATGAACAACTGAGCTCACAATCACCACCAGCAGACACGTGCCTGCCACTGGCTTTTAACTCCCTACGGCACAAGGACCTCACAATCACCACCAGCACACACATGCCTGGCATTGGCCTCACAACCCGTCACGCACAAGTACCTCACAGTCACCCCCAGCACACACATGCCTGGCACTGGCCTCTGAAGACGTAACGAGCAACTGAGCTCACAATCACCACCAGCACACACATGCCTGGCAATGGCCTCTCATGACGTAATGAGCAACTGAGTTCACACTCACCACCAGCACACACATGCCTGGCACTGGCCTCTTATGACATCAGGAAGAATTGAGCTCACAATCACCACCAGCACACACATGCCTGCCACTGGCCTCTGAAGACGTCATGAACAACTGAGCTCACAATCACCACCAGCAGACACATGCCCGGCAATGGCCTCTGATGCCATCAGGCACAAGGACCTCAAAATCACCACCAGTAGACTAGTGTATGGCACTGGCATGTGACAACATCACGAACAACCGAGCTCACAATCACCACCAGCACACACATGCCTGCCACTGCCTTTTAACTCCCTCAGGTACAAGCACCTCACAATCACCACCAGCACACACATGCCTGCCACTGGCTTTTAACTCCCTCAGGTACAAGCACCTCACAATCACAACCAGAACACACCAGTCTGACACTGGCCTCTCATGCCTCCACGCACAACTGACCTCAAAATCACCACCAGCACACACATGCCTGCCACTGGCTCCTCATACCGTCATGCACAAGGACCTCACAGTCCACCCCAGCACACACATGCCTGGCAATGGCCTCTCATGACGTCATGAACAACTGAGCTCACAATCACCACCAGCACACACATGCCTGCCACTGACCTCTCATGCCCTCAGGCACAAGCACCTCAAAATCACCACCACTAGACTAGTGCCTGGCATGACATGTGACAACATCACGAACAACTGAGCTCACAATCACCACCAGCACACACATGCCTGGCACTGGCCTCTCTCCCTCAGACACAATGACCTCACAATAACCACCAGCAAAAAAAGCCTGGCACTGGCCTCTAACGCCCTAAGGCACAAGGACATCACAATCACCACCAGCACACACATGCCTGGCACTGGCCTCTGATGATGTCACGAACAACTGAGCTCACAATCACCACCAGCACACACATGCCTGGCACTGGCCTCTCATGACGTCACGAGCAACTGAGCTCACAATCACCACCAGCACACACATGCCTGCCACTGGCCTCTCACGCCCTCACGCACAGGGACCTCACAATCACCACCAGCACACACATGCCTGCCACTGGCTTTTAACTCCCTCAGGTACAAGCACCCCACAATCACAACGACAACACACCAGTCTGACACTGGCCTCTCATGCCTCCACGCACAACTGACCTCAAAATCACCACCAGCACACACATGCCTGGCCCTGGCCTCTGATGATGTCACGAACAACTGAGCTCACAATCACCACCAGCACACACATGCCTGGCACTGGCCTCTCATGACGTCACGAGCAACTGAGCTCACAATCACCACCAGCACACACATGCCTGCCACTGGCTTCTCACGCCCTCAGGTACAAGCACCTCACAATCACAACAGAACACACCAGTCTGACACTGGCCTCTCATGCCTCCACGCACAACTGACCTCAAAATCACCACCAGCACACACATGCCTGCCACTGGCTCCTCATACCGTCATGCACAAGGACCTCACAGTCCACCCCAGCACACACATGCCTGGCAATGGCCTCTCATGACGTCATGAACAACTGAGCTCACAATCACCACCAGCACACACATGCCTGCCACTGAACTCTCATGCCCTCAGGCACAAGCACCTCAAAATCACCACCACTAGACTAGTGCATGGCATGACATGTGACAACATCACGAACAACTGAGCTCACAATCACCACCAGCACACACATGCCTGGCACTGGCCTCTCGCCCTCAGACACAATGACCTCACAATAACCACCAGCAAAAAAAGCCTGCCACTGGCCTCTAACGCCCTAAGGCACAAGGACATCACAATCACCACCAGCACACACATGCCTGGCACTGGCCTCTGATGATGTCACGAACAACTGAGCTCACAATCACCACCAGCACACACATGCCTGCCACTGGCCTCTCATGACGTCACGAGCAACTGAGCTCACAATCACCACCAGCACACACATGCCTGCCACTGGCCTCTCACGCCCTCAGGCACAGGGACCTCACAATCACCACCAGCACACACATGCCTGCCACTGGCTTTTAACTCCCTCAGGTACAAGCACCCCACAATCACAACGACAACACACCAGTCTGACACTGGCCTCTCATGCCTCCACGCACAACTGACCTCAAAATCACCACCAGCACACACATACCTGCCACTGGCTCCTCATACCGTCATGCACAAGGACCTCACAGTCCCCCCCCAGCACACACATGCCTGCCACTGGCCTCTGAAGACGTCATGAACAACTGAGCTCACAATCACCACCAGCACACACGTGCCTGCCACTGGCTT
This sequence comes from Struthio camelus, assembly GCF_040807025.1. Taxonomy (NCBI): domain Eukaryota; kingdom Metazoa; phylum Chordata; class Aves; order Struthioniformes; family Struthionidae; genus Struthio; species Struthio camelus. The sequence goes on from NW_027182575.1 coordinate 1,394,468, forward strand.
TTAACTCCCTACGGCACAAGGACCTCACAATCACCACCAGCAGACACATGCCTGGCACTGGCCTCTCAACCCGTCACGCACAAGTACCTCACAGTCACCCCCAGCACACACATGCCTGGCACTGGCCTCTGAAGACGTAACGAGCAACTGAGCTCACAATCACCACCAGCACACACATGCCTGGCAATGGCCTCTCATGACGTAATGAGCAACTGAGTTCACACTCACCACCAGCACACACATGCCTGCCACTGGCCTCTTATGACATCAGGAAGAATTGAGCTCACAATCACCACCAGCACACACATGCCTGCCACTGGCCTCTGAAGACGTCATGAACAACTGAGCTCACAATCACCACCAGCAGACACATGCTCGGCAATGGCCTCTGATGCCATCAGGCACAAGGACCTCAAAATCACCACCAGTAGACTAGTGTATGGCACTGGCATGTGACAACATCACGAACAACCGAGCTCACAATCACCACCAGCACACACATGCCTGCCACTGCCTTTTAACTCCCTCAGACACAATGACCTCACAATCACCACCAGCACACACATGCCTGCCACTGGCTTTTAACTCCCTCAGGTACAAGCACCTCACAATCACAACCAGAACACACCAGTCTGACACTGGCCTCTCATGCCTCCACGCACAACTGACCTCAAAATCACCACCAGCACACACATGCCTGCCACTGGCTCCTCATACCGTCATGCACAAGGACCTCACAGTCCACCCCAGCACACACATGCCTGGCAATGGCCTCTCATGACGTCATGAACAACTGAGCTCACAATCACCACCAGCACACACATGCCTGCCACTGACCTCTCATGCCCTCAGGCACAAGGACCTCAAAATCACCACCAATAGACTAGTGCCTGGCATGACATGTGACAACATCACGAACAACTGAGCTCACAATCACCACCAGCACACACATGCCTGCCACTGGCCTCTCGCCCTCAGACACAATGACCTCACAATAACCACCAGCAAAAAAAGCCTGGCACTGGCCTCTGATGATGTCACGAACAACTGAGCTCACAATCACCACCAGCACACACATGCCTGCCACTGGCCTCTGATGACGTCACGAGTAACTGAGCTCACAATCACCACCAGCACACACATGCCTGCCACTGCCTTTTAACTCCCTCAGGTACAAGCACCTCACAATCACAACCAGAACACACCAGTCTGACACTGGCCTCTCATGCCTCCACGCACAACTGACCTCACAATCACCACCAGCACACACATGCCTGCCACTGGCTCCTCATACCGTCACGCACAAGGACCTCACAGTCCCCCCCAGCACACACATGCCTGCCACTGGCCTCTCATGACGTCATGAACAACTGAGCTCACAATCACCACCAACAGACACGTGCCTGCCACTGGCTTTTAACTCCCTACGGCACAAGGACCTCACAATCACCACCAGCAGACACATGTCTGGCACTGGCCTCTCAACCCGTCACGCACAAGTACCTCACAGTCACCCCCAGCACACACATGCCTGGCACTGGCCTCTGAAGACGTCACGAGCAACTGAGCTCACAATCACCACCAGCACACACATGCCTGCCACTGGCCTCTCATGCCCTCAGGCACAAGCACCTCAAAATGACCACCAGTAGACTAGTGCCTGGCATGGCATGTGACAACATCACGAGCAACTGAGCTCACAATCACCACCAGCACACACATGCCTGCCACTGGCCTCTCACGCCCTCAGGCACAGGGACCTCACAATCACCACCAGCACACACATGCCTGCCACTGCCTTTTAACTCCCTCAGGTACAAGCACCTCACAATCACAACCAGAACACACCAGTCTGACACTGGCCTCTCATGCCTCCACGCACAACTGAGCTCACAATCACCACCAGCACACACATACCTGCCACTGGCTCCTCATACCGTCATGCACAAGGACCTCACAGTCCCCCCCAGCACACACATGCCTGCCACTGGCCTCTGAAGACGTCATGAACAACTGAGCTCACAATCACCACCAGCAGACACGTGCCTGCCACTGGCTTTTAAATCCCTACGGCACAAGGACCTCACAATCACCACCAGCAGACACATGCCTGGCACTGGCCTCTCAACCCGTCACGCACAAGGACCTCACAGTCACCCCTAGCACACACATGCCTGGAAATGGCCTCTCATGACGTCACGAACAACTGAGCTCACAATCACCACCAGCACACACATGCCTGGCACCGGCCTCTGATGACATCAGGAACAATTGAGCTCACAATCACCACCAGCACACACATGCCTGCCACTGGCCTCTCGCCCTCAGACACAATGACCTCACAATAACCACCAGCACACATATGCCTGGCACTGGCCTCTAACGCCCTAAGGCACAAGGACCTCACAATCACCACCAGCACACACATGCCTGCCACTGGCCTCTGATGATGTCACGAACAACTGAGCTCACAATCACCACCAGCACACACATGCCTGCCACTGGCCTCTCATGACGTCACGAGCAACTGAGCTCACAATCACCACCAGCACACACATGCCTGCCACTGCCTTTTAACTCCCTCAGGTACAAGCACCTCACAATCACAACCAGAACACACCAGTCTGACACTGGCCTCTCATGCCTCCACGCACAACTGACCTCACAATCACCACCAGCACACACATGCCTGCCACTGGCTCCTCATACCGTCATGCACAAGGACCTCACAGTCACCCCCAGCACACACATGCCTGGCACTGGCCTCTGAAGACGTCATGAACAACTGAGCTCACAATCACCACCAGCAGACACGTGCCTGCCACTGGCTTTTAACTCCCTACGGCACAAGGACCTCACAATCACCACCAGCACACACATGCCTGGCACTGGCCTCTCAACCCGTCACGCACAAGTACCTCACAGTCACCCCCAGCACACACATGCCTGGCAATGGCCTCTCATGACGTCACGAACAACTGAGCTCACAATCACCACCAGCACACACATGCCTGGCACCGGCCTCTGATGACATCAGGAACAATTGAGCTCACAATCACCACCAGCACACACATGCCTGCCACTGGCCTCTCATGCCCTCAGGCACAAGCACCTCAAAATCACCACCAGCAGACTAGTGCCTGGCACTGGCATGTGACAACATCACGAACAACTGAGCTCACAATCACCACCAGCACACACATGCCTGCCACTGGCCTCTCGCCCTCAGACACAATGACCTCACAATAACCACCAGCAAAAAAAGCCTGCCACTGGCCTATAACGCCCTAAGGCACAAGGACCTCACAATCACCACCAGCACACACATGCCTGGCACTGGCCTCTGATGATGTCACGAACAACTGAGCTCACAATCACCACCAGCACACACATGCCTGCCACTGGCCTCTCATGACGTCACGAGCAACTGAGCTCACAATCACCACCAGCACACACATGCCTGCCACTGGCCTCTCACGCCCTGACGCACAGGGACCTCACAATCACCACCAGCACACACATGCCTGCCACTGCCTTTTAACTCCCTCAGGTACAAGCACCTCACAATCACAACCAGAACACACCAGTCTGACACTGGCCTCTCATGCCTCCACGCACAACTGACCTCACAATCACCACCAGCACACACATGCCTGCCACTGGCTCCTCATACCGTCATGCACAAGGACCTCACAGTCCCCCCCAGCACACACATGCCTGCCACTGGCCTCTGAAGACGTCATGAGCAACTGAGCTCACAATCACCACCAGCAGACACGTGCCTGCCACTGGCTTTTAACTCCCTACGGCACAAGGACCTCACAATCACCACCAGCACACACATGCCTGGCACTGGCCTCTCAACCCGTCACGCACAAGTACCTCACAGTCACCCCCAGCACACACATGCCTGGCAATGGCCTCTCATGACGTAACGAGCAACTGAGCTCACAATCACCACCAGCACACACATGCCTGGCACCGGCCTCTGATGACATCAGGAACAATTGAGCTCACAATCGCCACCAGCACACACATGCCTGCCACTGGCCTCTCATGCCCTCAGGCACAAGGACCTCAAAATCACCACCAGTAGACTAGTGCCTGGCACTGGCATGTGACAACATCACGAACAACTGAGCTCACAATCACCACCAGCACACACATGCCTGCCACTGGCCTCTCGCCCTCAGACACAATGACCTCACAATAACCACCAGCAAAAAAAGCCTGGCACTGGCCTCTAACGCGCAAAGGCACAAGGACCTCACAATCACCACCAGCACACACATGCCTGGCACTGGCCTCTGATGATGTCACGAACAACTGAGCTCACAATCACCACCAGCACACACATGCCTGCCACTGGCCTCTCATGACGTCACGAGCAACTGAGCTCACAATCACCACCAGCACACACATGCCTGCCACTGGCCTCTCACGCCCTCACGCACAGGGACCTCACAATCACCACCAGCACACACATGCCTGCCACTGGCTTTTAACTCCCTCAGGTACAAGCACCTCACAATCACAACCAGAACACACCAGTCTGACACTGGCCTCTCATGCCTCCACGCACAACTGACCTCACAATCACCACCAGCACACACATGCCTGCCACTGGCTCCTCATACCGTCATGCACAAGGACCTCACAGTCCCCCCCAGCACACACATGCCTGCCACTGGCCTCTGAAGACGTCATGAACAACTGAGCTCACAATCACCACCAGCAGACACGTGCCTGCCACTGGCTTTTAACTCCCTACGGCACAAGGACCTCACAATCACCACCAGCACACACATGCCTGGCACTGGCCTCTCAACCCGTCACGCACAAGTACCTCACAGTCACCCCCAGCACACACATGCCTGGCACTGGCCTCTGAAGACGTAACGAGCAACTGAGCTCACAATCACCACCAGCACACACATGCCTGGCAATGGCCTCTCATGACGTAATGAGCAACTGAGTTCACACTCACCACCAGCACACACATGCCTGCCACTGGCCTCTTATGACATCAGGAAGAATTGAGCTCACAATCACCACCAGCACACACATGCCTGCCACTGGCCTCTGAAGACGTCATGAACAACTGAGCTCACAATCACCACCAGCAGACACATGCTCGGCAATGGCCTCTGATGCCATCAGGCACAAGGACCTCAAAATCACCACCAGTAGACTAGTGTATGGCACTGGCATGTGACAACATCACGAACAACCGAGCTCACAATCACCACCAGCACACACATGCCTGCCACTGCCTTTTAACTCCCTCAGACACAATGACCTCACAATCACCACCAGCACACACATGCCTGCCACTGGCTTTTAACTCCCTCAGGTACAAGCACCTCACAATCACAACCAGAACACACCAGTCTGACACTGGCCTCTCATGCCTCCACGCACAACTGACCTCAAAATCACCACCAGCACACACATGCCTGCCACTGGCTCCTCATACCGTCATGCACAAGGACCTCACAGTCCACCCCAGCACACACATGCCTGCCACTGGCCTCTGAAGACGTCATGAACAACTGAGCTCACAATCACCACCAGCACACACATGCCTGCCACTGACCTCTCATGCCCTCAGGCACAAGGACCTCAAAATCACCACCAATAGACTAGTGCCTGGCATGACATGTGACAACATCACGAACAACTGAGCTCACAATCACCACCAGCACACACATGCCTGCCACTGGCCTCTCGCCCTCAGACACAATGACCTCACAATAACCACCAGCAAAAAAAGCCTGGCACTGGCCTCTGATGATGTCACGAACAACTGAGCTCACAATCACCACCAGCACACACATGCCTGCCACTGGCCTCTGATGACGTCACGAGTAACTGAGCTCACAATCACCACCAGCACACACATGCCTGCCACTGGCTTTTAACTCCCTCAGGTACAAGCACCTCACAATCACAACCAGAACACACCAGTCTGACACTGGCCTCTCATGCCTCCACGCACAACTGACCTCACAATCACCACCAGCACACACATGCCTGCCACTGGCTCCTCATACCGTCACGCACAAGGACCTCACAGTCCCCCCCAGCACACACATGCCTGCCACTGGCCTCTCATGACGTCATGAACAACTGAGCTCACAATCACCACCAACAGACACGTGCCTGCCACTGGCTTTTAACTCCCTACGGCACAAGGACCTCACAATCACCACCAGCAGACACATGTCTGGCACTGGCCTCTCAACCCGTCACGCACAAGTACCTCACAGTCACCCCCAGCACACACATGCCTGGCACTGGCCTCTCATGACGTCACGAGCAACTGAGCTCACAATCACCACCAGCACACACATGCCTGCCACTGGCCTCTCATGCCCTCAGGCACAAGCACCTCAAAATGACCACCAGTAGACTAGTGCCTGGCATGGCATGTGACAACATCACGAGCAACTGAGCTCACAATCACCACCAGCACACACATGCCTGCCACTGGCCTCTCACGCCCTCAGGCACAGGGACCTCACAATCACCACCAGCACACACATGCCTGCCACTGCCTTTTAACTCCCTCAGGTACAAGCACCTCACAATCACAACCAGAACACACCAGTCTGACACTGGCCTCTCATGCCTCCACGCACAACTGACCTCAAAATCACCACCAGCAGACACATACCTGCCACTGGCTCCTCATACCGTCATGCACAAGGACCTCACAGTCCCCCCCAGCACACACATGCCTGCCACTGGCCTCTGAAGACGTCATGAACAACTGAGCTCACAATCACCACCAGCAGACACGTGCCTGCCACTGGCTTTTAAATCCCTACGGCACAAGGACCTCACAATCACCACCAGCAGACACATGCCTGGCACTGGCCTCTCAACCCGTCACGCACAAGTACCTCACAGTCACCCCCAGCACACACATGCCTGGCAATGGCCTCTCATGACGTCACGAGCAACTGAGCTCACAATCACCACCAGCACACACATGCCTGCCACTGGCCTCTCATGCCCTCAGGCACAAGCACCTCAAAATCACCACCAGTAGACTAGAGCCTGGCATGGCATGTGACAACATCACGAACAACTGAGCTCACAATCACCACCAGCACACACATGCCTGCCACTGGCCTCTCGCCCTCAGACACAATGACCTCACAATAACCACCAGCAAAAAAAGCCTGGCACTGGCCTCTAACACCCTAAGGCACAAGGACATCACAATCAACACCAGCACACACATGCCTGCCAATGGCCTCTGATGATGTCACGAACAACTGAGCTCACAATCACCACCAGCACACACATGCCTGCCACTGGCCTCTCATGACGTCACGAGCAACTGAGCTCACAATCACCACCAGCACACACATGCCTGCCACTGGCCTCTCACGCCCTCAGGCACAGGGACCTCACAATCACCACCAGCACACACATGCCTGCCACTGCCTTTTAACTCCCTCAGGTACAAGCACCTCACAATCACAACCAGAACACACGAGTCTGACACTTGCCTCTCATGCCTCCACGCACAACTGACCTCAAAATCAGCACCAGCACACACATACCTGCCACTGGCTCCTCATACCGTCATGCACAAGGACCTCACAGTCCCCCCCAGCACACACATGCCTGCCACTGGCCTCTGAAGACGTCATGAACAACTGAGCTCACAATCACCACCAGCAGACACGTGCCTGCCACTGGCGTTTAACTCCCTACGGCACAAGGACCTCACAATCACCACCAGCACACACATGCCTGCCACTGGCCTCTCAACCCGTCACGCACAAGTACCTCACAGTCACCCCCAGCACACACATGCCTGGCAATGGTCTCTGAAGACGTAAAGAGCAACTGAGCTCACAATCACCACCAGCACACACATGCCTGCCACTGGCCTCTCATGCCCTCAGGCACAAGCACCTCAAAATCACCACCAGTAGACTAGTGCCTGGCATGGCATGTGACAACATCACGAACAACTGAGCTCACAATCACCACCAGCACACACATGCCTGCCACTGGCCTCTCGCCCTCAGACACAATGACCTCACAATAACCACCAGCAAAAAAAGCCTGCCACTGGCCTCTAACGCCCTAAGGCACAAGGACCTCAAAATCACCACCAGCACACACATGCCTGGCACTGGCCTCTGATGATGTCACGAACAACTGAGCTCACAATCACCACCAGCACACACATGCCTGCCACTGGTCTCTCATGATGTCACGAGCAACTGAGCTCACAATCACCACCAGCACACACATGCCTGCCACTGCCTTTTAACTCCCTCAGGTACAAGCACCTCACAATCACAACCAGAACACACCAGTCTTACACTGGCCTCTCATGCCTCCACGCACAACTGACCTCAAAATCACCACCAGCACACACATGCCTGCCACTGGCTCCTCATACTGTCATGCACAAGGACCTCACAGTCCCCTCCAGCACACGCATGCCTGCCACTGGCCTCTGAAGACGTCATGAACAACTGAGCTCACAATCACCACCAGCAGACACGTGCCTGCCACTGGCTTTTAACTCCCTACGGCACAAGGACCTCACAATCACCACCAGCACACACATGCCTGGCACTGGCCTCTCAACCCGTCACGCACAAGTACCTCACAGTCACCCCCAGCACACACATGCCTGGCACTGGCCTCTCATGCCCTCAGGCACAAGCACCTCAAAATCACCACCGGTAGACTAGTGCCTGGCATGGCATGTGACAATACCACGAACAACTGAGCTCACAATCACCACCAGCACACACATGCCTGCCACTGGCCTCTCGCCCTCAGACACAATGACCTCACAATCACCACCAGCAAAAAAAGCCTGCCACTGGCCTCTAACGCCCTAAGGCACAAGGACCTCACAATCACCACCAGCACACACATGCCTGGCCTGGCCTCTGATGATGTCACGAACAACTGAGCTCACAATCACCACCAGCACACACATGCCTGCCACTGGCCTATCATGACGTCACGAGCAACTGAGCTCACAATCACCACCAGCACACACATGCCTGCCACTGGCTTCTCACGCCCTCAGGCACAGGGACCTCACAATCACCACCAGCACACACATGCCTGCCACTGCCTTTTAACTCCCTCAGGTACAAGCACCTCACAATCACAACCAGAACACACGAGTCTGACACTGGCCTCTCATGCCTCCACGCACAACTGACCTCAAAATCACCACCAGCACACACATGCCTGCCACTGGCTCCTCATACCGTCATGCACAAGGACCTCACAGTCCCCCCCAGCACACACATGCCTGCCACTGGCCTCTGAAGACGTCATGAACAACTGAGCTCACAATCACCACCAGCAGACACGTGCCTGCCACTGGCTTTTAACTCCCTACGGCACAAGGACCTCACAATCACCACCAGCACACAAATGCCTGGCACTGACCTCTCAATCCGTCACGCACAATTACCTCACAGTCACCCCCAGCACACACATGCCTGGCACTGGCCTCTGAAGACGTAACGAGCAACTGAGCTCACAATCCCCACCAGCACACACATGCCTGCCACTGGCCTCTCATGCCCTCAGGCACAAGCACCTCAAAATCACCACCACTAGACTAGTGCCTGGCATGGCATGTGACAACATCACAAACAACTGAGCTCACAATCACCACCAGCACACACATGCCTGCCACTGGCCTCTCGCCCTCAGACACTATGACCTCACAATAACCACCAGCAAAAAAAGCCTGCCACTGGCCTCTAACGCTGTAAAGCACAAGGACCTCACAATCACCACCAGCACACACATGCCTGGCACTGGCCTCTGATGATGTCACGAACAACTGAGCTCACAATCACCACCAGCACACACATGCCTGCCACTGGCCTCTGAATACGTCATGAACAACTGAGCTCACAATCACCACCAGCACACACGTGCCTGCCACTGGCTTTTAACTCCCTGCGGCACAAGGACCTCACAATCACCACCAGCACACACATGCCTGGCACTGGCCTCTCAACCCGTCACGCACAAGTACCTCACAGTCACCCCCAGCACACACATGCCTGGCAATTGCCTCTGAAGACGTAACGAGCAACTGAGCTCACAATCACCACCAGCACACACATGCCTGCCACTGGCCTCTCATGCCTTCAGGCACAAGCACCTTAAAATCACCACCACTAGACTAGTGCCTGGAACTGACATGTGAAAACATCACGAACAACTGAGCTCACAATCACCAAAAGTACACACATGCCTGGCATCGGCCTCTGATGACATGAGGAACAATTGAGCTCACAATCACCCCCAGCACACACATGCCTGCCACTGGCGTCACATGCCCTCAGGCACAGGGTCTTCACAATCACCACCAGCCAACACATACCTGTCACTGGCCTCTCACGCCCTCACGCAAAAGGACCTCACAATCACCACCAGCAGAAACATGCCTGGCCCTGGCCTCTCACGCCCTCACACACAACTCCCCTCACAATCACCACCAGCAGACACATGCCTGCCACTGGCTTTTAACTCCCTACGGCACAAGGACCTCACAATCACCACCAGCACACACATGCCTGCCACTGGCCTCTCAACCCGTCACGCACAAGTACCTCACAGTCACCCCCAGCACACACATGCCTGGCAATGGCCTCTGAAGACGTAACGAGCAACTGAGCTCACAATCACCACCAGCACACACATGCCTGGCACCGGCCTCTGATGACATCAGGAACAATTGAGCTCACAATCACCACCAGCACACACATGCCTGCCACTGGCCTCTCATGCCCTCAGGCACAAGCACCTCAAAATCACCACCAGTAGACTAGTGCCTGGCATGGCATATGACAACATCATGAACAACTGAGCTCACAATCACCACCAGCACACACATGCCTGCCACTGGCCTCTCGCCCTCAGACACAATGACCTCACAATAACCACCAGCAAAAAAAGCCTGCCACTGGCCTCTAACGCCCTAAGGCACAAGGACCTCACAATCACCACCAGCACACACATGCCTGGCACTGGCCTCTGATGATGTCACGAACAACTGAGCTCACAATCACCACCAGCACACACATGCCTGCCACTGGTCTCTCATGACGTCACGAGCAACTGAGCTCACAATCACCACCAGCACACACATGCCTGCCACTGCCTTTTAACTCCCTCAGGTACAAGCACCTCACAATCACAACCAGAACAGACGAGTCTGACACTGGCCTCTCATGCCTCCACGCACAACTGACCTCAAAATCACCACCAGCACACACATGCCTGCCACTGGCTCCTCATACCGTCATGCACAAGGACCTCACAGTCCCCCCCAGCACACACATGCCTGCCACTGGCCTCTGAAGACGTCATGAACAACTGAGATCACAATCACCACCAGCAGACACGTGCCTGCCACTGCCTTTTAACTCCCTACGGCACAAGGACCTCACAATCACCACCAGCACACACATGCCTGGCACTGGCCTCTCAACCCGTCACGCACAAGTATCTCACAGTCACCCCCAGCACACACATGCCTGGCACTGGCCTCTGAAGACGTAACGAGCAACTGAGCTCACAATCACCACCAGCACACACATGCCTGCCACTGGCCTCTCATGCCCTCAGGCACAAGCACCTCAAAATCACCACCAGTAGACTAGTGCCTGGCATGGCATGTGACAACATCACGAACAACTGAGCTCACAATCACCACCAGCACACACATGCCTGCCACTGGCCTCTGAATACGTCATGAACAACTGAGCTCACAATCACCACCAGCACACACGTGCCTGCCACTGGCTTTTAACTCCCTGCGGCACAAGGACCTCACAATCACCACCAGCACACACATGCCTGGCACTGGCCTCTCAACCCGTCACGCACAAGTACCTCACAGTCACCCCCAGCACACACATGCCTGGCAATTGCCTCTGAAGACGTAACGAGCAACTGAGCTCACAATCACCACCAGCACACACATGCCTGCCACTGGCCTCTCATGCCTTCAGGCACAAGCACCTTAAAATCACCACCACTAGACTAGTGCCTGGAACTGACATGTGAAAACATCACGAACAACTGAGCTCACAATCACCAAAAGTACACACATGCCTGGCATCGGCCTCTGATGACATGAGGAACAATTGAGCTCACAATCACCCCCAGCACACACATGCCTGCCACTGGCGTCACATGCCCTCAGGCACAGGGTCTTCACAATCACCACCAGCCAACACATACCTGTCACTGGCCTCTCACGCCCTCACGCAAAAGGACCTCACAATCACCACCAGCAGAAACATGCCTGGCCCTGGCCTCTCACGCCCTCACACACAACTCCCCTCACAATCACCACCAGCAGACACATGCCTGCCACTGGCTTTTAACTCCCTACGGCACAAGGACCTCACAATCACCACCAGCACACACATGCCTGCCACTGGCCTCTCAACCCGTCACGCACAAGTACCTCACAGTCACCCCCAGCACACACATGCCTGGCAATGGCCTCTGAAGACGTAACGAGCAACTGAGCTCACAATCACCACCAGCACACACATGCCTGGCACCGGCCTCTGATGACATCAGGAACAATTGAGCTCACAATCACCACCAGCACACACATGCCTGCCACTGGCCTCTCATGCCCTCAGGCACAAGCACCTCAAAATCACCACCAGTAGACTAGTGCCTGGCATGGCATATGACAACATCATGAACAACTGAGCTCACAATCACCACCAGCACACACATGCCTGCCACTGGCCTCTCGCCCTCAGACACAATGACCTCACAATAACCACCAGCAAAAAAAGCCTGCCACTGGCCTCTAACGCCCTAAGGCACAAGGACCTCACAATCACCACCAGCACACACATGCCTGGCACTGGCCTCTGATGATGTCACGAACAACTGAGCTCACAATCACCACCAGCACACACATGCCTGCCACTGGTCTCTCATGACGTCACGAGCAACTGAGCTCACAATCACCACCAGCACACACATGCCTGCCACTGGCTTTTAACTCCCTCAGGTACAAGCACCTCACAATCACAACCAGAACAGACGAGTCTGACACTGGCCTCTCATGCCTCCACGCACAACTGACCTCAAAATCACCACCAGCACACACATGCCTGCCACTGGCTCCTCATACCGTCATGCACAAGGACCTCACAGTCCCCCCCAGCACACACATGCCTGGCACTGGCCTCTGAAGACGTCATGAACAACTGAGATCACAATCACCACCAGCAGACACGTGCCTGCCACTGGCTTTTAACTCCCTACGGCACAAGGACCTCACAATCACCACCAGCACACACATGCCTGGCACTGGCCTCTCAACCCGTCACGCACAAGTATCTCACAGTCACCCCCAGCACACACATGCCTGGCACTGGCCTCTGAAGACGTAACGAGCAACTGAGCTCACAATCACCACCAGCACACACATGCCTGCCACTGGCCTCTCATGCCCTCAGGCACAAGCACCTCAAAATCACCACCAGTAGACTAGTGCCTGGCATGGCATGTGACAACATCACGAACAACTGAGCTCACAATCACCACCAGCACACACATGCCTGCCACTGGCCTCTCGCCCTCAGACACAATGACCTCACAATAACCACCAGCAAAAAAAGCCTGCCACTGGCCTCTAACGCCCTAAGGCACAAGGACCTCACAATCACCACCAGCACACACATGCCTGGCACTGGCCTCTGATGATGTCACGAACAACTGAGCTCACAATCACCACCAGCACACACATGCCTGCCACTGGTCTCTCATGACGTCACGAGCAACTGAGCTCACAATCACCACCAGCACACACATGCCTGGCACCGGCCTCTGATGACATCAGGAACAATTGAGCTCACAATCACCACCAGCACACACATGCCTGCCACTGGCCTCTCATGCCCTCAGGCACAAGCACCTCAAAATCACCACCAGTAGACTAGTGCCTGGCATGGCATATGACAACATCATGAACAACTGAGCTCACAATCACCACCAGCACACACATGCCTGCCACTGGCCTCTCGCCCTCAGACACAATGACCTCACAATAACCACCAGCAAAAAAAGCCTGCCACTGGCCTCTAACGCCCTAAGGCACAAGGACCTCACAATCACCACCAGCACACACATGCCTGGCACTGGCCTCTGATGATGTCACGAACAACTGAGCTCACAATCACCACCAGCACACACATGCCTGCCACTGGTCTCTCATGACGTCACGAGCAACTGAGCTCACAATCACCACCAGCACACACATGCCTGCCACTGGCTTTTAACTCCCTCAGGTACAAGCACCTCACAATCACAACCAGAACAGACGAGTCTGACACTGGCCTCTCATGCCTCCACGCACAACTGACCTCAAAATCACCACCAGCACACACATGCCTGCCACTGGCTCCTCATACCGTCATGCACAAGGACCTCACAGTCCCCCCCAGCACACACATGCCTGGCACTGGCCTCTGAAGACGTCATGAACAACTGAGATCACAATCACCACCAGCAGACACGTGCCTGCCACTGCCTTTTAACTCCCTACGGCACAAGGACCTCACAATCACCACCAGCACACACATGCCTGGCACTGGCCTCTCAACCCGTCACGCACAAGTATCTCACAGTCACCCCCAGCACACACATGCCTGGCACTGGCCTCTGAAGACGTAACGAGCAACTGAGCTCACAATCACCACCAGCACACACATGCCTGCCACTGGCCTCTCATGCCCTCAGGCACAAGCACCTCAAAATCACCACCAGTAGACTAGTGCCTGGCATGGCATGTGACAACATCACGAACAACTGAGCTCACAATCACCACCAGCACACACATGCCTGCCACTGGCCTCTGAATACGTCATGAACAACTGAGCTCACAATCACCACCAGCACACACGTGCCTGCCACTGGCTTTTAACTCCCTGCGGCACAAGGACCTCACAATCACCACCAGCACACACATGCCTGGCACTGGCCTCTCAACCCGTCACGCACAAGTACCTCAAAGTCACCCCCAGCACACACATGCCTGGCAATTGCCTCTGAAGACGTAACGAGCAACTGAGCTCACAATCACCACCAGCACACACATGCCTGCCACTGGCCTCTCATGCCTTCAGGCACAAGCACCTTAAAATCACCACCACTAGACTAGTGCCTGGAACTGACATGTGAAAACATCACGAACAACTGAGCTCACAATCACCAAAAGTACACACATGCCTGGCATCGGCCTCTGATGACATGAGGAACAATTGAGCTCACAATCACCCCCAGCACACACATGCCTGCCACTGGCGTCACATGCCCTCAGGCACAGGGTCTTCACAATCACCACCAGCCAACACATACCTGTCACTGGCCTCTCACGCCCTCACGCAAAAGGACCTCACAATCACCACCAGCAGAAACATGCCTGGCCCTGGCCTCTCACGCCCTCACACACAACTCCCCTCACAATCACCACCAGCAGACACATGCCTGCCACTGGCTTTTAACTCCCTACGGCACAAGGACCTCACAATCACCACCAGCACACACATGCCTGCCACTGGCCTCTCAACCCGTCACGCACAAGTACCTCACAGTCACCCCCAGCACACACATGCCTGGCAATGGCCTCTGAAGACGTAACGAGCAACTGAGCTCACAATCACCACCAGCACACACATGCCTGGCACCGGCCTCTGATGACATCAGGAACAATTGAGCTCACAATCACCACCAGCACACACATGCCTGCCACTGGCCTCTCATGCCCTCAGGCACAAGCACCTCAAAATCACCACCAGTAGACTAGTGCCTGGCATGGCATATGACAACATCATGAACAACTGAGCTCACAATCACCACCAGCACACACATGCCTGCCACTGGCCTCTCGCCCTCAGACACAATGACCTCACAATAACCACCAGCAAAAAAAGCCTGCCACTGGCCTCTAACGCCCTAAGGCACAAGGACCTCACAATCACCACCAGCACACACATGCCTGGCACTGGCCTCTGATGATGTCACGAACAACTGAGCTCACAATCACCACCAGCACACACATGCCTGCCACTGGTCTCTCATGACGTCACGAGCAACTGAGCTCACAATCACCACCAGCACACACATGCCTGCCACTGGCTTTTAACTCCCTCAGGTACAAGCACCTCACAATCACAACCAGAACAGACGAGTCTGACACTGGCCTCTCATGCCTCCACGCACAACTGACCTCAAAATCACCACCAGCACACACATGCCTGCCACTGGCTCCTCATACCGTCATGCACAAGGACCTCACAGTCCCCCCCAGCACACACATGCCTGGCACTGGCCTCTGAAGACGTCATGAACAACTGAGATCACAATCACCACCAGCAGACACGTGCCTGCCACTGGCTTTTAACTCCCTACGGCACAAGGACCTCACAATCACCACCAGCACACACATGCCTGGCACTGGCCTCTCAACCCGTCACGCACAAGTATCTCACAGTCACCCCCAGCACACACATGCCTGGCACTGGCCTCTGAAGACGTAACGAGCAACTGAGCTCACAATCACCACCAGCACACACATGCCTGCCACTGGCCTCTCATGCCCTCAGGCACAAGCACCTCAAAATCACCACCAGTAGACTAGTGCCTGGCATGGCATGTGACAACATCACGAACAACTGAGCTCACAATCACCACCAGCACACACATGCCTGCCACTGGCCTCTCGCCCTCAGACACAATGACCTCACAATAACCACCAGCAAAAAAAGCCTGCCACTGGCCTCTAACGCCCTAAGGCACAAGGACCTCACAATCACCACCAGCACACACATGCCTGGCACTGGCCTCTGATGATGTCACGAACAACTGAGCTCACAATCACCACCAGCACACACATGCCTGCCACTGGTCTCTCATGACGTCACGAGCAACTGAGCTCACAATCACCACCAGCACACACATGCCTGCCACTGGCTTTTAACTCCCTCAGGTACAAGCACCTCACAATCACAACCAGAACACACCAGTCTGACACTGGCCTCTCATGCCTCCACGCAAAACTGACCTCAAAATCACCACCAGCACACACATGCCTGCCACTGGCTCCTCATACCGTCATGCACAAGGACCTCACAGTCCCCCCCAGCACACACATGCCTGCCACTGGCCTCTGAATACGTCATGAACAACTGAGCTCACAATCACCACCAGCACACACGTGCCTACCACTGGCTTTTAACTCCCTACGGCACAAGGACCTCACAATCACCACCAGCACACACATGCCTGGCAATGGCCTCTCAACCCGTCACGCACAAGTACCTCACAGTCACCCCCAGCACACACATGCCTGGCACTGGCCTCTCATGACGTCACGAGCAACTGAGCTCACAATCACCACCAGCACACACATGCCTGCCACTGGCCTCTCATGCCCTCAGGCACAAGCACCTCAAAATCACCACCAGTAGACTAGTGCCTGGCATGGCATGTGACAACATCATGAACAACTGAGCTCACAATCACCACCAGCACACACATGCCTGCCACTGACCTCTCGCCCTCAGACACAATGACCTCACAATAACCACCAGCAAAAAAAGCCTGGCACTGGCCTCTAACGCCCTAAGGCACAAGGACATCACAATCACCACCAGCACACACATGCCTGGCACTGGCCTCTGATGATGTCACGAACAACTGAGCTCACAATCACCACCAGCACACACATGCCTGCCACTGGCCTCTCATGACGTCACGAGCAACGGAGCTCACAATCACCACCAGCACACACATGCCTGCCACTGGCTTCTCACGCCGTCACGCACAGGGACCTCACAATCACCACCAGCACACACATGCCTGCCACTGGCTTTTAACTCCCTCAGTACAAACACCTCACAATCACAACCAGAACACACCAGTCTGACACTGGCCTCTCATGCCTCCACGCACAACTGACCTCAAAATCACCACCAGCACACACATGCCTGCCACTGGCTCCTCATACCGTCATGCACAAGGACCTCACAGTCCCCCCCAGCACACACATGCCTGCCACTGGCCTCTGAAGACGTCATGAACAACTGAGATCACAATCACCACCAGCAGACAGGTGCCTGCCACTGGCTTTTAACTCCCTACGGCACAAGGACCTCACAATCACCACCAGCACACACATGCCTGGCACTGGCCTCTCAACCCGTCACGCACAAGTACCTCACAGTCACCCCCAGCACACACATGCCTGGCAATGGACTCTCATGACGTCACGAACAACTGAGCTCACAATCACCACCAGCACACACATGCCTGCCACTGGCCTCTCATGCCCTCAGGCACAAGCACCTCAAAATCACCACCAGTAGACTAGTGCCTGGCATGGCATGTGACAACATCACGAACAACTGAGCTCACAATCACCACCAGCACACACATGCCTGCCACTGGCCTCTCGCCCTCAGACACAATGACCTCACAATAACCACCAGCAAAAAAAGCCTGCCACTGGCCTCTAACGCCCTAAGGCACAAGGACATCACAATCAACACCAGCACACACATGCCTGGCACTGGCCTCTGATGATGTCACGAACAACTGAGCTCACAATCACCACCAGCACACACATGCCTGCCACTGGCCTCTGATGACGTCACGAGCAACTGAGCTCACAATCACCACCAGCACACACATGCCTGCCACTGGCTTCTCACGCCCTCAGGCACAGGGACCTCACAATCACCACCAGCACACACATGCCTGCCACTGCCTTTTAACTCCCTCAGGTACAAGCACCTCACAATCACAACCAGAACACACCAGTCTGACACTGGCCTCTCATGCCTCCACGCACAACTGACCTCAAAATCACCACCAGCACACACATGCCTGCCACTGGCTCCTCATACCGTCATGCACAAGGACCTCACAGTCCCCCCCAGCACACACATGCCTGCCACTGGCCTCTGAAGACGTCATGAACAACTGAGCTCACAATCACCACCAGCAGACACGTGCCTGCCACTGGCTTTTAACTCCCTACGGCACAAGGACCTCACAATCACCACCAGCACACACATGCCTGGCACTGGCCTCTCATGACGTCACGAGCAACTGAGTTCACAATTACCACCAGCACACACATCCCTGGCACCGGCCTCTGATGACATCAGGAACAATTGAGCTCACAATCACCACCAGCACACACATGCCTGCCACTGGCCTCTCATGCCCTCAGGCACAAGCACCTCAAAATCACCACCAGTAGACTAGTGCCTGGCATGGCATATGACAACATCATGAACAACTGAGCTCACAATCACCACCAGCACACACATGCCTGCCACTGGCCTCTCGCCCTCAGACACAATGACCTCACAATAACCACCAGCAAAAAAAGCCTGGCACTGGCCTCTAACGCCCTAAGGCACAGCGACCTCACAATCACCACCAGCACACACATGCCTGCCACTGGCCTCTGATGATGTCACGAACAACTGAGCTCACAATCACCACCAGAACACACATGCCTGCCACTAGCCTCTCATGACGTCACGAGCAACTGAGCTCACAATCACCACCAGCACACACATGCCTGCCACTGCCTTTTAACTCCCTCAGGTACAAGCACCTCACAATCACAACCAGAACACACCAGTCTGACACTGGCCTCTCATGCCTCCACGCACAACTGACCTCAAAATCACCACCAGCACACACATGCCTGCCACTGGCTCCTCATACCGTCATGCACAAGGACCTCACAGTCCCCCCCAGCACACACATGCCTGCCACTGGCCTCTGAAGACGTCATGAACAACTGAGCTCACAATCACCACCAGCAGACACGTGCCTGCCACTGGCTTTTAACTCCCTACAGCACAAGGACCTCACAATCACCACCAGCACACACATGCCTGCCACTGGCCTCTCAACCCGTCACGCACAAGTACCTCACAGTCACCCCCAGCACACACATGCCTGGCAATGGCCTCTCATGACGTCACGAGCAACTGAGCTCACAATCACCACCAGCACACACATGCCTGCCACTGGCCTCTCATGCCCTCAGGCACAAGGACCTCAAAATCACCACCAGTAGACTAGTGCCTGGCATGGCATGTGACAACATCACGAACAACTGAGCTCACAATCACCACCAGCACACACATGCCTGCCACTGGCCTCTCGCCCTCAGACACAATGACCTCACAATAACCACCAGCAAAAAAAGCCTGCCACTGGCCTCTAACGCCCTAAGGCACAAGGACCTCACAATCACCACCAGCACACACATGCCTGGCACTGGCCTCTGATGATGTCACGAACAACTGAGCTCACAATCACCACCAGCACACACATGCCTGCCACTGGTCTCTCATGACGTCACGAGCAACTGAGCTCACAATCACCACCAGCACACACATGCCTGCCACTGGCTTTTAACTCCCTCAGGTACAAGCACCTCACAATCACAACCAGAACACACCAGTCTGACACTGGCCTCTCATGCCTCCACGCACAACTGACCTCAAAATCACCACCAGCACACACATGCCTGCCACTGGCTCCTCATACCGTCATGCACAAGGACCTCACAGTCCCCCCCAGCACACACATGCCTGCCACTGGCCTCTGAAGACGTCATGAACAACTGAGCTCACAATCACCACCAGCACACACGTGCCTGCCACTGGCTTTTAACTCCCTACAGCACAAGAACCTCACAATCACCACCAGCACACACATGCCGGGCACTGGCCTCTCAACCCGTCACACACAAGTATCTCACAGTCAACCCCAGCACACACATGCCTGCCACTGGCCTCTGAAGACGTAACGAACAACTGAGCTCACAATCACCACCAGCACACACATGCCTGCCACTGGCCTCTCGCCCTCAGACACAATGACCTCACAATAACCACCAGCAAAAAAAGCCTGCCACTGGCCTCTAACGCCCTAAGGCACAAGGACCTCACAATCACCACCAGCACACACATGCCTGCCACTGGCCTCTGATGATGTCACGAACAACTGAGCTCACAATCACCACCAGCACACACATGCCTGCCACTGGTCTCTCATGACGTCACGAGCAACTGAGCTCACAATCACCACCAGCACACACATGCCTGCCACTGGCTTTTAACTCCCTCAGGTACAAGCACCTCACAATCACAACCAGAACACACGAGTCTGACACTGGCCTCTCATGCCTCCACGCACAACTGACCTCAAAATCACCACCAGCACACACATGCCTGCCACTGGCTCCTCATACCGTCATGCACAAGGACCTCACAGTCCCCCCCAGCACACACATGCCTGCCACTGGCCTCTGAAGACGTCATGAACAACTGAGATCACAATCACCACCAGCAGACACGTGCCTGCCACTGGCTTTTAAATCCCTACGGCACAAGGACCTCACAATCACCACCAGCACACACATGCCTGGCACTGGCCTCTCAACCCGTCACGCACAAGTACCTCACAGTCACCCCCAGCACACACATGCCTGGCACTGGCCTCTGAAGACGTAACGAACAACTGAGCTCACAATCACCACCAGCACACACATGCCTGACACTGGCCTCTCATGCCCTCAGGCACAAGCACCTCAAAATCACCACCAGTAGACTAGTGCCTGGCATGGCATGTGACAACATCACGAACATCTGAGCTCACAATCACCACCAGCACACACATGCCTGGCACTGGCCTCTCGCTCTCAGACACAATGACCTCACAATAACCACCAGCAAAAAAAGCCTGGCACTGGCCTCTAACGCCCTAAGGCACAAGGACCTCACAATCACCACCAGCACACACATGCCTGGCACTGGCCTCTGATGATGTCACGAACAACTGAGCTCACAATCACCACCAGCACACACATGCCTGCCACTGGTCTCTGATGATGTCACGAGCAACTGAGCTCACAATCACCACCAGCACACACATGCCTGCCACTGGCTTCTCACGCCCTCAGGCACAGCGACCTCACAATCACCACCAGCACACACATGCCTGCCACTGCCTTTTAACTCCCTCAGGTACAAGCACCTCACAATCACAACCAGAACACACCAGTCTGACACTGGCCTCTCATGCCTCCACGCACAACTGACCTCAAAATCACCACCAGCACACACATGCCTGCCACTGGCTCCTCATACCGTCATGCACAAGGACCTCACAGTCCCCCCCAGCACACACATGCCTGCCACTGGCCTCTGAAGACGTCATGAACAACTGAGCTCACAATCACCACCAGCAGACACGTGCCTGCCACTGGCTTTTAACTCCCTACGGCACAAGGACCTCACAATCACCACCAGCACACACATGCCTGCCACTGGCCTCTCAACCCGTCACGCACAAGTACCTCACAGTCACCCCCAGCACACACATGCCTGGCAATGGCCTCTCATGACGTAACGAGCAACTGAGCTCACAATCACCACCAGCACACACATGCCTGCCACTGGCCTCTCATGCCCTCAGGCACAAGCACCTCAAAATCACCACCAGTAGACTAGTGCCTGGCATGGCATGTGACAACATCACGAACAACTGAGCTCACAATCACCACCAGCACACACATGCCTGCCACTGGCCTCTCGCTCTCAGACACAATGACCTCACAATAATCACCAGCAAAAAAAGCCTGGCACTGGCCTCTAACGCCCTAAGGCACAAGGACCTCACAATCACCACCAGCACACACATGCCTGGCCCTGGCCTCTGATGATGTCACGAACAACTGAGCTCACAATCACCACCAGCACACACATGCCTGCCACTGGCTTCTCACGCCCTCAGGCACAGCGACCTCACAATCACCACCAGCACACACATGCCTGCCACTGGCTTTTAACTCCCTCAGGTACAAGCACCTCACAATCACAACCAGAACACACCAGTCTGACACTGGCCTCTCATGCCTCCACGCACAACTGACCTCAAAATCACCACCAGCACACACATGTCTGCCACTGGCTCCTCATACCGTCATGCACAAGGACCTCACAGTCACCCCCAGCACACACATGCCTGGCACTGGCCTCTCATGACGTCATGAACAACTGAGCTCACAATCACCACCAGCAGACACGTGCCTGCCACTGGCTTTTAACTCCCTACGGCACAAGGACCTCACAATCACCACCAGCACACACATGCCTGGCACTGGCCTCTCAACCCGTCACGCACAAGTACCTCACAGTCACCCCCAGCACACACATGCCTTGCAATGGCCTCTCATGACGTCACGAACAACTGAGCTCACAATCACCACCAGCACACACATGCCTGGCACCGGCCTCTGATGACATCAGGAACAATTGAGCTCACAATCGCCACCAGCACACACATGCCTGCCACTGGCCTCTCATGCCCTCAAGCACAAGCACCTCAAAATCACCACCAGTAGACTAGTGCCTGGCATGGCATATGACAACATCATGAACAACTGAGCTCACAATCACCACCAGCACACACATGCCTGCCTCTGGCCTCTCGCCCTCAGACACAATGACCTCACAATAACCACCAGTAAAAAAAGCCTGCCACTGGCCTCTAACGCCCTAAGGCACAGCGACCTCACAATCACCACCAGCACACACATGCCTGGCACTGGCCTCTGATGATGTCACGAGCAACTGAGCTTACAATCACGACCACCAGAAACATGCCTGCCACTAGCCTCTCATGACGTCACGAGCAACTGAGCTCACAATCACCACCAGCACACACATGCCTGCCACTGGCTTTTAACTCCCTCAGGTACAAGCACCTCACAATCACAACCAGAACACACCAGTCTGACACTGGCCTCTCATGCCTCCACGCACAACTGACCTCAAAATCACCACCAGCACACACATGCCTGCCACTGGCTCCTCATACCGTCATGCACAAGGACCTCACAGTCCCCCCCAGCACACACATGCCTGCCACTGGCCTCTGAAGACGTCATGAACAACTGAGATCACAATCACCACCAGCAGACACGTGCCTGCCACTGGCTTTTAACTCCCTACGGCACAAGGACCTCACAATCACCACCAGCACACACATGCCTGCCACTGGCCTCTCAACCCGTCACGAACAACTGAGCTCACAATCACCACCAGCACACACATGCCTGCCACTGGCTTTTAACTCCCTCAGGTACAAGCACCTCACAATCACAACCAGAACACACCAGTCTGACACTGGCCTCTCATGCCTCCACGCACAACTGACCTCAAAATCACCACCAGCACACACATGCCTGCCACTGGCTCCTCATACCGTCATGCACAAGGACCTCACAGTCCCCCCCAGCACACACATGCCTGCCACTGGCCTCTCATGACGTCATGAACAACAGAGCTCACAATCACCACCAGCACACACGTGCCTGCTACTGGCTTTTAACTCCCTACAGCACAAGGACCTCACAATCACCACCAGCACACACATGCCTGGCACTGGCCTCTCAACCCGTCACGCACAAGTACCTCACAGTCACCCCCAGGACACACATGCCTGGCAATGGACTCTCATGACGTAACGAACAACTGAGCTCACAATCACCACCAGCACACACATGCCTGCCACTGGCCTCTCATGCCCTCAGGCACAAGCACCTCAAAATCACCACCAGTAGACTAGTGCCTGGCATGGCATGTGACAACATCACGAAAAACTGAGCTCACAATCACCACCAGCACACACATGCCTGCCACTGGCCTCTCGCCCTCAGACACAATGACCTCACAATAACCACCAGCAAAAAAAGCCTGGCACTGGCCTCTAACGCCCTAAGGCACAAGGACCTCACAATCACCACCAGCACACACATGCCTGGCACTGGCCTCTCATGAAGTCACGAACAACTGAGCTCACAATCACCACTAGCACACACATGCCTGCCACTGGCTTCTCACGCCCTCAGGCACAGCGACCTCACAATCACCACCAGCACACACATGCCTGCCACTGGCTTTTAACTCCCTCAGGTACAAGCACCTCACAATCACAACCAGAACACACCAGTCTGACACTGGCCTCTCATGCCTCCACGCACAACTGACCTCAAAATCACCACCAGCACACACATGCCTGGCCCTGGCCTCTGATGATGTCACGAACAACTGAGCTCACAGTCCCCCCCAGCACACACATGCCTGGCAATGGCCTCTCATGACGTCACGAGCAACTGAGCTCACAATCACCACCAGCACACACATGCCTGGCACTGGCCTCTCAACCCGTCACGCACAAGTACCTCACAGTCACCCCCAGCACACACATGCCTGGCACTGGCCTCTGAAGACGTAACGAGCAACTGAGCTCACAATCACCACCAGCACACACATGCCTGCCACTGGCCTCTCATGCCCTCAGGCACAAGCACCTCAAAATCACCACCAGTAGACTAGTGCCTGGCATGGCATGTGACAACATCACGAACAACTGAGCTCACAATCACCACCAGCACACACATGCCTGCCACTGGCCTCTCGCCCTCAGACACAATGACCTCACAATAACCACCAGCAAAAAAAGCCTGCCACTGGCCTCTAACGCCCTAAGGCACAAGGACCTCACAATCACCACCAGCACACACATGACTGGCACTGGCCTCTGATGATGTCACGAACAACTGAGCTCACAATCACCACCAGCACACACATGCCTGCCACTGGTCTCTCATGACGTCACGAGCAACTGAGCTCACAATCACCACCAGCACACACATGCCTGCCACTGGCTTTTAACTCCCTCAGGTACAAGCACCTCACAATCACAACCAGAACACACCAGTCTGACACTGGCCTCTCATGCCTCCACGCACAACTGACCTCAAAATCACCACCAGCACACACATGCCTGCCACTGGCTCCTCATACCGTCATGCACAAGGACCTCACAGTCACCCCCAGCACACACATGCCTGCCACTGGCCTCTGAAGACGTCATGAACAACTGAGATCACAATCACCACCAGCAGACACGTGCCTGCCACTGGCTTTTAACTCCCTACGGCACAAGGACCTCACAATCACCACCAGCACACACATGCCTGGCACTGGCCTCTCAACCCGTCACGAACAACTGAGCTCACAATCACCACCAGCACACACATGCCTGGCACTGGCCTCTGAGGACGTAACGAACAACTAAGCTCACAATCACCACCAGCACACACATGCCTGACACTGGCCTCAAATGTCCTCAGGCACAAGGACCTCAAAATCACCACCAGTAGACTAGTGCCTGGCATGGCATGTGACAACATCACGAACAACTGAGCTCACAATCACCACCAGCACACACATGCCTGCCTCTGGCCTCTCGCCCTCAGACACAATGACCTCACAATAACCACCAGCAAAAAAAGCCTGGCACTGGTCTCTAACGCCCTAAGGCACAAGGACATCACAATCACCACCAGCACACACATGCCTGGCACTGGCCTCTCAACCCGTCACGCACAAGTACCTCACAGTCACCCCCAGCACAGACATGCCTGGCACTGGCCTCTCATGACGTCACGAGCAACTGAGCTCACAATCACCACCAGCACACACATGCCTGGCACTGGCCTCTGAAGACGTAACGAACAACTGAGCTCACAATCACCACCAGCACACACATGCCTGCCACTGGCCTCTCATGCCCTCAGGCACAAGCACCTCAAAATCACCACCAGTAGACTAGTGCCTGGCATGGCATGTGACAACATCACGAACAACTGAGCTCACAATCACCACCAGCACACACATGCCTGCCACTGGCCTCTCGCCCTCAGACACAATGACCTCACAATAACCACCAGCAAAAAAAGCCTGGCACTGGCCTCTAACGCCCTAAGGCACAAGGACATCACAATCACCACCAGCACACACATGCCTGGCACTGGCCTCTGATGATGTCACGAACAACTGAGCTCACAATCACCACCAGCACACACATGCCTGCCACTGGCCTCTCATGACGTCACGAGCAACGGAGCTCACAATCACCACCAGCACACACATGCCTGCCACTGGCTTCTCACGCCCTCAGGCACAGCGACCTCACAATCACCACCAGCACACACATGCCTGCCACTGCCTTTTAACTCCCTCAGGTACAAGCACCTCACAATCACAACCAGAACACACCAGTCTGACACTGGCCTCTCATGCCTCCACGCACAACTGACCTCAAAATCACCACCAGCACACACATGCCTGCCACTGCCTCCTCATACCGTCATGCACAAGGACCTCACAGTCCCCCCCAGCACACACATGCCTGGCACTGGCCTCTGAAGACGTCATGAACAACTGAGCTCACAATCACCACCAGCACACACGTGCCTGCCACTGGCGTTTAACTCCCTACAGCACAAGGACCTCACAATCACCACCAGCACACACATGCCTGCCACTGGCCTCTCAACCCGTCACGCACAAGTACCTCACAGTCACCCCCAGCACACACATGCCTGGCACTGGCCTCTGAAGACGTAACGAGTAACTGAGCTCACAATCACCACCAGCACACACATGCCTGCCACTGGCCTCTCATGCCCTCAGGCACAAGCACCTCAAAATCACCACCAGTAGACTAGTGCCTGGCATGGCATGTGACAACATCACGAACAACTGAGCTCACAATCACCACCAGCACACACATGCCTGCCACTGGCCTCTCGCCCTCAGACACAATGAACTCACAATAACCACCAGCAAAAAAAGCCTGCCACTGGCCTCTAACGCCCTAAGGCACAAGGACCTCACAATCACCACCAGCACACACATGCCTGGCACTGGCCTCTGATGATGTCACGAACAACTGAGCTCACAATCACCACCAGCACACACATGCCTGCCACTGGTCTCTCATGACGTCACGAGCAACTGAGCTCACAATCACCACCAGCACACACATGCCTGCCACTGGCTTTTAACTCCCTCAGGTACAAGCACCTCACAATCACAACCAGAACACACCAGTCTGACACTGGCCTCTCATGCCTCCACGCACAACTGACCTCAAAATCACCACCAGCACACACATGCCTGCCACTGGCTCCTCATACCGTCATGCACAAGGACCTCACAGTCCCCCCCAGCACACACATGCCTGGCACTGGCCTCTGAAGACGTCATGAACAACTGAGCTCACAATCACCACCAGCACACACGTGCCTGCCACTGGCTTTTAACTCCCTACAGCACAAGGACCTCACAATCACCACCAGCACACACATGCCTGGCACTGGCCTCTCAACCCGTCACGCACAAGTACCTCACAGTCACCCCCAGCACACACATGCCTGGCACTGGCCTCTGAAGACGTAACGAGTAACTGAGCTCACAATCACCACCAGCACACACATGCCTGCCACTGGCCTCTCATGCCCTCAGGCACAAGCACCTCAAAATCACCACCAGTAGACTAGTGCCTGGCATGGCATGTGACAACATCACGAACAACTGAGCTCACAATCACCACCAGCACACACATGCCTGCCACTGGCCTCTCGCCCTCAGACACAATGAACTCACAATAACCACCAGCAAAAAAAGCCTGCCACTGGCCTCTAACGCCCTAAGGCACAAGGACCTCACAATCACCACCAGCACACACATGCCTGGCACTGGCCTCTGATGATGTCACGAACAACTGAGCTCACAATCACCACCAGCACACACATGCCTGCCACTGGTCTCTCATGACGTCACGAGCAACTGAGCTCACAATCACCACCAGCACACACATGCCTGCCACTGGCTTTTAACTCCCTCAGGTACAAGCACCTCACAATCACAACCAGAACACACCAGTCTGACACTGGCCTCTCATGCCTCCACGCACAACTGACCTCAAAATCACCACCAGCACACACATGCCTGCCACTGGCTCCTCATACCGTCATGCACAAGGACCTCACAGTCCCCCCCAGCACACACATGCCTGCCACTGGCCTCTGAAGACGTCATGAACAACTGAGCTCACAATCACCACCAGCACACACGTGCCTGCCACTGGCTTTTAACTCCCTACGGCACAAGGACCTCACAATCACCACCAGCACACACATGCCTGGCACTGGCCTCTCAACCCGTCACGCACAAGTACCTCACAGTCACCCCCAGCACACACATGCCTGGCAATTGCCTCTGAAGACGTCACGAGCAACTGAGCTCACAATCACCACCAGCACACACATGCCTGCCACTGGCCTCTCATGCCCTCAGGCACAAGCACCTCAAAATCACCACCAGTAGACTAGTGCCTGGCATGGCATGTGACAACATCACGAACAACTGAGCTCACAATCACCACCAGCACACACATGCCTGCCTCTGGCCTCTCGCCCTCAGACACAATGACCTCACAATAACCACCAGCAAAAAAAGCCTGGCACTGGCCTCTAACGCCCTAAGGCACAAGGACATCACAATCACCACCAGCACACACATGCCTGGCACTGGCCTCTGATGATGTCACGAACAACTGAGCTCACAATCACCACCAGCACACACATGCCTGCCACTGGCCTCTCATGACGTCACGAGCAACTGAGCTCACAATCACCACCAGCACACACATGCCTGCCACTGGCTTCTCACGCCCTCAGGCACAGCGACCTCACAATCACCACCAGCACACACATGCCTGCCACTGCCTTTTAACTCCCTCAGGTACAAGCACCTCACAATCACAACCAGAACACACCAGTCTGACACTGGCCTCTCATGCCTCCACGCACAACTGACCTCAAAATCACCACCAGCACACACATGCCTGCCACTGGCTCCTCATACCGTCATGCACAAGGACCTCACAGTCCCCCCCAGCACACACATGCCTGCCACTGGCCTCTGAAGACGTCATGAACAACTGAGCTCACAATCACCACCAGCAGACACGTGCCTGCCACTGGCTTTTAACTCCCTACGGCACAAGGAACTCACAATCACCACCAGCACACACATGCCTGGCACTGGCCTCTCAACCTGTCACGCACAAGTACCTCACAGTCACCCCCAGCACACACATGCCTGGCACTGTCCTCTCATGACGTCACGAGCAACTGAGCTCACAATCACCACCAGCACACACATGCCTGGCACTGGCCTCTGAATACGTAACGAACAACTGAGCTCACAATCACCACCAGCACACACATGCCTGCCACTGGCCTCTCATGCCCTCAGGCACAAGCACCTCAAAATCACCACCAGTAGACTAGTGCCTGGCATGGCATATGACAACATCATGAACAACTGAGCTCACAATCACCACCAGCACACACATGCCTGCCACTGGCCTCTCGCCCTCAGACACAATGACCTCACAATAACCACCAGCAAAAAAAGCCTGCCACTGGCCTCTAACGCCCTAAGGCACAAGGACATCACAATCACCACCAGCACACACATGCCTGGCACTGGCCTCTCATGACGTCACGAACAACTGAGCTCACAATCACCACCAGCACACACATGCCTGCCACTGGTCTCTCATGACGTCACGAGCAACTGAGCTCACAATCACCACCAGCACACACATGCCTGCCACTGGCTTTTAACTCCCTCAGGTACAAGCACCTCACAATCACAACCAGAACACACCAGTCTGACACTGGCCTCTCATGCCTCCACGCACAACTGACCTCAAAATCACCACCAGCACACACATGCCTGCCACTGGCTCCTCATACCGTCATGCACAAGGACCTCACAGTCCCCCCCAGCACACACATGCCTGCCACTGGCCTCTGAAGACGTCATGAACAACTGAGCTCACAATCACCACCAGCAGACACGTGCCTGTCACTGGCTTTTAAATCCCTACGGCACAAGGACCTCACAATCACCACCAGCACACACATGCCTGCCACTGGCCTCTCATGACGTCACGAACACCTGAGCTCACAATCACCACCAGCACACACATGCCTGGCACTGGCCTCTGAAGACGTAACGAACAACTGAGCTCACAATCACCACCAGCACACACATGCCTGCCACTGGCCTCTCATGCCCTCAGGCACAAGCACCTCAAAATCACCACCAGCAGACTAGTGCCTGGCACGGCATGTGACAACATCACGAACAACTGAGCTCACAATCACCACCAGCACACACATGCCTGCCACTGGCCTCTCGCCCTCAGACACAATGACCTCACAATAACCACCAGCAAAAAAAGCCTGCCACTGGCCTCTCACGCCCTAAGGCACAAGGACCTCACAATCACCACCAGCACACACATGCCTGCCACTGGCCTCTGATGATGTCACGAACAACTGAGCTCACAATCACCACCAGCACACACATGCCTGCCACTGGCCTCTCATGACGTCACGAGCAACTGAGCTCACAATCACCACCAGCACACACATGCCTGCCACTGGCTTCTCACGCCCTCAGGCACAGCGACCTCACAATCACCACCAGCACACACATGCCTGCCACTGCCTTTTAACTCCCTCAGGTACAAGCACCTCACAATCACAACCAGAACACACCAGTCTGACACTGGCCTCTCATGCCTCCACGCACAACTGACCTCAAAATCACCACCAGCACACACATGCCTGCCACTGGCTCCTCATACCGTCATGCACAAGGACCTCACAGTCCCCCCCAGCACACACATGCCTGCCACTGGCCTCTCATGACGTCATGAACAACTGAGCTCACAATCACCACCAGCACACACGTGCCTGCCACTGGCTTTTAACTCCCTACAGCACAAGGACCACACAATCACCACCAGCACACACATGCCTGGCACTGGCCTCTCAACCCGTCACGCACAAGTACCTCACAGTCACCCCCAGCACACACATGCCTGGCAATGGACTCTCATGACGTCACGAACAACTGAGCTCACAATCACCACCAGCACACACATGCCTACCACTGGCCTCTCATGCCCTCAGGCACAAGCACCTCAAAATCACCACCAGTAGACTAGTGCCTGGCATGGCATGTGACAACATCACGAAGAACTGAGCTCACAATCACCACCAGCACACACATGCCTGCCACTGGCCTCTCGCCCTCAGACACAATGACCTCACAATAACCACCAGCAAAAAAAGCCTGGCACTGGCCTCTAACACCCTAAGGCACAAGGACCTCACAATCACCACCAGCACACACATGCCTGGCACTGGCCTCTGATGATGTCACGAACAACTGAGCTCACAATCACCACCAGCACACACATGCCTGCCACTGGCCTCTCATGACGTCACGAGCAACTGAGCTCACAATCACCACCAGCACACACATGCCTGCCACTGGCTTCTCACGCCCTCACGCACAGGGACCTCACAATCACCACCAGCACACACATGCCTGCCACTGGCTTTTAACTCCCTCAGGTACAAGCACCTCACAATCACAACCAGAACACACCAGTCTGACACTGGCCTCTCATGCCTCCACGCACAACTGACCTCAAAATCACCACCAGCACACACATGCCTGCCACTGGCTCCTCATACCGTCATGCACAAGGACCTCACAGTCCCCCCCAGCACACACATGCCTGCCACTGGCCTCTGAAGACGTCATGAACAACTGAGCTCACAATCACCACCAGCACACACGTGCCTGCCACTGGCTTTTAACTCCCTACGGCACAAGGACCTCACAATCACCACCAGCACACACATGCCTGCCACTGGCCTCTCAACCCGTCACGCACAAGTACCTCACAGTCACCCCCAGCACACACATGCCTGGCACTGGCCTCTGAAGACGTAACGAACAACTGAGCTCACAATCACCACCAGCACACACATGCCTACCACTGGCCTCTCATGCCCTCAGGCACAAGCACCTCAAAATCACCACCAGTAGACTAGTGCCTGGCATGGCATGTGACAACATCACGAACAACTGAGCTCACAATCACCACCAGCACACACATGCCTGCCACTGGCCTCTCGCCCTCAGACACAATGACCTCACAATAACCACCAGCAAAAAAAGCCTGCCACTGGCCTCTAACGCCCTAAGGCACAAGGACCTCACAATCACCACCAGCACACACATGCCTGGCACTGGCCTCTGATGATGTCACGAACAACTGAGCTCACAATCACCACCAGCACACACATGCCTGCCACTGGTCTCTCATGACGTCACGAGCAACTGAGCTCACAATCACCACCAGCACACACATGCCTGCCACTGGCTTTTAACTCCCTCAGGTACAAGCACCTCACAATCACAACCAGAACACACCAGTCTGACACTGGCCTCTCATGCCTCCACGCACAACTGACCTCAAAATCACCACCAGCACACACATGCCTGCCACTGGCTCCTCATACCGTCATGCACAAGGACCTCACAGTCCCCCCCAGCACACACATGCCTGCCACTGGCCTCTGAAGACGTCATGAACAACTGAGATCACAATCACCACCAGCACACACGTGCCTGCCACTGGCTTTTAACTCCCTACGGCACAAGGACCTCACAATCACCACCAGCACACACATGCCTGGCACTGGCCTCTCAACCCGTCACGCACAAGTACCTCACAGTCACCCCCAGCACACACATGCCTGGCAATTGCCTCTGAAGACGTCACGAGCAACTGAGCTCACAATCACCACCAGCACACACATGCCTGCCACTGGCCTCTCATGCCCTCAGGCACAAGCACCTCAAAATCACCACCAGTAGACTAGTGCCTGGCATGGCATGTGACAACATCACGAACAACTGAGCTCACAATCACCACCAGCACACACATGCCTGCCTCTGGCCTCTCGCCCTCAGACACAATGACCTCACAATAACCACCAGCAAAAAAAGCCTGGCACTGGCCTCTAACGCCCTAAGGCACAAGGACATCACAATCACCACCAGCACACACATGCCTGGCACTGGCCTCTGATGATGTCACGAACAACTGAGCTCACAATCACCACCAGCACACACATGCCTGCCACTGGCCTCTCATGACGTCACGAGCAACTGAGCTCACAATCACCACCAGCACACACATGCCTGCCACTGGCTTCTCACGCCCTCAGGCACAGCGACCTCACAATCACCACCAGCACACACATGCCTGCCACTGCCTTTTAACTCCCTCAGGTACAAGCACCTCACAATCACAACCAGAACACACCAGTCTGACACTGGCCTCTCATGCCTCCACGCACAACTGACCTCAAAATCACCACCAGCACACACATGCCTGCCACTGGCTCCTCATACCGTCATGCACAAGGACCTCACAGTCCCCCCCAGCACACACATGCCTGCCACTGGCCTCTGAAGACGTCATGAACAACTGAGCTCACAATCACCACCAGCAGACACGTGCCTGCCACTGGCTTTTAACTCCCTACGGCACAAGGAACTCACAATCACCACCAGCACACACATGCCTGGCACTGGCCTCTCAACCTGTCACGCACAAGTACCTCACAGTCACCCCCAGCACACACATGCCTGGCACTGTCCTCTCATGACGTCACGAGCAACTGAGCTCACAATCACCACCAGCACACACATGCCTGGCACTGGCCTCTGAATACGTAACGAACAACTGAGCTCACAATCACCACCAGCACACACATGCCTGCCACTGGCCTCTCATGCCCTCAGGCACAAGCACCTCAAAATCACCACCAGTAGACTAGTGCCTGGCATGGCATATGACAACATCATGAACAACTGAGCTCACAATCACCACCAGCACACACATGCCTGCCACTGGCCTCTCGCCCTCAGACACAATGACCTCACAATAACCACCAGCAAAAAAAGCCTGCCACTGGCCTCTAACGCCCTAAGGCACAAGGACATCACAATCACCACCAGCACACACATGCCTGGCACTGGCCTCTCATGACGTCACGAACAACTGAGCTCACAATCACCACCAGCACACACATGCCTGCCACTGGTCTCTCATGACGTCACGAGCAACTGAGCTCACAATCACCACCAGCACACACATGCCTGCCACTGGCTTTTAACTCCCTCAGGTACAAGCACCTCACAATCACAACCAGAACACACCAGTCTGACACTGGCCTCTCATGCCTCCACGCACAACTGACCTCAAAATCACCACCAGCACACACATGCCTGCCACTGGCTCCTCATACCGTCATGCACAAGGACCTCACAGTCCCCCCCAGCACACACATGCCTGCCACTGGCCTCTGAAGACGTCATGAACAACTGAGCTCACAATCACCACCAGCAGACACGTGCCTGTCACTGGCTTTTAAATCCCTACGGCACAAGGACCTCACAATCACCACCAGCACACACATGCCTGCCACTGGCCTCTCATGACGTCACGAACACCTGAGCTCACAATCACCACCAGCACACACATGCCTGGCACTGGCCTCTGAAGACGTAACGAACAACTGAGCTCACAATCACCACCAGCACACACATGCCTGCCACTGGCCTCTCATGCCCTCAGGCACAAGCACCTCAAAATCACCACCAGCAGACTAGTGCCTGGCACGGCATGTGACAACATCACGAACAACTGAGCTCACAATCACCACCAGCACACACATGCCTGCCACTGGCCTCTCGCCCTCAGACACAATGACCTCACAATAACCACCAGCAAAAAAAGCCTGCCACTGGCCTCTCACGCCCTAAGGCACAAGGACCTCACAATCACCACCAGCACACACATGCCTGCCACTGGCCTCTGATGATGTCACGAACAACTGAGCTCACAATCACCACCAGCACACACGTGCCTGCCACTGGCCTCTCATGACGTCACGAGCAACTGAGCTCACAATCACCACCAGCACACACATGCCTGCCACTGGCTTCTCACGCCCTCAGGCACAGCGACCTCACAATCACCACCAGCACACACATGCCTGCCACTGCCTTTTAACTCCCTCAGGTACAAGCACCTCACAATCACAACCAGAACACACCAGTCTGACACTGGCCTCTCATGCCTCCACGCACAACTGACCTCAAAATCACCACCAGCACACACATGCCTGCCACTGGCTCCTCATACCGTCATGCACAAGGACCTCACAGTCCCCCCCAGCACACACATGCCTGCCACTGGCCTCTCATGACGTCATGAACAACTGAGCTCACAATCACCACCAGCACACACGTGCCTGCCACTGGCTTTTAACTCCCTACAGCACAAGGACCACACAATCACCACCAGCACACACATGCCTGGCACTGGCCTCTCAACCCGTCACGCACAAGTACCTCACAGTCACCCCCAGCACACACATGCCTGGCAATGGCCTCTCATGACGTAACGAGCAACTGAGCTCACAATCACCACCAGCACACACATGCCTGCCACTGGCCTCTCATGCCCTCAGGCACAAGCACCTCAAAATCACCACCAGTAGACTAGTGCCTGGCATGGCATGTGACAACATCACGAAGAACTGAGCTCACAATCACCACCAGCACACACATGCCTGCCACTGGCCTCTCGCCCTCAGACACAATGACCTCACAATAACCACCAGCAAAAAAAGCCTGGCACTGGCCTCTAACACCCTAAGGCACAAGGACCTCACAATCACCACCAGCACACACATGCCTGGCACTGGCCTCTGATGATGTCACGAACAACTGAGCTCACAATCACCACCAGCACACACATGCCTGCCACTGGCCTCTCATGACGTCACGAGCAACTGAGCTCACAATCACCACCAGCACACACATGCCTGCCACTGGCTTCTCACGCCCTCACGCACAGGGACCTCACAATCACCACCAGCACACACATGCCTGCCACTGGCTTTTAACTCCCTCAGGTACAAGCACCTCACAATCACAACCAGAACACACCAGTCTGACACTGGCCTCTCATGCCTCCACGCACAACTGACCTCAAAATCACCACCAGCACACACATGCCTGCCACTGGCTCCTCATACCGTCATGCACAAGGACCTCACAGTCCCCCCCAGCACACACATGCCTGCCACTGGCCTCTGAAGACGTCATGAACAACTGAGATCACAATCACCACCAGCACACACGTGCCTGCCACTGGCTTTTAACTCCCTACGGCACAAGGACCTCACAATCACCACCAGCACACACATGCCTGCCACTGGCCTCTCAACCCGTCACGCACAAGTACCTCACAGTCACCCCCAGCACACACATGCCTGGCACTGGCCTCTGAAGACGTAACGAACAACTGAGCTCACAATCACCACCAGCACACACATGCCTACCACTGGCCTCTCATGCCCTCAGGCACAAGCACCTCAAAATCACCACCAGTAGACTAGTGCCTGGCATGGCATGTGACAACATCACGAACAACTGAGCTCACAATCACCACCAGCACACACATGCCTGCCACTGGCCTCTCGCCCTCAGACACAATGACCTCACAATAACCACCAGCAAAAAAAGCCTGCCACTGGCCTCTAACGCCCTAAGGCACAAGGACCTCACAATCACCACCAGCACACACATGCCTGGCACTGGCCTCTGATGATGTCACGAACAACTGAGCTCACAATCACCACCAGCACACACATGCCTGCCACTGGCCTCTCATGACGTCACGAGCAACTGAGCTCACAATCACCACCAGCACACACATGCCTGCCACTGGCTTCTCACGCCCTCAGGCACAGCGACCTCACAATCACCACCAGCACACACATGCCTGCCACTGCCTTTTAACTCCCTCAGGTACAAGCACCTCACAATCACAACCAGAACACACCAGTCTGACACTGGCCTCTCATGCCTCCACGCACAACTGACCTCAAAATCACCACCAGCACACACATGCCTGCCACTGGCTCCTCATACCGTCATGCACAAGGACCTCACAGTCCCCCCCAGCACACACATGCCTGGCACTGGCCTCTGAAGACGTCATGAACAACTGAGCTCACAATCACCACCAGCAGACACGTGCCTGCCACTGGCTTTTAACTCCCTACGGCACAAGGACCTCACAATCACCACCAGCACACACATGCCTGCCACTGGCCTCTCAACCCGTCACGAACAACTGAGCTCACAATCACCCCCAGCACACACATGCCTGGCACTGGCCTCTCATGACGTCACGAGCAACTGAGCTCACAATCACCACCAGCACACACATGCCTGCCACTGGCTTCTCACGCCCTCAGGTACAAGCACCTCACAATCACAACCAGAACACACCAGTCTGACACTGGCCTCTCATGCCTCCACGCACAACTGACCTCAAAATCACCACCAGCACACACATGCCTGCCACTGGCTCCTCATACCGTCATGCACAAGGACCTCACAGTCCCCCCCAGCACACACATGCCTGCCACTGGCCTCTGAAGACGTCATGAACAACTGAGCTCACAATCACCACCAGCACACACGTGCCTGCCACTGGCTTTTAACTCCCTACAGCACAAGGACCTCACAATCACCACCAGCACACACATGCCTGGCACTGGCCTCTCAACCTGTCACGCACAAGTACCTCACAGTCACCCCCAGCACACACATGCCTGGCACTGGCCTCTCATGACGTCACGAGCAACTGAGCTCACAATCACCACCAGCACACACATGCCTGGCACTGGCCTCTGAATACGTAACGAACAACTGAGCTCACAATCACCACCAGCACACACATGCCTGCCACTGGCCTCTCATGCCCTCAGGCACAAGGACCTCAAAATCACCACCAGTAGACTAGTGCCTGGCATGGCATATGACAACATCATGAACAACTGAGCTCACAATCACCACCAGCACACACATGCCTGCCACTGGCCTCTCGCCCTCAGACACAATGACCTCACAATAACCACCAGCAAAAAAAGCCTGCCACTGGCCTCTAACGCCCTAAGGCACAAGGACCTCACAATCACCACCAGCACACACATGCCTGGCACTGGCCTCTCATGACGTCACGAACAACTGAGCTCACAATCACCACCAGCACACACATGCCTGCCACTGGTCTCTCATGACGTCACGAGCAACTGAGCTCACAATCACCACCAGCACACACATGCCTGCCACTGGCTTTTAACTCCCTCAGGTACAAGCACCTCACAATCACAACCAGAACACACCAGTCTGACACTGGCCTCTCATGCCTCCACGCACAACTGACCTCAAAATCACCACCAGCACACACATGCCTGCCACTGGCTCCTCATACCGTCATGCACAAGGACCTCACAGTCCCCCCCAGCACACACATGCCTGCCACTGGCCTCTGAAGACGTCATGAACAACTGAGCTCACAATCACCACCAGCAGACACGTGCCTGCCACTGGCTTTTAACTCCCTACGGCACAAGGACCTCACAATCACCACCAGCACACACATGCCTGCCACTGGCCTCTCATGACGTCACGAACAACTGAGCTCACAATCACCACCAGCACACACATGCCTGGCACTGGCCTCTGAAGACGTAACGAACAACTGAGCTCACAATCACCACCAGCACACACATGCCTGCCACTGGCCTCTCATGCCCTCAGGCACAAGCACCTCAAAATCACCACCAGCAGACTAGTGCCTGGCACGGCATGTGACAACATCACGAACAACGGAGCTCACAATCACCACCAGCACACACATGCCTGGCACTGGCCTCTCGCCCTCAGACACAATGACCTCACAATAACCACCAGCAAAAAAAGCCTGCCACTGGCCTCTCACGCCCTAAGGCACAAGGACCTCACAATAACCACCAGCACACACATGCCTGGCACTGGCCTCTGATGATGTCACGAACAACTGAGCTCACAATCACCACCAGCACACACATGCCTGCCACTGGCCTCTCATGACGTCACGAGCAACTGAGCTCACAATCACCACCAGCACACACATGCCTGCCACTGGCTTCTCACGCCCTCAGGCACAGCGACCTCACAATCACCACCAGCACACACATGCCTGCCACTGCCTTTTAACTCCCTCAGGTACAAGCACCTCACAATCACAACCAGAACACACCAGTCTGACACTGGCCTCTCATGCCTCCACGCACAACTGACCTCAAAATCACCACCAGCACACACATGCCTGCCACTGGCTCCTCATACCGTCATGCACAAGGACCTCACAGTCCCCCCCAGCACACACATGCCTGCCACTGGCCTCTGAAGACGTCATGAACAACTGAGCTCACAATCACCACCAGCAGACACGTGCCTGCCACTGGCCTCTGAAGACGTAACGAACAACTGAGCTCACAATCACCACCAGCACACACATGCCTGCCACTGGCCTCTCATGCCCTCAGGCACAAGCACCTCAAAATCACCACCAGCAGACTAGTGCCTGGCACGGCATGTGACAACATCACGAACAACGGAGCTCACAATCACCACCAGCACACACATGCCTGGCACTGGCCTCTCGCCCTCAGACACAATGACCTCACAATAACCACCAGCAAAAAAAGCCTGCCACTGGCCTCTCACGCCCTAAGGCACAAGGACCTCACAATAACCACCAGCACACACATGCCTGGCACTGGCCTCTGATGATGTCACGAACAACTGAGCTCACAATCACCACCAGCACACACATGCCTGCCACTGGCCTCTCATGACGTCACGAGCAACTGAGCTCACAATCACCACCAGCACACACATGCCTGCCACTGGCTTCTCACGCCCTCAGGCACAGCGACCTCACAATCACCACCAGCACACACATGCCTGCCACTGCCTTTTAACTCCCTCAGGTACAAGCACCTCACAATCACAACCAGAACACACCAGTCTGACACTGGCCTCTCATGCCTCCACGCACAACTGACCTCAAAATCACCACCAGCACACACATGCCTGCCACTGGCTCCTCATACCGTCATGCACAAGGACCTCACAGTCCCCCCCAGCACACACATGCCTGCCACTGGCCTCTGAAGACGTCATGAACAACTGAGCTCACAATCACCACCAGCAGACACGTGCCTGCCACTGGCTTTTAACTCCCTACAGCACAAGGACCACACAATCACCACCAGCACACACATGCCTGGCACTGGCCTCTCAACCCGTCACGCACAAGTACCTCACAGTCACCCCCAGCACACACATGCCTGGCACTGGCCTCTGATGACGTCACGAACAACTGAGCTCACAATCACCACCAGCACACACATGCCTACCACTGG
The DNA here is from genome assembly GCF_040807025.1 of Struthio camelus. Taxonomy (NCBI): domain Eukaryota; kingdom Metazoa; phylum Chordata; class Aves; order Struthioniformes; family Struthionidae; genus Struthio; species Struthio camelus. The sequence goes on from NW_027182575.1 coordinate 1,435,686, forward strand.
CCTCTCATGCCCTCAGGCACAAGCACCTCAAAATCACCACCAGTAGACTAGTGCCTGGCATGGCATGTGACAACATCACGAACAACTGAGCTCACAATCACCACCAGCACACACATGCCTGCCACTGGCCTCTCGCCCTCAGACACAATGACCTCACAATAACCACCAGCAAAAAAACCCTGCCACTGGCCTCTAACGCCCTAAGGCACAAGGACCTCACAATCACCACCAGCACACACATGCCTGCCACTGGCCTCTGATGATGTCACGAACAACTGAGCTCACAATCACCACCAGCACACACATGCCTGCCACTGGCCTCTCATGACGTCACGAGCAACTGAGCTCACAATCACCACCAGCACACACATGCCTGCCACTGGCTTCTCACGCCCTCAGGCACAGGGACCTCACAATCACCACCAGCACACACATGCCTGCCACTGCCTTTTAACTCCCTCAGGTACAAGCACGTCACAATCACAACCAGAACACACCAGTCTGACACTGGCCTCTCATGCCTCCATGCACAACTGACCTCAAAATCACCACCAGCACACACATGCCTGCCACTGGCTCCTCATACCGTCATGCACAAGGACCTCACAGTCCCCCCCAGCACACACATGCCTGCCACTGGCCTCTGAAGACGTCATGAACAACTGAGCTCACAATCACCACCAGCAGACACGTGCCTGCCACTGGCTTTTAACTCCCTACGGCACAAGGACCTCACAATCACCACCAGCACACACATGCCTGCCACTGGCCTCTCAACCCGTCACGCACAAGTACCTCACAGTCACCCCCAGCACACACATGCCTGGCACTGGCCTCTCATGACGTCACGAGCAACTGAGCTCACAATCACCACCAGCACACACATGCCTGGCACCGGCCTCTGATGACATCAGGAACAATTGAGCTCACAATCACCACCAGCACACACATGCCTGCCACTGGCCTCTCATGCCCTCAGGCACAAGCACCTCAAAATCACCACCAGTAGACTAGTGCCTGGCATGGCATATGACAACATCATGAACAACTGAGCTCACAATCACCACCAGCACACACATGCCTGGCACTGGCCTCTCGCCCTCAGACACAATGACCTCACAATAACCACCAGCAAAAAAAGCCTGCCACTGGCCTCTAACGCCCTAAGGCACAAGGACATCACAATCACCACCAGCACACACATGCCTGGCACTGGCCTCTGATGATGTCACGAACAACTGAGCTCACAATCACCACCAGCACACACATGCCTGCCACTGGTCTCTCATGACGTCACGAGCAACTGAGCTCACAATCACCACCAGCACACACATGCCTGCCACTGCCTTTTAACTCCCTCAGGTACAAGCACCTCACAATCACAACGACAACACACCAGTCTGACACTGGCCTCTCATGCCTCCACGCACAACTGACCTCACAGTCCCCCCCAGCACACACATGCCTGCCACTGGCCTCTGAAGACGTCATGAACAACTGAGCTCACAATCACCACCAGCACACACGTGCCTGCCACTGGCTTTTAACTCCCTACAGCACAAGGACCTCACAATCACCACCAGCACACACATGCCTGGCACTGGCCTCTCAACCCGTCACGCACAAGTACCTCACAGACACCCCCAGCACACACATGCCTGGCACTGGCCTCTGAAGACGTAACGAACAACTGAGCTCACAATCACCACCAGCACACACATGCCTGCCACTGGCCTCTCATGCCCTCAGGCACAAGCACCTCAAAATCACCACCAGTAGACTAGTGCCTGGCATGGCATGTGACAACATCACGAACAACTGAGCTCACAATCACCACCAGCACACACATGCCTGCCACTGGCCTCTCGCCCTCAGACACAATGACCTCACAATAACCACCAGCAAAAAAAGCCTGGCACTGGCCTCTAACGCCCTAAGGCACAAGGACCTCACAATCACCACCAGCACACACATGCCTGGCACTGGCCTCTGATGATGTCACGAACAACTGAGCTCACAATCACCACCAGCACACACATGCCTGCCACTGGCCTCTCATGACGTCACGAGCAACTGAGCTCACAATCACCACCAGCACACACATGCCTGCCACTGGCTTCTCACGCCCTCAGGCACAGCGACCTCACAATCACCACCAGCACACACATGCCTGCCACTGCCTTTTAACTCCCTCAGGTACAAGCACCTCACAATCACAACCAGAACACACCAGTCTGACACTGGCCTCTCATGCCTCCACGCACAACTGACCTCAAAATCACCACCAGCACACACATGCCTGCCACTGGCTCCTCATACCGTCATGCACAAGGACCTCACAGTCCCCCCCAGCACACACATGCCTGCCACTGGCCTCTGAAGACGTCATGAACAACTGAGCTCACAATCACCACCAGCAGACACGTGCCTGCCACTGGCTTTTAACTCCCTACAGCACAAGGACCTCACAGTCACCACCAGCACACACATGCCTGCCACTGGCCTCTCAACCCGTCACGCACAAGTACCTCACAGTCACCCCCAGCACACACATGCCTGGCACTGGCCTCTGAAGACGTAACGAACAACTGAGCTCACAATCACCACCAGCACACACATGCCTGCCACTGGCCTCTCATGCCCTCAGGCACAAGCACCTCAAAATCACCACCAGCAGACTAGTGCCTGGCATGGCATGTGACAACATCACGAACAACTGAGCTCACAATCACCACCAGCACACACATGCCTGCCACTGGCCTCTCGCCCTCAGACACAATGACCTCACAATAACCACCAGCAAAAAAAGCCTGCCACTGGCCTCTAACGCCCTAAGGCACAAGGACATCACAATCACCACCAGCACACACATGCCTGGCACTGGCCTCTGATGATGTCACCAACAACTGAGCTCACAATCACCACCAGCACACACATGCCTGCCACTGGCCTCTGAAGACTTCATGAACAACTGAGCTCACAATCACCACCAGCAGACACGTGCCTACCACTGGCTTTTAACTCCCTACGGCACAAGGACCTCACAATCACCACCAGCACACACATGCCTGGCACTGGCCTCTCAGCCCGTCACGCACAAGTACCTCAAAGTCACCCCCAGCACACACATGCCTGGCACTGGCCTCTCATGACGTCACGAGCAACTGAGCTCACAATCACCACCAGCACACACATGCCTGGCACCGGCCTCTGATGACATCAGGAACAATTGAGCTCACAATCGCCACCAGCACACACATGCCTGCCACTGGCCTCTCATGCCCTCAGGCACAAGCACCTCAAAATCACCACCAGTAGACTAGTGCCTGGCATGGCATATGACAACATCATGAACAATTCAGCTCACAATCACCACCAGCACACACATGCCTGGCACTGGCCTCTCGCCCTCAGACACAATGACCTCACAATAACCACCAGCAAAAAAAGCCTGCCACTGGCCTCTAACGCCCTAAGGCACAAGGACATCACAATCAACACCAGCACACACATGCCTGGCACTGGCCTCTGATGATGTCACGAACAACTGAGCTCACAATCACCACCAGCACACACATGCCTGCCACTGGCTTCTCACGCCCTCAGGCACAGCGACCTCACAATCACCACCAGCACACACATGCCTGCCACTGCCTTTTAACTCCCTCAGGTACAAGCACCTCACAATCACAACCAGAACACACCAGCCTGACACTGGCCTCTCATGCCTCCACGCACAACTGACCTCAAAATCACCACCAGCACACACATGCCTGCCACTGGCTCCTCATACCGTCATGCACAAGGACCTCATAGTCCCCCCCAGCACACACATGCCTGCCACTGGCCTCTGAAGACGTCATGAACAACTGAGCTCACAATCACCACCAGCAGACACGTGCCTGCCACTGGCTTTTAACTCCCTACAGCACAAGGACCTCACAATCACCACCAGCACACACATGCCTGCCACTGGCCTCTCAACCCGTCACGCACAAGTACCTCACAGTCACCCCCAGCACACACATGCCTGGCACTGGCCTCTGAAGACGTAACGAACAACTGAGCTCACAATCACCACCAGCACACACATGCCTGCCACTGGCCTCTCATGCCCTCAGGCACAAGCACCTCAAAATCACCACCAGTAGACTAGTGCCTGGCACTGGCATGTGACAACATCACGAACAACTGAGCTCACAATCACCACCAGCACACACATGCCTGCCACTGGCCTCTCGCCCTCAGACACAATGACCTCACAATAACCACCAGCAAAAAAAGCCTGCCACTGGCCTCTAACGCCCTAAGGCACAAGGACATCACAATCACCACCAGCACACACATGCCTGGCACTGGCCTCTGATGATGTCACGAACAACTGAGCTCACAATCACCACCAGCACACACATGCCTGCCACTGGCCTCTCATGACGTCATGAACAACTGAGCTCACAATCACCACCAGAAGACACGTGCCTACCACTGGCTTTTAACTCCCTACGGCACAAGGACCTCACAATCACCACCAGCACACACATGCCTGGCACTGGCCTCTCAACCCGTCACGCACAAGTACCTCACAGTCACCCCCAGCACACACATGCCTGGCACTGGCCTCTCATGACGTCACGAGCAACTGCGCTCACAATCACCACCAGCACACACATGCCTGGCACCGGCCTCTGATGACATCAGGAACAATTGAGCTCACAATCACCACCAGCACACACATGCCTGCCACTGGCCTCTCATGCCCTCAGGCACAAGCACCTCAAAATCACCACCAGTAGACTAGTGCCTGGCATGGCATATGACAACATCATGAACAATTCAGCTCACAATCACCACCAGCACACACATGCCTGGCACTGGCTTTTAACTCCCTCAGGTACAAGCACCTCACAATCACAACCAGAACACACCAGTCTGACACTGGCCTCTCATACCTCCACGCACAACTGACCTCAAAATCACCACCAGCAGACACGTGCCTGCCACTGGCTTTTAACTCCCTACAGCACAAGGACCTCACAATCACCACCAGCACACACATGCCTGCCACTGGCCTCTCAACCCGTCACGCACAAGTACCTCACAGTCACCCCCAGCACACACATGCCTGGCACTGGCCTCTGAAGACGTAACGAACAACTGAGCTCACAATCACCACCAGCACACACATGCCTGCCACTGGCCTCTCATGCCCTCAGGCACAAGCACCCCAAAATCACCACCAGTAGACTAGTGCCTGGCATGGCATGTGACAACATCACGAACAACTGAGCTCACAATCACCACCAGCACACACATGCCGGCCACTGGCCTCTCGCCCTCAGACACAATGACCTCACAATAACCACCAGCAAAAAAAGCCTGCCACTGGCCTCTAACGCCCTAAGGCACAAGGACATCACAATCACCACCAGCACACACATGCCTGCCACTGGCCTCTGATGATGTCACCAACAACTGAGCTCACAATCACCACCAGCACACACATGCCTGCCACTGGCCTCTCATGACGTCACGAGCAACTGAGCTCACAATCACCACCAGCACACACATGCCTGCCACTAGCCTCTCATGACGTCACGAGCAACTGAGCTCACAATCACCACCAGCACACACATGCCTGCCACTGGCTTTTAACTCCCTCAGGTACAAGCACCTCACAATCACAACCAGAACACACCAGTCTGACACTGGCCTCTCATGCCTCCACGCACAACTGACCTCAAAATCACCACCAGCACACACATGCCTGCCACTGGCTCCTCATACCGTCATGCACAAGGACCTCACAGTCCCCCCCAGCACACACATGCCTGCCACTGGCCTCTGAAGACGTCATGAACAACTGAGCTCACAATCACCACCAGCACACACGTGCCTGCCACTGGCTTTTAACTCCCTACAGCACAAGGACCTCACAATCACCACCAGCACACACATGCCTGGCACTGGCCTCTCAACCCGTCACGCACAAGTACCTCACAGTCACCCCCAGCACACACATGCCTTGCACTGGCCTCTGAAGACGTAACGAACAACTGAGCTCACAATCACCACCAGCACACACATGCCTGCCACTAGCCTCTGAAGACGTCATGAACAACTCAGCTCACAATCACCACCAGCAGACACGTGCCTGCCACTGGCTTTTAATTCCCTACAGCACAAGGACCTCACAATCACCACCAGCACACACATGCCTGGCACTGGCCTCTCAACCCGTCACGCACAAGTACCTCACAGTCACCCCCAGCACACACATGCCTGGCACTGGCCTCTCATGACGTAACGAACAACTGAGCTCACAATCACCACCAGCACACACATGCCTGGCACCGGCCTCTGATGACATCAGGAACAATTGAGCTCACAATCGCCACCAGCACACACATGCCTGCCACTGGCCTCTCATGCCCTCAGGCACAAGCACCTCAAAATCACCACCAGTAGACTAGTGCCTGGCATGGCATATGACAACATCATGAACAACTGAGCTCACAATCACCACCAGCACACACATGCCTGCCACTGGCCTCTCGCCCTCAGACACAATGACCTCACAATAACCACCAGCAAAAAAAGCCTGCCACTGGCCTCTAACGCCCTAAGGCACAAGGACATCACAATCAACACCAGCACACACATGCCTGCCACTGGCCTCTGATGATGTCACGAACAACTGAGCTCACAATCACCACCAGCACACACATGCCTGCCACTGGTCTCTCATGACGTCACGAGCAACTGAGCTCACAATCACCACCAGCACACACATGCCTGCCACTGCCTTTTAACTCCCTCAGGTACAAGCACCTCACAATCACAACGACAACACACCAGTCTGACACTGGCCTCTCATGCCTCCACGCACAACTGACCTCACAGTCCCCCCCAGCACACACATGCCTGCCACTGGCCTCTGAAGACGTCATGAACAACTGAGCTCACAATCACCACCAGCAGACACGTGCCTGCCACTGGCTTTTAACTCCCTACAGCACAAGGACCTCACAATCACCACCAGCACACACATGCCTGGCACTGGCCTCTCAACCCGTCACGCACAAGTACCTCACAGACACCCCCAGCACACACATGCCTGGCACTGGCCTCTGAAGACGTAACGAACAACTGAGCTCACAATCACCACCAGCACACACATGCCTGCCACTGGCCTCTCATGCCCTCAGGCACAAGCACCTCAAAATCACCACCAGTAGACTAGTGCCTGGCATGGCATGTGACAACATCACGAACAACTGAGCTCACAATCACCACCAGCACACACATGCCTGCCACTGGCCTCTCGCCCTCAGACACAATGACCTCACAATAACCACCAGCAAAAAAAGCCTGCCACTGGCCTCTAACGCCCTAAGGCACAAGGACCTCACAATCAACACCAGCACACACATGCCTGGCACTTGCCTCTGATGATGTCACGAACAACTGAGCTCACAATCACCACCAGCACACACATGCCTGCCACTGGCCTCTCATGACGTCACGAGCAACTGAGCTCACAATCACCACCAGCACACACATGCCTGCCACTGGCTTCTCACGCCCTCAGGCACAGCGACCTCACAATCACCACCAGCACACACATGCCTGCCACTGCCTTTTAACTCCCTCAGGTACAAGCACCTCACAATCACAACCAGAACACACCAGCCTGACACTGGCCTCTCATGCCTCCACGCACAACTGACCTCAAAATCACCACCAGCACACACATGCCTGCCACTGGCTCCTCATACCGTCATGCACAAGGACCTCACAGTCCCCCCCAGCACACACATGCCTGCCACTGGCCTCTGAAGACGTCATGAACAACTGAGCTCACAATCACCACCAGCAGACACGTGCCTGCCACTGGCTTTTAACTCCCTACAGCACAAGGACCTCACAGTCACCACCAGCACACACATGCCTGCCACTGGCCTCTCAACCCGTCACGCACAAGTACCTCACAGTCACCCCCAGCACACACATGCCTGGCACTGGCCTCTGAAGACGTAACGAACAACTGAGCTCACAATCACCACCAGCACACACATGCCTGCCACTGGCCTCTCATGCCCTCAGGCACAAGCACCTCAAAATCACCACCAGTAGACTAGTGCCTGGCATGGCATGTGACAACATCACGAACAACTGAGCTCACAATCACCACCAGCACACACATGCCTGCCACTGGCCTCTCGCCCTCAGACACAATGACCTCACAATAACCACCAGCAAAAAAAGCCTGCCACTGGCCTCTAACGCCCTAAGGCACAAGGACATCACAATCACCACCAGCACACACATGCCTGGCACTGGCCTCTGATGATGTCACGAACAACTGAGCTCACAATCACCACCAGCACACACATGCCTGCCACTGGCCTCTGAAGACTTCATGAACAACTGAGCTCACAATCACCACCAGCAGACACGTGCCTACCACTGGCTTTTAACTCCCTACGGCACAAGGACCTCACAATCACCACCAGCACACACATGCCTGGCACTGGCCTCTCAGCCCGTCACGCACAAGTACCTCAAAGTCACCCCCAGCACACACATGCCTGGCACTGGCCTCTCATGACGTCACGAGCAACTGAGCTCACAATCACCACCAGCACACACATGCCTGGCACCGGCCTCTGATGACATCAGGAACAATTGAGCTCACAATCACCACCAGCACACACATGCCTGCCACTGGCCTCTCATGCCCTCAGGCACAAGCACCTCAAAATCACCACCAGTAGACTAGTGCCTGGCATGGCATATGACAACATCATGAACAATTCAGCTCACAATCACCACCAGCACACACATGCCTGGCACTGGCCTCTCGCCCTCAGACACAATGACCTCACAATAACCACCAGCAAAAAAAGCCTGCCACTGGCCTCTAACGCCCTAAGGCACAAGGACATCACAATCAACACCAGCACACACATGCCTGGCACTGGCCTCTGATGATGTCACGAACAACTGAGCTCACAATCACCACCAGCACACACATGCCTGCCACTGGCTTCTCACGCCCTCAGGCACAGCGACCTCACAATCACCACCAGCACACACATGCCTGCCACTGCCTTTTAACTCCCTCAGGTACAAGCACCTCACAATCACAACCAGAACACACCAGCCTGACACTGGCCTCTCATGCCTCCACGCACAACTGACCTCAAAATCACCACCAGCACACACATGCCTGCCACTGGCTCCTCATACCGTCATGCACAAGGACCTCATAGTCCCCCCCAGCACACACATGCCTGCCACTGGCCTCTGAAGACGTCATGAACAACTGAGCTCACAATCACCACCAGCAGACACGTGCCTGCCACTGGCTTTTAACTCCCTACAGCACAAGGACCTCACAATCACCACCAGCACACACATGCCTGGCACTGGCCTCTCAACCCGTCACGCACAAGTACCTCACAGTCACCCCCAGCACACACATGCCTGGCACTGGCCTCTGAAGACGTAACGAACAACTGAGCTCACAATCACCACCAGCACACACATGCCTGCCACTGGCCTCTCATGCCCTCAGGCACAAGCACCTCAAAATCACCACCAGTAGACTAGTGCCTGGCATGGCATGTGACAACATCACGAACAACTGAGCTCACAATCACCACCAGCACACACATGCCTGCCACTGGCCTCTCGCCCTCAGACACAATGACCTCACAATAACCACCAGCAAAAAAAGCCTGCCACTGGCCTCTAACGCCCTAAGGCACAAGGACATCACAATCACCACCAGCACACACATGCCTGGCACTGGCCTCTGATGATGTCACGAACAACTGAGCTCACAATCACCACCAGCACACACATGCCTGCCACTGGCCTCTGAAGACGTCATGAACAACTGAGCTCACAATCACCACCAGAAGACACGTGCCTACCACTGGCTTTTAACTCCCTACGGCACAAGGACCTCACAATCACCACCAGCACACACATGCCTGGCACTGGCCTCTCAACCCGTCACGCACAAGTACCTCACAGTCACCCCCAGCACACACATGCCTGGCACTGGCCTCTCATGACGTCACGAGCAACTGAGCTCACAATCACCACCAGCACACACATGCCTGGCACCGGCCTCTGATGACATCAGGAACAATTGAGCTCACAATCACCACCAGCACACACATGCCTGCCACTGGCCTCTCATGCCCTCAGGCACAAGCACCTCAAAATCACCACCAGTAGACTAGTGCCTGGCATGGCATATGACAACATCATGAACAATTCAGCTCACAATCACCACCAGCACACACATGCCTGGCACTGGCTTTTAACTCCCTCAGGTACAAGCACCTCACAATCACAACCAGAACACACCAGTCTGACACTGGCCTCTCATACCTCCACGCACAACTGACCTCAAAATCACCACCAGCAGACACGTGCCTGCCACTGGCTTTTAACTCCCTACAGCACAAGGACCTCACAATCACCACCAGCACACACATGCCTGCCACTGGCCTCTCAACCCGTCACGCACAAGTACCTCACAGTCACCCCCAGCACACACATGCCTGGCACTGGCCTCTGAAGACGTAACGAACAACTGAGCTCACAATCACCACCAGCACACACATGCCTGCCACTGGCCTCTCATGCCCTCAGGCACAAGCACCCCAAAATCACCACCAGTAGACTAGTGCCTGGCATGGCATGTGACAACATCACGAACAACTGAGCTCACAATCACCACCAGCACACACATGCCTGCCACTGGCCTCTCGCCCTCAGACACAATGACCTCACAATAACCACCAGCAAAAAAAGCCTGCCACTGGCCTCTAACGCCCTAAGGCACAAGGACATCACAATCACCACCAGCACACACATGCCTGCCACTGGCCTCTGATGATGTCACCAACAACTGAGCTCACAATCACCACCAGCACACACATGCCTGCCACTGGCCTCTCAACCCGTCACGCACAAGTACCTCACAGTCACCCCCAGCACACACATGCCTGGCACTGGCCTCTCATGACGTCACGAGCAACTGAGCTCACAATCACCACCAGCACACACATGCCTGGCACCGGCCTCTGATGACATCAGGAACAATTGAGCTCACAATCACCACCAGCACACACATGCCTGCCACTGGCCTCTCATGCCCTCAGGCACAAGCACCTCAAAATCACCACCAGTAGACTAGTGCCTGGCATGGCATATGACAACATCATGAACAATTCAGCTCACAATCACCACCAGCACACACATGCCTGGCACTGGCTTTTAACTCCCTCAGGTACAAGCACCTCACAATCACAACCAGAACACACCAGTCTGACACTGGCCTCTCATACCTCCACGCACAACTGACCTCAAAATCACCACCAGCAGACACGTGCCTGCCACTGGCTTTTAACTCCCTACAGCACAAGGACCTCACAATCACCACCAGCACACACATGCCTGGCACTGGCCTCTCAACCCGTCACGCACAAGTACCTCACAGTCACCCCCAGCACACACATGCCTGGCACTGGCCTCTGAAGACGTAACGAACAACTGAGCTCACAATCACCACCAGCACACACATGCCTGCCACTGGCCTCTCATGCCCTCAGGCACAAGCACCCCAAAATCACCACCAGTAGACTAGTGCCTGGCATGGCATGTGACAACATCACGAACAACTGAGCTCACAATCACCACCAGCACACACATGCCTGCCACTGGCCTCTCGCCCTCAGACACAATGACCTCACAATAACCACCAGCAAAAAAAGCCTGCCACTGGCCTCTAACGCCCTAAGGCACAAGGACATCACAATCACCACCAGCACACACATGCCTGCCACTGGCCTCTGATGATGTCACCAACAACTGAGCTCACAATCACCACCAGCACACACATGCCTGCCACTGGCCTCTCATGACGTCACGAGCAACTGAGCTCACAATCACCACCAGCACACACATGCCTGCCACTAGCCTCTCATGACGTCACGAGCAACTGAGCTCACAATCACCACCAGCACACACATGCCTGCCACTGGCTTTTAACTCCCTCAGGTACAAGCACCTCACAATCACAACCAGAACACACCAGTCTGACACTGGCCTCTCATGCCTCCACGCACAACTGACCTCAAAATCACCACCAGCACACACATGCCTGCCACTGGCTCCTCATACCGTCATGCACAAGGACCTCACAGTCCCCCCCAGCACACACATGCCTGCCACTGGCCTCTGAAGACGTCATGAACAACTGAGCTCACAATCACCACCAGCACACACGTGCCTGCCACTGGCTTTTAACTCCCTACAGCACAAGGACCTCACAATCACCACCAGCACACACATGCCTGGCACTGGCCTCTCAACCCGTCACGCACAAGTACCTCACAGTCACCCCCAGCACACACATGCCTTGCACTGGCCTCTGAAGACGTAACGAACAACTGAGCTCACAATCACCACCAGCACACACATGCCTGCCACTAGCCTCTGAAGACGTCATGAACAACTCAGCTCACAATCACCACCAGCAGACACGTGCCTGCCACTGGCTTTTAATTCCCTACAGCACAAGGACCTCACAATCACCACCAGCACACACATGCCTGGCACTGGCCTCTCAACCCGTCACGCACAAGTACCTCACAGTCACCCCCAGCACACACATGCCTGGCACTGGCCTCTCATGACGTAACGAACAACTGAGCTCACAATCACCACCAGCACACACATGCCTGGCACCGGCCTCTGATGACATCAGGAACAATTGAGCTCACAATCGCCACCAGCACACACATGCCTGCCACTGGCCTCTCATGCCCTCAGGCACAAGCACCTCAAAATCACCACCAGTAGACTAGTGCCTGGCATGGCATATGACAACATCATGAACAACTGAGCTCACAATCACCACCAGCACACACATGCCTGCCACTGGCCTCTCGCCCTCAGACACAATGACCTCACAATAACCACCAGCAAAAAAAGCCTGCCACTGGCCTCTAACGCCCTAAGGCACAAGGACATCACAATCAACACCAGCACACACATGCCTGCCACTGGCCTCTGATGATGTCACGAACAACTGAGCTCACAATCACCACCAGCACACACATGCCTGCCACTGGTCTCTCATGACGTCACGAGCAACTGAGCTCACAATCACCACCAGCACACACATGCCTGCCACTGCCTTTTAACTCCCTCAGGTACAAGCACCTCACAATCACAACGACAACACACCAGTCTGACACTGGCCTCTCATGCCTCCACGCACAACTGACCTCACAGTCCCCCCCAGCACACACATGCCTGCCACTGGCCTCTGAAGACGTCATGAACAACTGAGCTCACAATCACCACCAGCAGACACGTGCCTGCCACTGGCTTTTAACTCCCTACAGCACAAGGACCTCACAATCACCACCAGCACACACATGCCTGGCACTGGCCTCTCAACCCGTCACGCACAAGTACCTCACAGACACCCCCAGCACACACATGCCTGGCACTGGCCTCTGAAGACGTAACGAACAACTGAGCTCACAATCACCACCAGCACACACATGCCTGCCACTGGCCTCTCATGCCCTCAGGCACAAGCACCTCAAAATCACCACCAGTAGACTAGTGCCTGGCATGGCATGTGACAACATCACGAACAACTGAGCTCACAATCACCACCAGCACACACATGCCTGCCACTGGCCTCTCGCCCTCAGACACAATGACCTCACAATAACCACCAGCAAAAAAAGCCTGCCACTGGCCTCTAACGCCCTAAGGCACAAGGACCTCACAATCAACACCAGCACACACATGCCTGGCACTTGCCTCTGATGATGTCACGAACAACTGAGCTCACAATCACCACCAGCACACACATGCCTGCCACTGGCCTCTCATGACGTAACGAGCAACTGAGCTCACAATCACCACCAGCACACACATGCCTGCCACTGGCTTCTCACGCCCTCAGGCACAGCGACCTCACAATCACCACCAGCACACACATGCCTGCCACTGCCTTTTAACTCCCTCAGGTACAAGCACCTCACAATCACAACCAGAACACACCAGTCTGACACTGGCCTCTCATGCCTCCACGCACAACTGACCTCAAAATCACCACCAGCACACACATGCCTGCCACTGGCTCCTCATACCGTCATGCACAAGGACCTCACAGTCCCCCCCAGCACACACATGCCTGCCACTGGCCTCTGAAGACGTCATGAACAACTGAGCTCACAATCACCACCAGCAGACACGTGCCTGCCACTGGCTTTTAACTCCCTACAGCACAAGGACCTCAAAGTCACCCCCAGCACACACATGCCTGGCACTGGCCTCTCAACCCGTCACGCACAAGTACCTCACAGTCACCCCCAGCACACACATGCCTGGCACTGGCCTCTGAAGACGTAACGAACAACTGAGCTCACAATCACCACCAGCACACACATGCCTGCCACTGGCCTCTCATGCCCTCAGGCACAAGCACCTCAAAATCACCACCAGCAGACTAGTGCCTGGCATGGCATGTGACAACATCACGAACAACTGAGCTCACAATCACCACCAGCACACACATGCCTGCCACTGGCCTCTCGCCCTCAGACACAATGACCTCACAATAACCACCAGCAAAAAAAGCCTGCCACTGGCCTCTAACGCCCTAAGGCACAAGGACATCACAATCACCACCAGCACACACATGCCTGGCACTGGCCTCTGATGATGTCACGAACAACTGAGCTCACAATCACCACCAGCACACACATGCCTGCCACTGGCCTCTGAAGACTTCATGAACAACTGAGCTCACAATCACCACCAGCAGACACGTGCCTACCACTGGCTTTTAACTCCCTACGGCACAAGGACCTCACAATCACCACCAGCACACACATGCCTGGCACTGGCCTCTCAACCCGTCACGCACAAGTACCTCAAAGTCACCCCCAGCACACACATGCCTGGCACTGGCCTCTCATGACGTCACGAGCAACTGAGCTCACAATCACCACCAGCACACACATGCCTGGCACCGGCCTCTGATGACATCAGGAACAATTGAGCTCACAATCGCCACCAGCACACACATGCCTGCCACTGGCCTCTCATGCCCTCAGGCACAAGCACCTCAAAATCACCACCAGTAGACTAGTGCCTGGCATGGCATGTGACAACATCACGAACAACTGAGCTCACAATCACCACCAGCACACACATGCCTGGCACTGGCCTCTCGCCCTCAGACACAATGACCTCACAATAACCACCAGCAAAAAAAGCCTGCCACTGGCCTCTAACGCCCTAAGGCACAAGGACATCACAATCAACACCAGCACACACATGCCTGGCACTGGCCTCTGATGATGTCACGAACAACTGAGCTCACAATCACCACCAGCACACACATGCCTGCCACTGGCTTCTCACGCCCTCAGGCACAGCGACCTCACAATCACCACCAGCACACACATGCCTGCCACTGCCTTTTAACTCCCTCAGGTACAAGCACCTCACAATCACAACCAGAACACACCAGCCTGACACTGGCCTCTCATGCCTCCACGCACAACTGACCTCAAAATCACCACCAGCACACACATGCCTGCCACTGGCTCCTCATACCGTCATGCACAAGGACCTCATAGTCCCCCCCAGCACACACATGCCTGCCACTGGCCTCTGAAGACGTCATGAACAACTGAGCTCACAATCACCACCAGCAGACACGTGCCTGCCACTGGCTTTTAACTCCCTACAGCACAAGGACCTCACAATCACCACCAGCACACACATGCCTGGCACTGGCCTCTCAACCCGTCACGCACAAGTACCTCACAGTCACCCCCAGCACACACATGCCTGGCACTGGCCTCTGAAGACGTAACGAACAACTGAGCTCACAATCACCACCAGCACACACATGCCTGCCACTGGCCTCTCATGCCCTCAGGCACAAGCACCTCAAAATCACCACCAGTAGACTAGTGCCTGGCATGGCATGTGACAACATCACGAACAACTGAGCTCACAATCACCACCAGCACACACATGCCTGCCACTGGCCTCTCGCCCTCAGACACAATGACCTCACAATAACCACCAGCAAAAAAAGCCTGCCACTGGCCTCTAACGCCCTAAGGCACAAGGACATCACAATCACCACCAGCACACACATGCCTGGCACTGGCCTCTGATGATGTCACGAACAACTGAGCTCACAATCACCACCAGCACACACATGCCTGCCACTGGCCTCTGAAGACGTCATGAACAACTGAGCTCACAATCACCACCAGAAGACACGTGCCTACCACTGGCTTTTAACTCCCTACGGCACAGGGACCTCACAATCACCACCAGCACACACATGCCTGGCACTGGCCTCTCAACCCGTCACGCACAAGTACCTCAAAGTCACCCCCAGCACACACATGCCTGGCACTGGCCTCTCATGACGTCACGAGCAACTGAGCTCACAATCACCACCAGCACACACATGCCTGGCACCGGCCTCTGATGACATCAGGAACAATTGAGCTCACAATCACCACCAGCACACACATGCCTGCCACTGGCCTCTCATGCCCTCAGGCACAAGCACCTCAAAATCACCACCAGTAGACTAGTGCCTGGCATGGCATATGACAACATCATGAACAATTCAGCTCACAATCACCACCAGCACACACATGCCTGGCACTGGCCTCTCGCCCTCAGACACAATGACCTCACAATAACCACCAGCAAAAAAAGCCTGCCACTGGCCTCTAACGCCCTAAGGCACAAGGACATCACAATCAACACCAGCACACACATGCCTGGCACTGGCCTCTGATGATGTCACGAACAACTGAGCTCACAATCACCACCAGCACACACATGCCTGCCACTGGCTTCTCACGCCCTCAGGCACAGCGACCTCACAATCACCACCAGCACACACATGCCTGCCACTGCCTTTTAACTCCCTCAGGTACAAGCACCTCACAATCACAACCAGAACACACCAGCCTGACACTGGCCTCTCATGCCTCCACGCACAACTGACCTCAAAATCACCACCAGCACACACATGCCTGCCACTGGCTCCTCATACCGTCATGCACAAGGACCTCATAGTCCCCCCCAGCACACACATGCCTGCCACTGGCCTCTGAAGACGTCATGAACAACTGAGCTCACAATCACCACCAGCAGACACGTGCCTGCCACTGGCTTTTAACTCCCTACAGCACAAGGACCTCACAATCACCACCAGCACACACATGCCTGGCACTGGCCTCTCAACCCGTCACGCACAAGTACCTCACAGTCACCCCCAGCACACACATGCCTGGCACTGGCCTCTGAAGACGTAACGAACAACTGAGCTCACAATCACCACCAGCACACACATGCCTGCCACTGGCCTCTCATGCCCTCAGGCACAAGCACCTCAAAATCACCACCAGTAGACTAGTGCCTGGCATGGCATGTGACAACATCACGAACAACTGAGCTCACAATCACCACCAGCACACACATGCCTGCCACTGGCCTCTCGCCCTCAGACACAATGACCTCACAATAACCACCAGCAAAAAAAGCCTGCCACTGGCCTCTAACGCCCTAAGGCACAAGGACATCACAATCACCACCAGCACACACATGCCTGGCACTGGCCTCTGATGATGTCACGAACAACTGAGCTCACAATCACCACCAGCACACACATGCCTGCCACTGGCCTCTGAAGACGTCATGAACAACTGAGCTCACAATCACCACCAGAAGACACGTGCCTACCACTGGCTTTTAACTCCCTACGGCACAAGGACCTCACAATCACCACCAGCACACACATGCCTGGCACTGGCCTCTCAACCCGTCACGCACAAGTACCTCACAGTCACCCCCAGCACACACATGCCTGGCACTGGCCTCTCATGACGTCACGAGCAACTGAGCTCACAATCACCACCAGCACACACATGCCTGGCACCGGCCTCTGATGACATCAGGAACAATTGAGCTCACAATCACCACCAGCACACACATGCCTGCCACTGGCCTCTCATGCCCTCAGGCACAAGCACCTCAAAATCACCACCAGTAGACTAGTGCCTGGCATGGCATATGACAACATCATGAACAATTCAGCTCACAATCACCACCAGCACACACATGCCTGGCACTGGCTTTTAACTCCCTCAGGTACAAGCACCTCACAATCACAACCAGAACACACCAGTCTGACACTGGCCTCTCATACCTCCACGCACAACTGACCTCAAAATCACCACCAGCAGACACGTGCCTGCCACTGGCTTTTAACTCCCTACAGCACAAGGACCTCACAATCACCACCAGCACACACATGCCTGCCACTGGCCTCTCAACCCGTCACGCACAAGTACCTCACAGTCACCCCCAGCACACACATGCCTGGCACTGGCCTCTGAAGACGTAACGAACAACTGAGCTCACAATCACCACCAGCACACACATGCCTGCCACTGGCCTCTCATGCCCTCAGGCACAAGCACCCCAAAATCACCACCAGTAGACTAGTGCCTGGCATGGCATGTGACAACATCACGAACAACTGAGCTCACAATCACCACCAGCACACACATGCCTGCCACTGGCCTCTCGCCCTCAGACACAATGACCTCACAATAACCACCAGCAAAAAAAGCCTGCCACTGGCCTCTAACGCCCTAAGGCACAAGGACATCACAATCACCACCAGCACACACATGCCTGCCACTGGCCTCTGATGATGTCACCAACAACTGAGCTCACAATCACCACCAGCACACACATGCCTGCCACTGGCCTCTCAACCCGTCACGCACAAGTACCTCACAGTCACCCCCAGCACACACATGCCTGGCACTGGCCTCTCATGACGTCACGAGCAACTGAGCTCACAATCACCACCAGCACACACATGCCTGGCACCGGCCTCTGATGACATCAGGAACAATTGAGCTCACAATCACCACCAGCACACACATGCCTGCCACTGGCCTCTCATGCCCTCAGGCACAAGCACCTCAAAATCACCACCAGTAGACTAGTGCCTGGCATGGCATATGACAACATCATGAACAATTCAGCTCACAATCACCACCAGCACACACATGCCTGGCACTGGCTTTTAACTCCCTCAGGTACAAGCACCTCACAATCACAACCAGAACACACCAGTCTGACACTGGCCTCTCATACCTCCACGCACAACTGACCTCAAAATCACCACCAGCAGACACGTGCCTGCCACTGGCTTTTAACTCCCTACAGCACAAGGACCTCACAATCACCACCAGCACACACATGCCTGGCACTGGCCTCTCAACCCGTCACGCACAAGTACCTCACAGTCACCCCCAGCACACACATGCCTGGCACTGGCCTCTGAAGACGTAACGAACAACTGAGCTCACAATCACCACCAGCACACACATGCCTGCCACTGGCCTCTCATGCCCTCAGGCACAAGCACCCCAAAATCACCACCAGTAGACTAGTGCCTGGCATGGCATGTGACAACATCACGAACAACTGAGCTCACAATCACCACCAGCACACACATGCCTGCCACTGGCCTCTCGCCCTCAGACACAATGACCTCACAATAACCACCAGCAAAAAAAGCCTGCCACTGGCCTCTAACGCCCTAAGGCACAAGGACATCACAATCACCACCAGCACACACATGCCTGCCACTGGCCTCTGATGATGTCACCAACAACTGAGCTCACAATCACCACCAGCACACACATGCCTGCCACTGGCCTCTCATGACGTCACGAGCAACTGAGCTCACAATCACCACCAGCACACACATGCCTGCCACTAGCCTCTCATGACGTCACGAGCAACTGAGCTCACAATCACCACCAGCACACACATGCCTGCCACTGGCTTTTAACTCCCTCAGGTACAAGCACCTCACAATCACAACCAGAACACACCAGTCTGACACTGGCCTCTCATGCCTCCACGCACAACTGACCTCAAAATCACCACCAGCACACACATGCCTGCCACTGGCTCCTCATACCGTCATGCACAAGGACCTCACAGTCCCCCCCAGCACACACATGCCTGCCACTGGCCTCTGAAGACGTCATGAACAACTGAGCTCACAATCACCACCAGCACACACGTGCCTGCCACTGGCTTTTAACTCCCTACAGCACAAGGACCTCACAATCACCACCAGCACACACATGCCTGGCACTGGCCTCTCAACCCGTCACGCACAAGTACCTCACAGTCACCCCCAGCACACACATGCCTTGCACTGGCCTCTGAAGACGTAACGAACAACTGAGCTCACAATCACCACCAGCACACACATGCCTGCCACTAGCCTCTGAAGACGTCATGAACAACTCAGCTCACAATCACCACCAGCAGACACGTGCCTGCCACTGGCTTTTAATTCCCTACAGCACAAGGACCTCACAATCACCACCAGCACACACATGCCTGGCACTGGCCTCTCAACCCGTCACGCACAAGTACCTCACAGTCACCCCCAGCACACACATGCCTGGCACTGGCCTCTCATGACGTAACGAACAACTGAGCTCACAATCACCACCAGCACACACATGCCTGGCACCGGCCTCTGATGACATCAGGAACAATTGAGCTCACAATCGCCACCAGCACACACATGCCTGCCACTGGCCTCTCATGCCCTCAGGCACAAGCACCTCAAAATCACCACCAGTAGACTAGTGCCTGGCATGGCATATGACAACATCATGAACAACTGAGCTCACAATCACCACCAGCACACACATGCCTGCCACTGGCCTCTCGCCCTCAGACACAATGACCTCACAATAACCACCAGCAAAAAAAGCCTGCCACTGGCCTCTAACGCCCTAAGGCACAAGGACATCACAATCAACACCAGCACACACATGCCTGCCACTGGCCTCTCATGATGTCACGAACAACTGAGCTCACAATCACCACCAGCACACACATGCCTGCCACTGGTCTCTCATGACGTCACGAGCAACTGAGCTCACAATCACCACCAGCACACACATGCCTGCCACTGCCTTTTAACTCCCTCAGGTACAAGCACCTCACAATCACAACGACAACACACCAGTCTGACACTGGCCTCTCATGCCTCCACGCACAACTGACCTCACAGTCCCCCCCAGCACACACATGCCTGCCACTGGCCTCTGAAGACGTCATGAACAACTGAGCTCACAATCACCACCAGCAGACACGTGCCTGCCACTGGCTTTTAACTCCCTACAGCACAAGGACCTCACAATCACCACCAGCACACACATGCCTGGCACTGGCCTCTCAACCCGTCACGCACAAGTACCTCACAGACACCCCCAGCACACACATGCCTGGCACTGGCCTCTGAAGACGTAACGAACAACTGAGCTCACAATCACCACCAGCACACACATGCCTGCCACTGGCCTCTCATGCCCTCAGGCACAAGCACCTCAAAATCACCACCAGTAGACTAGTGCCTGGCATGGCATGTGACAACATCACGAACAACTGAGCTCACAATCACCACCAGCACACACATGCCTGCCACTGGCCTCTCGCCCTCAGACACAATGACCTCACAATAACCACCAGCAAAAAAAGCCTGCCACTGGCCTCTAACGCCCTAAGGCACAAGGACCTCACAATCAACACCAGCACACACATGCCTGGCACTTGCCTCTGATGATGTCACGAACAACTGAGCTCACAATCACCACCAGCACACACATGCCTGCCACTGGCCTCTCATGACGTAACGAGCAACTGAGCTCACAATCACCACCAGCACACACATGCCTGCCACTGGCTTCTCACGCCCTCAGGCACAGCGACCTCACAATCACCACCAGCACACACATGCCTGCCACTGCCTTTTAACTCCCTCAGGTACAAGCACCTCACAATCACAACCAGAACACACCAGTCTGACACTGGCCTCTCATGCCTCCACGCACAACTGACCTCAAAATCACCACCAGCACACACATGCCTGCCACTGGCTCCTCATACCGTCATGCACAAGGACCTCACAGTCCCCCCCAGCACACACATGCCTGCCACTGGCCTCTGAAGACGTCATGAACAACTGAGCTCACAATCACCACCAGCAGACACGTGCCTGCCACTGGCTTTTAACTCCCTACAGCACAAGGACCTCAAAGTCACCCCCAGCACACACATGCCTGGCACTGGCCTCTCAACCCGTCACGCACAAGTACCTCACAGTCACCCCCAGCACACACATGCCTGGCACTGGCCTCTGAAGACGTAACGAACAACTGAGCTCACAATCACCACCAGCACACACATGCCTGCCACTGGCCTCTCATGCCCTCAGGCACAAGCACCTCAAAATCACCACCAGCAGACTAGTGCCTGGCATGGCATGTGACAACATCACGAACAACTGAGCTCACAATCACCACCAGCACACACATGCCTGCCACTGGCCTCTCGCCCTCAGACACAATGACCTCACAATAACCACCAGCAAAAAAAGCCTGCCACTGGCCTCTAACGCCCTAAGGCACAAGGACATCACAATCACCACCAGCACACACATGCCTGGCACTGGCCTCTGATGATGTCACGAACAACTGAGCTCACAATCACCACCAGCACACACATGCCTGCCACTGGCCTCTGAAGACTTCATGAACAACTGAGCTCACAATCACCACCAGCAGACACGTGCCTACCACTGGCTTTTAACTCCCTACGGCACAAGGACCTCACAATCACCACCAGCACACACATGCCTGGCACTGGCCTCTCAACCCGTCACGCACAAGTACCTCAAAGTCACCCCCAGCACACACATGCCTGGCACTGGCCTCTCATGACGTCACGAGCAACTGAGCTCACAATCACCACCAGCACACACATGCCTGGCACCGGCCTCTGATGACATCAGGAACAATTGAGCTCACAATCGCCACCAGCACACACATGCCTGCCACTGGCCTCTCATGCCCTCAGGCACAAGCACCTCAAAATCACCACCAGTAGACTAGTGCCTGGCATGGCATGTGACAACATCACGAACAACTGAGCTCACAATCACCACCAGCACACACATGCCTGGCACTGGCCTCTCGCCCTCAGACACAATGACCTCACAATAACCACCAGCAAAAAAAGCCTGCCACTGGCCTCTAACGCCCTAAGGCACAAGGACATCACAATCAACACCAGCACACACATGCCTGGCACTGGCCTCTGATGATGTCACGAACAACTGAGCTCACAATCACCACCAGCACACACATGCCTGCCACTGGCTTCTCACGCCCTCAGGCACAGCGACCTCACAATCACCACCAGCACACACATGCCTGCCACTGCCTTTTAACTCCCTCAGGTACAAGCACCTCACAATCACAACCAGAACACACCAGCCTGACACTGGCCTCTCATGCCTCCACGCACAACTGACCTCAAAATCACCACCAGCACACACATGCCTGCCACTGGCTCCTCATACCGTCATGCACAAGGACCTCACAGTCCCCCCCAGCACACACATGCCTGCCACTGGCCTCTGAAGACGTCATGAACAACTGAGCTCACAATCACCACCAGCAGACACGTGCCTGCCACTGGCTTTTAACTCCCTACAGCACAAGGACCTCACAATCACCACCAGCACACACATGCCTGGCACTGGCCTCTCAACCCGTCACGCACAAGTACCTCACAGTCACCCCCAGCACACACATGCCTGCCACTGGCCTCTGAAGACGTAACGAACAACTGAGCTCACAATCACCACCAGCACACACATGCCTGCCACTGGCCTCTCATGCCCTCAGGCACAAGCACCTCAAAATCACCACCAGTAGACTAGTGCCTGGCATGGCATGTGACAACATCACGAAGAACTGAGCTCACAATCACCACCAGCACACACATGCCTGCCACTGGCCTCTCGCCCTCAGACACAATGACCTCACAATAACCACCAGCAAAAAAAGCCTGCCACTGGCCTCTAACGCCCTAAGGCACAAGGACATCACAATCACCACCAGCACACACATGCCTGGCACTGGCCTCTGATGATGTCACGAACAACTGAGCTCACAATCACCACCAGCACACACATGCCTGCCACTGGCCTCTGAAGACGTCATGAACAACTGAGCTCACAATCACCACCAGAAGACACGTGCCTACCACTGGCTTTTAACTCCCTACGGCACAAGGACCTCACAATCACCACCAGCACACACATGCCTGGCACTGGCCTCTCAACCCGTCACGCACAAGTACCTCACAGTCACCCCCAGCACACACATGCCTGGCACTGGCCTCTCATGACGTCACGAGCAACTGAGCTCACAATCACCACCAGCACACACATGCCTGGCACCGGCCTCTGATGACATCAGGAACAATTGAGCTCACAATCACCACCAGCACACACATGCCTGCCACTGGCCTCTCATGCCCTCAGGCACAAGCACCTCAAAATCACCACCAGTAGACTAGTGCCTGGCATGGCATATGACAACATCATGAACAATTCAGCTCACAATCACCACCAGCACACACATGCCTGGCACTGGCCTCTCGCCCTCAGACACAATGACCTCACAATAACCACCAGCAAAAAAAGCCTGCCACTGGCCTCTAACGCCCTAAGGCACAAGGACATCACAATCAACACCAGCACACACATGCCTGGCACTGGCCTCTGATGATGTCACGAACAACTGAGCTCACAATCACCACCAGCACACACATGCCTGCCACTAGCCTCTCATGACGTCACGAGCAACTGAGCTCACAATCACCACCAGCACACACATGCCTGCCACTGGCTTTTAACTCCCTCAGGTACAAGCACCTCACAATCACAACCAGAACACACCAGTCTGACACTGGCCTCTCATGCCTCCACGCACAACTGACCTCAAAATCACCACCAGCACACACATGCCTGCCACTGGCTCCTCATACCGTCATGCACAAGGACCTCACAGTCCTCCCCAGCACACACATGCCTGCCACTGGCCTCTGAAGACGTCATGAACAACTGAGCTCACAATCACCACCAGCAGACACGTGCCTGCCACTGGCTTTTAACTCCCTACAGCACAAGGACCTCACAATCACCACCAGCACACACATGCCTGCCACTGGCCTCTCAACCCGTCACGCACAAGTACCTCACAGTCACCCCCAGCACACACATGCCTGGCAATGGCCTCTGAAGACGTAACGAACAACTGAGCTCACAATCACCACCAGCACACACATGCCTGCCACTGGCCTCTCATGCCCTCAGGCACAAGCACCCCAAAATCACCACCAGTAGACTAGTGCCTGGCATGGCATGTGACAACATCACGAACAACTGAGCTCACAATCACCACCAGCACACACATGCCTGCCACTGGCCTCTCGCCCTCAGACACAATGACCTCACAATAACCACCAGCAAAAAAAGCCTGCCACTGGCCTCTAACGCCCTAAGGCACAAGGACCTCACAATCACCACCAGCACACACATGCCTGCCACTGGCCTCTGATGATGTCACGAACAACTGAGCTCACAATCACCACCAGCACACACATGCCTGCCACTGGCCTCTCATGACGTCACGAGCAACTGAGCTCACAATCACCACCAGCACACACATGCCTGCCACTAGCCTCTCATGACGTCACGAGCAACTGAGCTCACAATCACCACCAGCACACACATGCCTGCCACTGGCTTTTAACTCCCTCAGGTACAAGCACCTCACAATCACAACCAGAACACACCAGTCTGACACTGGCCTCTCATGCCTCCACGCACAACTGACCTCAAAATCACCACCAGCAGACACATGCCTGCCACTGGCTCCTCATACCGTCATGCACAAGGACCTCACAGTCCCCCCCAGCACACACATGCCTGCCACTGGCCTCTGAAGACGTCATGAACAACTGAGCTCACAATCACCACCAGCAGACACGTGCCTGCCACTGGCTTTTAACTCCCTACAGCACAAGGACCTCACAATCACCACCAGCACACACATGCCTGGCACTGGCCTCTCAACCCGTCACGCACAAGTACCTCACAGTCACCCCCAGCACACACATGCCTTGCACTGGCCTCTGAAGACGTAACGAACAACTGAGCTCACAATCACCACCAGCACACACATGCCTGCCACTGGCCTCTGAAGACGTCATGAACAACTGAGCTCACAATCACCACCAGCACACACATGCCTGCCACTGGCCTCTCATGCCCTCAGGCACAAGCACCTCAAAATCACCACCAGCAGACTAGTGCCTGGCATGGCATGTGACAACATCACGAACAACTGAGCTCACAATCACCACCAGCACACACATGCCTGCCACTGGCCTCTCGCCCTCAGACACAATGACCTCACAATAACCACCAGCAAAAAAAGCTTGGCACTGGCCTCTAACGCCCTAAGGCACAAGGACCTCACAATCACCACCAGCACACACATGCCTGGCACTGGCCTCTGATGATGTCACGAACAACTGAGCTCACAATCACCACCAGCACACACATGCCTGCCACTGGCCTCTGAAGACGTCATGAACAACTGAGCTCACAATCACCACCAGCAGACACGTGCCTACCACTGGCTTTTAACTCCCTACGGCACAAGGACCTCACAATCACCACCAGCACACACATGCCTGGCACTGGCCTCTCAACCCGTCACGCACAAGTACCTCAAAGTCACCCCCAGCACACACATGCCTGGCACTGGCCTCTCATGACGTCACGAGCAACTGAGCTCACAATCACCACCAGCACACACATGCCTGGCACCGGCCTCTGATGACATCAGGAACAATTGAGCTCACAATCGCCACCAGCACACACATGCCTGCCACTGGCCTCTCATGCCCTCAGGCACAAGCACCTCAAAATCACCACCAGTAGACTAGTGCCTGGCATGGCATATGACAACATCATGAACAATTCAGCTCACAATCACCACCAGCACACACATGCCTGGCACTGGCCTCTCGCCCTCAGACACAATGACCTCACAATAACCACCAGCAAAAAAAGCCTGCCACTGGCCTCTAACGCCCTAAGGCACAAGGACATCACAATCAACACCAGCACACACATGCCTGGCACTGGCCTCTGATGATGTCACGAACAACTGAGCTCACAATCACCACCAGCACACACATGCCTGCCACTGGCTTCTCACGCCCTCAGGCACAGCGACCTCACAATCACCACCAGCACACACATGCCTGCCACTGCCTTTTAACTCCCTCAGGTACAAGCACCTCACAATCACAACCAGAACACACCAGCCTGACACTGGCCTCTCATGCCTCCACGCACAACTGACCTCACAATCACCACCAGCACACACATGCCTGCCACTGGCTCCTCATACCGTCATGCACAAGGACCTCACAGTCCCCCCCAGCACACAAATGCCTGCCACTGGCCTCTGAAGACGTCATGAACAACTGAGCTCACAATCACCACCAGCAGACACGTGCCTGCCACTGGCTTTTAACTCCCTACAGCACAAGGACCTCACAATCACCACCAGCACACACATGCCTGGCACTGGCCTCTCAACCCGTCACGCACAAGTACCTCACAGTCACCCCCAGCACACACATGCCTGGCACTGGCCTCTCATGACGTCACGAGCAACTGAGCTCACAATCACCACCAGCACACACATGCCTGGCACCGGCCTCTGATGACATCAGGAACAATTGAGCTCACAATCACCACCAGCACACACATGCCTGCCACTGGCCTCTCATGCCCTCAGGCACAAGCACCTCAAAATCACCACCAGTAGACTAGTGCCTGGCATGGCATATGACAACATCATGAACAATTCAGCTCACAATCACCACCAGCACACACATGCCTGGCACTGGCCTCTCGCCCTCAGACACAATGACCTCACAATAACCACCAGCAAAAAAAGCCTGCCACTGGCCTCTAACGCCCTAAGGCACAAGGACATCACAATCAACACCAGCACACACATGCCTGGCACTGGCCTCTGATGATGTCACGAACAACTGAGCTCACAATCACCACCAGCACACACATGCCTGCCACTAGCCTCTCATGACGTCACGAGCAACTGAGCTCACAATCACCACCAGCACACACATGCCTGCCACTGGCTTTTAACTCCCTCAGGTACAAGCACCTCACAATCACAACCAGAACACACCAGTCTGACACTGGCCTCTCATGCCTCCACGCACAACTGACCTCAAAATCACCACCAGCACACACATGCCTGCCACTGGCTCCTCATACCGTCATGCACAAGGACCTCACAGTCCTCCCCAGCACACACATGCCTGCCACTGGCCTCTGAAGACGTCATGAACAACTGAGCTCACAATCACCACCAGCAGACACGTGCCTGCCACTGGCTTTTAACTCCCTACAGCACAAGGACCTCACAATCACCACCAGCACACACATGCCTGCCACTAGCCTCTCAACCCGTCACGCACAAGTACCTCACAGTCACCCCCAGCACACACATGCCTGGCAATGGCCTCTGAAGACGTAACGAACAACTGAGCTCACAATCACCACCAGCACACACATGCCTGCCACTGGCCTCTCATGCCCTCAGGCACAAGCACCCCAAAATCACCACCAGTAGACTAGTGCCTGGCATGGCATGTGACAACATCACGAACAACTGAGCTCACAATCACCACCAGCACACACATGCCTGCCACTGGCCTCTCGCCCTCAGACACAATGACCTCACAATAACCACCAGCAAAAAAAGCCTGCCACTGGCCTCTAACGCCCTAAGGCACAAGGACCTCACAATCACCACCAGCACACACATGCCTGGCACTGGCCTCTGATGATGTCACGAACAACTGAGCTCACAATCACCACCAGCACACACATGCCTGCCACTGGCCTCTCATGACGTCACGAGCAACTGAGCTCACAATCACCACCAGCACACACATGCCTGCCACTAGCCTCTCATGACGTCACGAGCAACTGAGCTCACAATCACCACCAGCACACACATGCCTGCCACTGGCTTTTAACTCCCTCAGGTACAAGCACCTCACAATCACAACCAGAACACACCAGTCTGACACTGGCCTCTCATGCCTCCACGCACAACTGACCTCAAAATCACCACCAGCACACACATGCCTGCCACTGGCTCCTCATACCGTCATGCACAAGGACCTCACAGTCCCCCCCAGCACACACATGCCTGCCACTGGCCTCTGAAGACGTCATGAACAACTGAGCTCACAATCACCACCAGCAGACACGTGCCTGCCACTGGCTTTTAACTCCCTACAGCACAAGGACCTCACAATCACCACCAGCACACACATGCCTGGCACTGGCCTCTCAACCCGTCACGCACAAGTACCTCACAGTCACCCCCAGCACACACATGCCTGGCACTGGCCTCTGAAGACGTAACGAACAACTGAGCTCACAATCACCACCAGCACACACATGCCTGCCACTGGCCTCTGAAGACGTCATGAACAACTGAGCTCACAATCACCACCAGCAGACACGTGCCTGCCACTGGCTTTTAATTCCCTACAGCACAAGGACCTCACAATCACCACCAGCACACACATGCCTGCCACTGGCCTCTCAACCCGTCACGCACAAGTACCTCACAGTCACCCCCAGCACACACATGCCTGGCACTGGCCTCTGAAGACGTAACGAACAACTGAGCTCACAATCACCACCAGCACACACATGCCTGCCACTGGCCTCTCATGCCCTCAGGCACAAGCACCTCAAAATCACCACCAGCAGACTAGTGCCTGGCATGGTATGTGACAACATCACGAACAACTGAGCTCACAATCACCACCAGCACACACATGCCTGCCACTGGCCTCTCGCCCTCAGACACAATGACCTCACAATAACCACCAGCAAAAAAAGCCTGGCACTGGCCTCTAACGCCCTAAGGCACAAGGACATCACAATCACCACCAGCACACACATGCCTGGCACTGGCCTCTGATGATGTCACGAACAACTGAGCTCACAATCACCACCAGCACACACATGCCTGCCACTGGCCTCTGAAGACGTCATGAACAACTGAGCTCACAATCACCACCAGAAGACACGTGCCTACCACTGGCTTTTAACTCCCTACGGCACAAGGACCTCACAATCACCACCAGCACACACATGCCTGGCACTGGCTCCTCATACCGTCACGCACAAGTACCTCACAGTCACCCCCAGCACACACATGCCTGGCACTGGCCTCTCATGACGTCACGAGCAACTGAGCTCACAATCAC
The DNA here is from genome assembly GCF_040807025.1 of Struthio camelus. NCBI lineage: Eukaryota > Metazoa > Chordata > Aves > Struthioniformes > Struthionidae > Struthio > Struthio camelus. Next base: position 1,466,073 of record NW_027182575.1, read on the forward strand.
CACCAGCACACACATGCCTGGCACCGGCCTCTGATGACATCAGGAACAATTGAGCTCACAATCACCACCAGCACACACATGCCTGCCACTGGCCTCTCATGCCCTCAGGCACAAGCACCTCAAAATCACCACCAGTAGACTAGTGCCTGGCATGGCATATGACAACATCATGAACAATTCAGCTCACAATCACCACCAGCACACACATGCCTGCCACTGGCCTCTCGCCCTCAGACACAATGACCTCACAATAACCACCAGCAAAAAAAGCCTGCCACTGGCCTCTAACGCCCTAAGGCACAAGGACATCACAATCAACACCAGCACACACATGCCTGGCACTGGCCTCTGATGATGTCACGAACAACTGAGCTCACAATCACCACCAGCACACACATGCCTGCCACTAGCCTCTCATGACGTCACGAGCAACTGAGCTCACAATCACCACCAGCACACACATGCCTGCCACTGCCTTTTAACTCCCTCAGGTACAAGCACCTCACAATCACAACCAGAACACACCAGTCTGACACTGGCCTCTCATGCCTCCACGCACAACTGACCTCAAAATCACCACCAGCACACACATGCCTGCCACTGGCTCCTCATACCGTCATGCACAAGGACCTCACAGTCCCCCCCAGCACACACATGCCTGCCACTGGCCTCTGAAGACGTCATGAACAACTGAGCTCACAATCACCACCAGCACACACGTGCCTGCCACTGGCTTTTAACTCCCTACAGCACAAGGACCTCACAATCACCACCAACAGACACATGCCTGCCACTGGCCTCTCAACCCGTCACGCACAAGTACCTCACAGTCACCCCCAGCACACACATGCCTGGCAATGGCCTCTGAAGACGTAACGAACAACTGAGCTCACAATCACCACCAGCACACACATGCCTGGCAATGGCCTCTCATGCTCTCAGGCACAAGGACCTGAAAATCACCACCAGTAGACTAGTGCCTGGCATGGCATGTGACAACATCACGAACAACTGAGCTCACAATCACCACCAGCACACACATGCCTGCCACTGGCCTCTCGCCCTCAGACACAATGACCTCACAATAACCACCAGCAAAAAAAGCCTGCCACTGGCCTCTAACGCCCTAAGGCACAAGGACATCACAATCACCACCAGCACACACATGCCTGGCACTGGCCTCTGATGATGTCACGAACAACTGAGCTCACAATCACCACCAGCACACACATGCCTGCCACTGGCCTCTCATGACGTCACGAGCAACTGAGCTCACAATCACCACCAGCACACACATGCCTGCCACTAGCCTCTCATGACGTCACGAGCAACTGAGCTCACAATCACCACCAGCACACACATGCCTGCCACTGGCTTTTAACTCCCTCAGGTACAAGCACCTCACAATCACAACCAGAACACACCAGTCTGACACTGGCCTCTCATGCCTCCACGCACAACTGACCTCAAAATCACCACCAGCACACACATGCCTGCCACTGGCTCCTCATACCATCATGCACAAGGACCTCACAGTCCCCCCCAGCACACACATGCCTGCCACTGGCCTCTGAAGACGTCATGAACAACTGAGCTCACAATCACCACCAGCAGACACGTGCCTGCCACTGGCTTTTAACTCCCTACAGCACAAGGACCTCACAATCACCACCAGCACACACATGCCTGGCACTGGCCTCTCAACCCGTCACGCACAAGTACCTCACAGTCACCCCCAGCACACACATGCCTTGCACTGGCCTCTGAAGACGTAACGAACAACTGAGCTCACAATCACCACCAGCACACACATGCCTGCCACTGGCCTCTGAAGACGTCATGAACAACTGAGCTCACAATCACCACCAGCAGACACGTGCCTGCCACTGGCTTTTAATTCCCTACAGCACAAGGACCTCACAATCACCACCAGCACACACATGCCTGCCACTGGCTCCTCATACCGTCATGCACAAGGACCTCACAGTCCCCCCCAGCACACACATGCCTGGCACTGGCCTCTGAAGACGTAACGAACAACTGAGCTCACAATCACCACCAGCACACACATGCCTGCCACTGGCCTCTCATGCCCTCAGGCACAAGCACCTCAAAATCACCACCAGCAGACTAGTGCCTGGCATGGCATGTGACAACATCACGAACAACTGAGCTCACAATCACCACCAGCACACACATGCCTGCCACTGGCCTCTCGCCCTCAGACACAATGACCTCACAATAACCACCAGCAAAAAAAGCCTGCCACTGGCCTCTAACGCCCTAAGGCACAAGGACATCACAATCACCACCAGCACACACATGCCTGGCACTGGCCTCTGATGATGTCACGAACAACTGAGCTCACAATCACCACCAGCACACACATGCCTGCCACTGGCCTCTGAAGACGTCATGAACAACTGAGCTCACAATCACCACCAGAAGACACGTGCCTACCACTGGCTTTTAACTCCCTACGGCACAAGGACCTCACAATCACCACCAGCACACACATGCCTGGCACTGGCCTCTCAACCCGTCACGCACAAGTACCTCACAGTCACCCCCAGCACACACATGCCTGGCACTGGCCTCTCATGACGTCACGAGCAACTGAGCTCACAATCACCACCAGCACACACATGCCTGGCACCGGCCTCTGATGACATCAGGAACAATTGAGCTCACAATCGCCACCAGCACACACATGCCTGCCACTGGCCTCTCATGCCCTCAGGCACAAGCACCTCAAAATCACCACCAGTAGACTAGTGCCTGGCATGGCATATGACAACATCATGAACAACTGAGCTCACAATCACCACCAGCACACACATGCCTGGCACTGGCCTTTCGCCCTCAAACACAATGACCTCACAATAACCACCAGCAAAAAAAGCCTGGCACTGGCCTCTAACGCCCTAAGGCACAAGGACATCACAATCAACACCAGCACACACATGCCTGGCACTGGCCTCTGATGATGTCACGAACAACTGAGCTCACAATCAACACCAGCACACACATGCCTGCCACTAGCCTCTCATGACGTCACGAGCAACTGAGCTCACAATCACCACCAGCACACACATGCCTGCCACTGGCTTTTAACTCCCTCAGGTACAAGCACCTCACAATCACAACCAGAACACACCAGTCTGACACTGGCCTCTCATGCCTCCACGCACAACTGACCTCAAAATCACCACCAGCACACACATGCCTGCCACTGGCTCCTCATACCGTCATGCACAAGGACCTCACAGTCCCCCCCAGCACACACATGCCTGCCACTGGCCTCTGAAGACGTCATGAACAACTGAGCTCACAATCACCACCAGCAGACACGTGCCTGCCACTGGCTTTTAACTCCCTACGGCACAAGGACCTCACAATCACCACCAGCACACACATGCCTGGCACTGGCCTCTCAACCCGTCACGCACAAGTACCTCACAGTCACCCCCAGCACACACATGCCTGGCACTGGCCTCTGAAGACGTAACGAACAACTGAGCTCACAATCACCACCAGCACACACATGCCTGCCACTGGCCTCTCATGCCCTCAGGCACAAGCACCCCAAAATCACCACCAGTAGACTAGTGCCTGGCATGGCATGTGACAACATCACGAACAACTGAGCTCACAATCACCACCAGCACACACATGCCTGCCACTGGCCTCTCGCCCTCAGACACAATGACCTCACAATAACCACCAGCAAAAAAAGCCTGCCACTGGCCTCTAACGCCCTAAGGCACAAGGACCTCACAATCACCACCAGCACACACATGCCTGGCACTGGCCTCTGATGATGTCACGAACAACTGAGCTCACAATCACCACCAGCACACACATGCCTGCCACTGGCCTCTCATGACGTCACGAGCAACTGAGCTCACAATCACCACCAGCACACACATGCCTGCCACTGGCTTCTCACGCCCTCAGGCACAGCGACCTCACAATCACCACCAGCACACACATGCCTGCCACTGGCTTTTAACTCCCTCAGGTACAAGCACCTCACAATCACAACCAGAACACACCAGTCTGACACTGGCCTCTCATGCCTCCACGCACAACTGACCTCACAATCACCACCAGCACACACATGCCTGCCACTGGCTCCTCATACCGTCATGCACAAGGACCTCACAGTCCCCCCCAGCACACACATGCCTGCCACTGGCCTCTGAAGACGTCATGAACAACTGAGCTCACAATCACCACCAGCAGACACGTGCCTGCCACTGGCTTTTAACTCCCTACAGCACAAGGACCTCACAATCACCACCAGCAGACACATGCCTGCCACTGGCCTCTCAACCCGTCACGCACAAGTACCTCACAGTCACCCCCAGCACACACATGCCTGGCACTGGCCTCTGAAGACGTAACGAACAACTGAGCTCACAATCACCACCAGCACACACATGCCTGCCACTGGCCTCTCATGCCCTCAGGCACAAGCACCTCAAAATCACCACCAGTAGACTAGTGCCTGGCATGGCATGTGACAACATCACGAACAACTGAGCTCACAATCACCACCAGCACACACATGCCTGCCACTGGCCTCTCGCCCTCAGACACAATGACCTCACAATAACCACCAGCAAAAAAAGCCTGCCACTGGCCTCTAACGCCCGAAGGCACAAGGACCTCACAATCACCACCAGCACACACATGCCTGCCACTGGCTTCTGATGATGTCACGAACAACTGAGCTCACAATCACCACCAGCACACACATGCCGGCCACTGGCCTCTCGTGACGTCACGAGCAACTGAGCTCACAATCACCACCAGCACACACATGCCTGCCACTGGCTTCTCACGCCCTCAGGCACAGCGACCTCACAATCACCACCAGCACACACATGCCTGCCACTGGCTTTTAACTCCCTAAGGCACAAGGACCTCAAAATCACAACCAGAACACACAAGTCTGACACTGGCCTCTCATGCCTCCACGCACAACTGACCTCAAAATCACCACCAGCACACACATGCCTGCCACTGGCTCCTCATACCGTCATGCACAAGGACCTCACAGTCCCCCCCAGCACACACATGCCTGCCACTGGCCTCTGAAGACGTCATGAACAACTGAGCTCACAATCACCACCAGCAGACACGTGCCTGCCACTGGCTTTTAACTCCCTACGGCACAAGGACCTCACAATCACCACCAGCACACACATGCCTGGCACTGGCCTCTCAACCCGTCACGCACAAGTACCTCACAGTCACCCCCAGCACACACATGCCTGGCACTGGCCTCTGAAGACGTAACGAACAACTGAGCTCACAATCACCACCAGCACACACATGCCTGCCACTGGCCTCTCATGCCCTCAGGCACAAGCACCTCAAAATCACCACCAGTAGACTAGTGCCTGGCATGGCATGTGACAACATCACGAACAACTGAGCTCACAATCACCACCAGCACACACATGCCTGCCACTGGCCTCTCGCCCTCAGACACAATGACCTCACAATAACCACCAGCAAAAAAAGCCTGCCACTGGCCTCTAACGCCCTAAGGCACAAGGACATCACAATCACCACCAGCACACACATGCCTGGCACTGGCCTCTGATGATGTCACGAACAACTGAGCTCACAATCACCACCAGCACACACATGCCTGCCACTGGCCTCTGAAGACGTCATGAACAACTGAGCTCACAATCACCACCAGAAGACACGTGCCTACCACTGGCTTTTAACTCCCTACGGCACAAGGACCTCACAATCACCACCAGCACACACATGCCTGGCACTGGCCTCTCAACCCGTCACGCACAAGTACCTCACAGTCACCCCCAGCACACACATGCCTGGCACTGGCCTCTCATGACGTCACGAGCAACTGAGCTCACAATCACCACCAGCACACACATGCCTGGCACCGGCCTCTGATGACATCAGGAACAATTGAGCTCACAATCACCACCAGCACACACATGCCTGCCACTGGCCTCTCATGCCCTCAGGCACAAGCACCTCAAAATCACCACCAGTAGACTAGTGCCTGGCATGGCATATGACAACATCATGAACAATTCAGCTCACAATCACCACCAGCACACACATGCCTGCCACTGGCCTCTCGCCCTCAGACACAATGACCTCACAATAACCACCAGCAAAAAAAGCCTGCCACTGGCCTCTAACGCCCTAAGGCACAAGGACATCACAATCAACACCAGCACACACATGCCTGGCACTGGCCTCTGATGATGTCACGAACAACTGAGCTCACAATCACCACCAGCACACACATGCCTGCCACTAGCCTCTCATGACGTCACGAGCAACTGAGCTCACAATCACCACCAGCACACACATGCCTGCCACTGGCTTTTAACTCCCTCAGGTACAAGCACCTCACAATCACAACCAGAACACACCAGTCTGACACTGGCCTCTCATGCCTCCACGCACAACTGACCTCAAAATCACCACCAGCACACACATGCCTGCCACTGGCTCCTCATACCGTCATGCACAAGGACCTCACAGTCCTCCCCAGCACACACATGCCTGCCACTGGCCTCTGAAGACGTCATGAACAACTGAGCTCACAATCACCACCAGCAGACACGTGCCTGCCACTGGCTTTTAACTCCCTACAGCACAAGGACCTCACAATCACCACCAGCACACACATGCCTGCCACTGGCCTCTCAACCCGTCACGCACAAGTACCTCACAGTCACCCCCAGCACACACATGCCTGGCACTGGCCTCTGAAGACGTAACGAACAACTGAGCTCACAATCACCACCAGCACACACATGCCTGCCACTGGCCTCTCATGCCCTCAGGCACAAGCACCCCAAAATCACCACCAGTAGACTAGTGCCTGGCATGGCATGTGACAACATCACGAACAACTGAGCTCACAATCACCACCAGCACACACATGCCTGCCACTGGCCTCTCGCCCTCAGACACAATGACCTCACAATAACCACCAGCAAAAAAAGCCTGCCACTGGCCTCTAACGCCCTAAGGCACAAGGACCTCACAATCACCACCAGCACACACATGCCTGGCACTGGCCTCTGATGATGTCACGAACAACTGAGCTCACAATCACCACCAGCACACACATGCCTGCCACTGGCCTCTCATGACGTCACGAGCAACTGAGCTCACAATCACCACCAGCACACACATGCCTGCCACTAGCCTCTCATGACGTCACGAGCAACTGAGCTCACAATCACCACCAGCACACACATGCCTGCCACTGGCTTTTAACTCCCTCAGGTACAAGCACCTCACAATCACAACCAGAACACACCAGTCTGACACTGGCCTCTCATGCCTCCACGCACAACTGACCTCAAAATCACCACCAGCACACACATGCCTGCCACTGGCTCCTCATACCGTCATGCACAAGGACCTCACAGTCCCCCCCAGCACACACATGCCTGCCACTGGCCTCTGAAGACGTCATGAACAACTGAGCTCACAATCACCACCAGCAGACACGTGCCTGCCACTGGCTTTTAACTCCCTACAGCACAAGGACCTCACAATCACCACCAGCACACACATGCCTGGCACTGGCCTCTCAACCCGTCACGCACAAGTACCTCACAGTCACCCCCAGCACACACATGCCTTGCACTGGCCTCTGAAGACGTAACGAACAACTGAGCTCACAATCACCACCAGCACACACATGCCTGCCACTGGCCTCTGAAGACGTCATGAACAACTGAGCTCACAATCACCACCAGCAGACACGTGCCTGCCACTGGCTTTTAATTCCCTACAGCACAAGGACCTCACAATCACCACCAGCACACACATGCCTGGCACTGGCCTCTCAACCCGTCACGCACAAGTACCTCACAGTCACCCCCAGCACACACATGCCTGCCACGGGCCTCTCATGACGTCACGAACAACTGAGCTCACAATCACCACCAGCACACACATGCCTGCCACTGGCCTCTCATGCCCTCAGGCACAAGCACCTCAAAATCACCACCAGCAGACTAGTGCCTGGCATGGCATGTGACAACATCACGAACAACTGAGCTCACAATCACCACCAGCACACACATGCCTGCCACTGGCCTCTCGCCCTCAGACACAATGACCTCACAATAACCACCAGCAAAAAAAGCCTGCCACTGGCCTCTAACGCCCTAAGGCACAAGGACATCACAATCACCACCAGCACACACATGCCTGCCACTGGCCTCTGAAGACGTCATGAACAACTGAGCTCACAATCACCACCAGCAGACACGTGCCTGCCACTGGCTTTTAACTCCCTACGGCACAAGGACCTCACAATCACCACCAGCACACACATGCCTGGCACTGGCCTCTCAACCCGTCACGCACAAGTACCTCACAGTCACCCCCAGCACACACATGCCTGGCACTGGCCTCTCATGACGTCACGAGCAACTGAGCTCACAATCACCACCAGCACACACATGCCTGGCACCGGCCTCTGATGACATCAGGAACAATTGAGCTCACAATCACCACCAGCACACACTGCCTGCCACTGGCCTCTCATGCCCTCAGACACAATGACCTCACAACAACCACCAGCAAAAAAAGCCTGGCACTGGCCTCTAACGCCCTAAGGCACAAGGACCTCACAATCACCACCAGCACACACATGCCTGCCACTAGCCTCTCATGACGTCACGAGCAACTGAGCTCACAATCACCACCAGCACACACATGCCTGCCACTGCCTTTTAACTCCCTCAGGTACAAGCACCTCACAATCACAACCAGAACACACCAGTCTGACACTGGCCTCTCATGCCTCCACGCACAACTGACCTCAAAATCACCACCAGCACACACATGCCTGCCACTGCCTCCTCATACCGTCATGCACAAGGACCTCACAGTCCCCCCCAGCACACACATGCCTGCCACTGGCCTCTGAAGACGTCATGAACAACTGAGCTCACAATCACCACCAGCAGACACGTGCCTGCCACTGGCTTTTAACTCCCTACAGCACAAGGACCTCACAATCACCACCAGCACACACATGCCTGCCACTGGCCTCTCAACCCGTCACGCACAAGTACCTCACAGTCACCCCCAGCACACACATGCCTGGCACTGGCCTCTGAAGACGTAACGAACAACTGAGCTCACAATCACCACCAGCACACACATGCCTGCCACTGGCCTCTCATGCCCTCAGGCACAAGCACCTCAAAATCACCACCAGTAGACTAGTGCCTGGCATGGCATGTGACAACATCACGAACAACTGAGCTCACAATCACCACCAGCACACACATGCCTGCCACTGGCCTCTCGCCCTCAGACACAATGACCTCACAATAACCACCAGCAAAAAAAGCCTGCCACTGGCCTCTAACGCCCTAAGGCACAAGGACATCACAATCACCACCAGCACACACATGCCTGGCACTGGCCTCTGATGATGTCACGAACAACTGAGCTCACAATCACCACCAGCACACACATGCCTGCCACTGGCCTCTGAAGACGTCATGAACAACTGAGCTCACAATCACCACCAGAAGACACGTGCCTACCACTGGCTTTTAACTCCCTACGGCACAAGGACCTCACAATCACCACCAGCACACACATGCCTGGCACTGGCCTCTCAACCCGTCACGCACAAGTACCTCACAGTCACCCCCAGCACACACATGCCTGGCACTGGCCTCTCATGACGTCACGAGCAACTGAGCTCACAATCACCACCAGCACACACATGCCTGGCACCGGCCTCTGATGACATCAGGAACAATTGAGCTCACAATCACCACCAGCACACACATGCCTGCCACTGGCCTCTCATGCCCTCAGGCACAAGCACCTCAAAATCACCACCAGTAGACTAGTGCCTGGCATGGCATATGACAACATCATGAACAATTCAGCTCACAATCACCACCAGCACACACATGCCTGGCACTGGCCTCTCGCCCTCAGACACAATGACCTCACAATAACCACCAGCAAAAAAAGCCTGCCACTGGCCTCTAACGCCCTAAGGCACAAGGACATCACAATCAACACCAGCACACACATGCCTGGCACTGGCCTCTGATGATGTCACGAACAACTGAGCTCACAATCACCACCAGCACACACATGCCTGCCACTAGCCTCTCATGACGTCACGAGCAACTGAGCTCACAATCACCACCAGCACACACATGCCTGCCACTGGCTTTTAACTCCCTCAGGTACAAGCACCTCACAATCACAACCAGAACACACCAGTCTGACACTGCCCTCTCATGCCTCCACGCACAACTGACCTCAAAATCACCACCAGCACACACATGCCTGCCACTGGCTCCTCATACCGTCATGCACAAGGACCTCACAGTCCTCCCCAGCACACACATGCCTGCCACTGGCCTCTGAAGACGTCATGAACAACTGAGCTCACAATCACCACCAGCAGACACGTGCCTGCCACTGGCTTTTAACTCCCTACAGCACAAGGACCTCACAATCACCACCAGCACACACATGCCTGCCACTGGCCTCTCAACCCGTCACGCACAAGTACCTCACAGTCACCCCCAGCACACACATGCCTGGCAATGGCCTCTGAAGACGTAACGAACAACTGAGCTCACAATCACCACCAGCACACACATGCCTGCCACTGGCCTCTCATGCCCTCAGGCACAAGCACCCCAAAATCACCACCAGTAGACTAGTGCCTGGCATGGCATGTGACAACATCACGAACAACTGAGCTCACAATCACCACCAGCACACACATGCCTGCCACTGGCCTCTCGCCCTCAGACACAATGACCTCACAATAACCACCAGCAAAAAAAGCCTGCCACTGGCCTCTAACGCCCTAAGGCACAAGGACCTCACAATCACCACCAGCACACACATGCCTGGCACTGGCCTCTGATGATGTCACGAACAACTGAGCTCACAATCACCACCAGCACACACATGCCTGCCACTGGCCTCTCATGACGTCACGAGCAACTGAGCTCACAATCACCACCAGCACACACATGCCTGCCACTAGCCTCTCATGACGTCACGAGCAACTGAGCTCACAATCACCACCAGCACACACATGCCTGCCACTGGCTTTTAACTCCCTCAGGTACAAGCACCTCACAATCACAACCAGAACACACCAGTCTGACACTGGCCTCTCATGCCTCCACGCACAACTGACCTCAAAATCACCACCAGCACACACATGCCTGCCACTGCCTCCTCATACCGTCATGCACAAGGACCTCACAGTCCCCCCCAGCACACACATGCCTGCCACTGGCCTCTGAAGACGTCATGAACAACTGAGCTCACAATCACCACCAGCAGACACGTGCCTGCCACTGGCTTTTAACTCCCTACAGCACAAGGACCTCACAATCACCACCAGCACACACATGCCTGGCACTGGCCTCTCAACCCGTCACGCACAAGTACCTCACAGTCACCCCCAGCACACACATGCCTGGCACTGGCCTCTGAAGACGTAACGAACAACTGAGCTCACAATCACCACCAGCACACACATGCCTGCCACTGGCCTCTGAAGACGTCATGAACAACTGAGCTCACAATCACCACCAGCAGACACGTGCCTGCCACTGGCTTTTAATTCCCTACAGCACAAGGACCTCACAATCACCACCAGCACACACATGCCTGGCACTGGCCTCTCAACCCGTCACGCACAAGTACCTCACAGTCACCCCCAGCACACACATGCCTGGCACTGGCCTCTGAAGACGTAACGAACAACTGAGCTCACAATCACCACCAGCACACACATGCCTGCCACTGGCCTCTCATGCCCTCAGGCACAAGCACCTCAAAATCACCACCACTAGACTAGTGCCTGGCATGACATGTGACAACATCACGAACAACTGAGCTCACAATCACCACCAGCACACACATGCCTGCCACTGGCCTCTCGCCCTCAGACACAATGACCTCACAATAACCACCAGCAAAAAAAGCCTGCCACTGGCCTCTAACGCCCTAAGGCACAAGGACATCACAATCACCACCAGCACACACATGCCTGGCACTGGCCTCTGATGATGTCACGAACAACTGAGCTCACAATCACCACCAGCACACACATGCCTGCCACTGGCCTCTGAAGACGTCATGAACAACTGAGCTCACAATCACCACCAGAAGACACGTGCCTACCACTGGCTTTTAACTCCCTACGGCACAAGGACCTCACAATCACCACCAGCACACACATGCCTGCCACTGGCCTCTCAACCCGTCACGCACAAGTACCTCACAGTCACCCCCAGCACACACATGCCTGGCACTGGCCTCTCATGACGTCACGAGCAACTGAGCTCACAATCACCACCAGCACACACATGCCTGGCACCGGCCTCTGATGACATCAGGAACAATTGAGCTCACAATCACCACCAGCACACACATGCCTGCCACTGGCCTCTCATGCCCTCAGGCACAAGCACCTCAAAATCACCACCAGTAGACTAGTGCCTGGCATGGCATATGACAACATCATGAACAATTCAGCTCACAATCACCACCAGCACACACATGCCTGGCACTGGCCTCTCGCCCTCAGACACAATGACCTCACAATAACCACCAGCAAAAAAAGCCTGCCACTGGCCTCTAACGCCCTAAGGCACAAGGACATCACAATCAACACCAGCACACACATGCCTGGCACTGGCCTCTGATGATGTCACGAACAACTGAGCTCACAATCACCACCAGCACACACATGCCTGCCACTAGCCTCTCATGACGTCACGAGCAACTGAGCTCACAATCACCACCAGCACACACATGCCTGCCACTGGCTTTTAACTCCCTCAGGTACAAGCACCTCACAATCACAACCAGAACACACGAGTCTGACACTGGCCTCTCATGCCTCCACGCACAACTGACCTCAAAATCACCACCAGCACACACATGCCTGCCACTGGCTCCTCATACCGTCATGCACAAGGACCTCACAGTCCTCCCCAGCACACACATGCCTGCCACTGGCCTCTGAAGACGTCATGAACAACTGAGCTCACAATCACCACCAGCAGACACGTGCCTGCCACTGGCTTTTAACTCCCTACAGCACAAGGACCTCACAATCACCACCAGCACACACATGCCTGCCACTGGCCTCTCAACCCGTCACGCACAAGTACCTCACAGTCACCCCCAGCACACACATGCCTGGCAATGGCCTCTGAAGACGTAACGAACAACTGAGCTCACAATCACCACCAGCACACACATGCCTGCCACTGGCCTCTCATGCCCTCAGGCACAAGCACCCCAAAATCACCACCAGTAGACTAGTGCCTGGCATGGCATGTGACAACATCACGAACAACTGAGCTCACAATCACCACCAGCACACACATGCCTGCCACTGGCCTCTCGCCCTCAGACACAATGACCTCACAATAACCACCAGCAAAAAAAGCCTGCCACTGGCCTCTAACGCCCTAAGGCACAAGGACCTCACAATCACCACCAGCACACACATGCCTGCCACTGGCCTCTGATGATGTCACGAACAACTGAGCTCACAATCACCACCAGCACACACATGCCTGCCACTGGCCTCTCATGACGTCACGAGCAACTGAGCTCACAATCACCACCAGCACACACATGCCTGCCACTAGCCTCTCATGACGTCACGAGCAACTGAGCTCACAATCACCACCAGCACACACATGCCTGCCACTGGCTTTTAACTCCCTCAGGTACAAGCACCTCACAATCACAACCAGAACACACCAGTCTGACACTGGCCTCTCATGCCTCCACGCACAACTGACCTCAAAATCACCACCAGCACACACATGCCTGCCACTGGCTCCTCATACCGTCATGCACAAGGACCTCACAGTCCCCCCCAGCACACACATGCCTGCCACTGGCCTCTGAAGACGTCATGAACAACTGAGCTCACAATCACCACCAGCAGACACGTGCCTGCCACTGGCTTTTAACTCCCTACAGCACAAGGACCTCACAATCACCACCAGCACACACATGCCTGGCACTGGCCTCTCAACCCGTCACGCACAAGTACCTCACAGTCACCCCCAGCACACACATGCCTTGCACTGGCCTCTGAAGACGTAACGAACAACTGAGCTCACAATCACCACCAGCACACACATGCCTGCCACTGGCCTCTGAAGACGTCATGAACAACTGAGCTCACAATCACCACCAGCAGACACGTGCCTGCCACTGGCTTTTAATTCCCTACAGCACAAGGACCTCACAATCACCACCAGCACACACATGCCTGGCACTGGCCTCTCAACCCGTCACGCACAAGTACCTCACAGTCACCCCCAGCACACACATGCCTGGCACTGGCCTCTGAAGACGTAACGAACAACTGAGCTCACAATCACCACCAGCACACACATGCCTGCCACTGGCCTCTCATGCCCTCAGGCACAAGCACCTCAAAATCACCACCAGCAGACTAGTGCCTGGCATGGCATGTGACAACATCACGAACAACTGAGCTCACAATCACCACCAGCACACACATGCCTGCCACTGGCCTCTCGCCCTCAGACACAATGACCTCACAATAACCACCAGCAAAAAAAGCCTGCCACTGGCCTCTAACGCCCTAAGGCACAAGGACATCACAATCACCACCAGCACACACATGCCTGGCACTGGCCTCTGATGATGTCACGAACAACTGAGCTCACAATCACCACCAGCACACACATGCCTGCCACTGGCCTCTGAAGACGTCATGAACAACTGAGCTCACAATCACCACCAGAAGACACGTGCCTACCACTGGCTTTTAACTCCCTACGGCACAAGGACCTCACAATCACCACCAGCACACACATGCCTGGCACTGGCCTCTCAACCCGTCACGCACAAGTACCTCACAGTCACCCCCAGCACACACATGCCTGGCACTGGCCTCTCATGACGTCACGAGCAACTGAGCTCACAATCACCACCAGCACACACATGCCTGGCACCGGCCTCTGATGACATCAGGAACAATTGAGCTCACAATCACCACCAGCACACACATGCCTGCCACTGGCCTCTCATGCCCTCAGGCACAAGCACCTCAAAATCACCACCAGTAGACTAGTGCCTGGCATGGCATATGACAACATCATGAACAATTCAGCTCACAATCACCACCAGCACACACATGCCTGGCACTGGCCTCTCGCCCTCAGACACAATGACCTCACAATAACCACCAGCAAAAAAAGCCTGCCACTGGCCTCTAACGCCCTAAGGCACAAGGACATCACAATCAACACCAGCACACACATGCCTGGCACTGGCCTCTGATGATGTCACGAACAACTGAGCTCACAATCACCACCAGCACACACATGCCTGCCACTAGCCTCTCATGACGTCACGAGCAACTGAGCTCACAATCACCACCAGCACACACATGCCTGCCACTGGCTTTTAACTCCCTCAGGTACAAGCACCTCACAATCACAACCAGAACACACCAGTCTGACACTGGCCTCTCATGCCTCCACGCACAACTGACCTCAAAATCACCACCAGCACACACATGCCTGCCACTGGCTCCTCATACCGTCATGCACAAGGACCTCACAGTCCTCCCCAGCACACACATGCCTGCCACTGGCCTCTGAAGACGTCATGAACAACTGAGCTCACAATCACCACCAGCACACACGTGCCTGCCACTGGCTTTTAACTCCCTACAGCACAAGGACCTCACAATCACCACCAGCACACACATGCCTGCCACTGGCCTCTCAACCCGTCACGCACAAGTACCTCACAGTCACCCCCAGCACACACATGCCTGGCAATGGCCTCTGAAGACGTAACGAACAACTGAGCTCACAATCACCACCAGCACACACATGCCTGCCACTGGCCTCTCATGCCCTCAGGCACAAGCACCCCAAAATCACCACCAGTAGACTAGTGCCTGGCATGGCATGTGACAACATCACGAACAACTGAGCTCACAATCACCACCAGCACACACATGCCTGCCACTGGCCTCTCGCCCTCAGACACAATGACCTCACAATAACCACCAGCAAAAAAAGCCTGCCACTGGCCTCTAACGCCCTAAGGCACAAGGACCTCACAATCACCACCAGCACACACATGCCTGGCACTGGCCTCTGATGATGTCACGAACAACTGAGCTCACAATCACCACCAGCACACACATGCCTGCCACTGGCCTCTCATGACGTCACGAGCAACTGAGCTCACAATCACCACCAGCACACACATGCCTGCCACTAGCCTCTCATGACGTCACGAGCAACTGAGCTCACAATCACCACCAGCACACACATGCCTGCCACTGGCTTTTAACTCCCTCAGGTACAAGCACCTCACAATCACAACCAGAACACACCAGTCTGACACTGGCCTCTCATGCCTCCACGCACAACTGACCTCAAAATCACCACCAGCACACACATGCCTGCCACTGGCTCCTCATACCATCATGCACAAGGACCTCACAGTCCCCCCCAGCACACACATGCCTGCCACTGGCCTCTGAAGACGTCATGAACAACTGAGCTCACAATCACCACCAGCAGACACGTGCCTGCCACTGGCTTTTAACTCCCTACAGCACAAGGACCTCACAATCACCACCAGCACACACATGCCTGGCACTGGCCTCTCAACCCGTCACGCACAAGTACCTCACAGTCACCCCCAGCACACACATGCCTTGCACTGGCCTCTGAAGACGTAACGAACAACTGAGCTCACAATCACCACCAGCACACACATGCCTGCCACTGGCCTCTGAAGACGTCATGAACAACTGAGCTCACAATCACCACCAGCAGACACGTGCCTGCCACTGGCTTTTAATTCCCTACAGCACAAGGACCTCACAATCACCACCAGCACACACATGCCTGCCACTGGCCTCTCAACCCGTCACGCACAAGTACCTCACAGTCACCCCCAGCACACACATGCCTGGCACTGGCCTCTGAAGACGTAACGAACAACTGAGCTCACAATCACCACCAGCACACACATGCCTGCCACTGGCCTCTCATGCCCTCAGGCACAAGCACCTCAAAATCACCACCAGCAGACTAGTGCCTGGCATGGCATGTGACAACATCACGAACAACTGAGCTCACAATCACCACCAGCACACACATGCCTGCCACTGGCCTCTCGCCCTCAGACACAATGACCTCACAATAACCACCAGCAAAAAAAGCCTGCCACTGGCCTCTAACGCCCTAAGGCACAAGGACATCACAATCACCACCAGCACACACATGCCTGGCACTGGCCTCTGATGATGTCACGAACAACTGAGCTCACAATCACCACCAGCACACACATGCCTGCCACTGGCCTCTGAAGACGTCATGAACAACTGAGCTCACAATCACCACCAGCAGACACGTGCCTACCACTGGCTTTTAACTCCCTACGGCACAAGGACCTCACAATCACCACCAGCACACACATGCCTGGCACTGGCCTCTCAACCCGTCACGCACAAGTACCTCACAGTCACCCCCAGCACACACATGCCTGGCACTGGCCTCTCATGACGTCACGAGCAACTGAGCTCACAATCACCACCAGCACACACATGCCTGGCACCGGCCTCTGATGACATCAGGAACAATTGAGCTCACAATCGCCACCAGCACACACATGCCTGCCACTGGCCTCTCATGCCCTCAGGCACAAGCACCTCAAAATCACCACCAGTAGACTAGTGCCTGGCATGGCATATGACAACATCATGAACAACTGAGCTCACAATCACCACCAGCACACACATGCCTGGCACTGGCCTTTCGCCCTCAAACACAATGACCTCACAATAACCACCAGCAAAAAAAGCCTGGCACTGGCCTCTAACGCCCTAAGGCACAAGGACATCACAATCAACACCAGCACACACATGCCTGGCACTGGCCTCTGATGATGTCACGAACAACTGAGCTCACAATCACCACCAGCACACACATGCCTGCCACTAGCCTCTCATGACGTCACGAGCAACTGAGCTCACAATCACCACCAGCACACACATGCCTGCCACTGGCTTTTAACTCCCTCAGGTACAAGCACCTCACAATCACAACCAGAACACACCAATCTGACACTGGCCTCTCATGCCTCCACGCACAACTGACCTCAAAATCACCACCAGCACACACATGCCTGCCACTGGCTCCTCATACCGTCATGCACAAGGACCTCACAGTCCCCCCCAGCACACACATGCCTGCCACTGGCCTCTGAAGACGTCATGAACAACTGAGCTCACAATCACCACCAGCAGACACGTGCCTGCCACTGGCTTTTAACTCCCTACAGCACAAGGACCTCACAATCACCACCAGCACACACATGCCTGGCACTGGCCTCTCAACCCGTCACGCACAAGTACCTCACAGTCACCCCCAGCACACACATGCCTGGCAATGGCCTCTGAAGACGTAACGAACAACTGAGCTCACAATCACCACCAGCACACACATGCCTGCCACTGGCCTCTCATGCCCTCAGGCACAAGCACCCCAAAATCACCACCAGTAGACTAGTGCCTGGCATGGCGCTGACAACATCACGAACAACTGAGCTCACAATCACCACCAGCACACACATGCCTGCCACTGGCCTCTCGCCCTCAGACACAATGACCTCACAATAACCACCAGCAAAAAAAGCCTGCCACTGGCCTCTAACGCCCTAAGGCACAAGGACCTCACAATCACCACCAGCACACACATGCCTGCCTCTGGCCTCTGATGATGTCACGAACAACTGAGCTCACAATCACCACCAGCACACACATGCCTGCCACTGGCCTCTCATGACGTCACGAGCAACTGAGCTCACAATCACCACCAGCACACACATGCCTGCCACTGGCTTCTCACGCCCTCAGGCACAGCGACCTCACAATCACCACCAGCACACACATGCCTGCCACTGGCTTTTAACTCCCTCAGGTACAAGCACCTCACAATCACAACCAGAACACACCAGTCTGACACTGGCCTCTCATGCCTCCACGCAAAACTGACCTCACAATCACCACCAGCACACACATGCCTGCCACTGGCTCCTCATACCGTCATGCACAAGGACCTCACAGTCCCCCCCAGCACACACATGCCTGCCACTGGCCTCTCATGACGTCATGAACAACTGAGCTCACAATCACCACCAGCACACACGTGCCTGCCACTGGCTTTTAACTCCCTACGGCACAAGGACCTCACAATCACCACCAGCACACACATGCCTGGCACTGGCCTCTCAACCCGTCACGCACAAGTACCGCACAGTCACCCCCAGCACACACATGCCTGGCACTGGCCTCTCATGACGTCACGAGCAACTGAGCTCACAATCACCACCAGCACACACATGCCTGGCACCGGCCTCTGATGACATCAGGAACAATTGAGCTCACAATCACCACCAGCACACACTGCCTGCCACTGGCCTCTCATGCCCTCAGACACAATGACCTCACAATAACCACCAGCAAAAAAAGCCTGGCACTGGCCTCTAACGCCCTAAGGCACAAGGACCTCACAATCACCACCAGCACACACATGCCTGCCACTAGCCTCTCATGACGTCACGAGCAACTGAGCTCACAATCACCACCAGCACACACATGCCTGCCACTGGCTTTTAACTCCCTCAGGTACAAGCACCTCACAATCACAACCAGAACACACCAGTCTGACACTGGCCTCTCATGCCTCCACGCACAACTGACCTCAAAATCACCACCAGCACACACATGCCTGCCACTGGCTCCTCATACCGTCATGCACAAGGACCTCACAGTCCCCCCCAGCACACACATGCCTGCCACTGGCCTCTGAAGACGTCATGAACAACTGAGATCACAATCACCACCAGAAGACACGTGCCTACCACTGGCTTTTAACTCCCTACGGCACAAGGACCTCACAATCACCACCAGCACACACATGCCTGCCACTGGCCTCTCAACCCGTCACGCACAAGTACCTCACAGTCACCCCCAGCACACACATGCCTTGCACTGGCCTCTCATGACGTCACGAGCAACTGAGCTCACAATCACCACCAGCACACACATGCCTGGCACCGGCCTCTGATGACATCAGGAACAATTGAGCTCACAATCGCCACCAGCACACACATGCCTGCCACTGGCCTCTCATGCCCTCAGGCACAAGCACCTCAAAATCACCACCAGTAGACTAGTGCCTGGCATGGCATATGACAACATCATGAACAACTGAGCTCACAATCACCACCAGCACACACATGCCTGGCACTGGCCTTTCGCCCTCAAACACAATGACCTCACAATAACCACCAGCAAAAAAAGCCTGCCACTGGCCTCTAACGCCCTAAGGCACAAGGACCTCACAATCACCACCAGCACACACATGCCTGCCTCTGGCCTCTGATGATGTCACGAACAACTGAGCTCACAATCACCACCAGCACACACATGCCTGCCACTGGCCTCTCATGACGTCACGAGCAACTGAGCTCACAATCACCACCAGCACACACATGCCTGCCACTGGCTTCTCACGCCCTCAGGCACAGCGACCTCACAATCACCACCAGCACACACATGCCTGCCACTGGCTTTTAACTCCCTCAGGTACAAGCACCTCACAATCACAACCAGAACACACCAGTCTGACACTGGCCTCTCATGCCTCCACGCACAACTGAGCTCACAATCACCACCAGCACACACATGCCTGCCACTGGCTCCTCATACCGTCATGCACAAGGACCTCACAGTCCCCCCCAGCACACACATGCCTGCCACTGGCCTCTGAAGACGTCATGAACAACTGAGCTCACAATCACCACCAGCACACACGTGCCTGCCACTGGCTTTTAACTCCCTACAGCACAAGGACCTCACAATCACCACCAGCACACACATGCCTGCCACTGGCCTCTCAACCCGTCACGCACAAGTACCTCACAGTCACCCCCAGCACACACATGCCTGGCACTGGCCTCTGAAGTCGTAACGAACAACTGAGCTCACAATCACCACCAGCACACACATGCCTGCCACTGGCCTCTCATGCCCTCAGGCACAAGCACCTCAAAATCACCACCAGTAGACTAGTGCCTGGCATGGCATGTGACAACATCACGAACAACTGAGCTCACAATCACCACCAGCACACACATGCCTGCCACTGGCCTCTCGCCCTCAGACACAATGACCTCACAATAACCACCAGCAAAAAAAGCCTGCCACTGGCCTCTAACGCCCGAAGGCACAAGGACCTCACAATCACCACCAGCACACACATGCCTGGCACTGGCCTCTGATGATGTCACGAACAACTGAGCTCACAATCACCACCAGCACACACATGCCGGCCACTGGCCTCTCGTGACGTCACGAGCAACTGAGCTCACAATCACCACCAGCACACACATGCCTGCCACTGGCTTCTCACGCCCTCAGGCACAGCGACCTCACAATCACCACCAGCACACACATGCCTGCCACTGGCTTTTAACTCCCTCAGGTACAAGCACCTCACAATCACAACCAGAACACACCAGTCTGACACTGGCCTCTCATGCCTCCACGCACAACTGACCTCAAAATCACCACCAGTACACACATGCCTGCCACTGGCTCCTCATACCGTCATGCACAAGGACCTCACAGTCCCCCCCAGCACACACATGCCTGCCACTGGCCTCTGAAGACGTCATGAACAACTGAGCTCACAATCACCACCAGCAGACACGTGCCTGCCACTGGCTTTTAACTCCCTACGGCACAAGGACCTCACAATCACCACCAGCACACACATGCCTGGCACTGGCCTCTCAACCCGTCACGCACAAGTACCTCACAGTCACCCCCAGCACACACATGCCTGGCACTGGCCTCTCATGACGTCACGAGCAACTGAGCTCACAATCACCACCAGCACACACATGCCTGGCACCGGCCTCTGATGACATCAGGAACAATTGAGCTCACAATCACCACCAGCACACACTGCCTGCCACTGGCCTCTCATGCCCTCAGACACAATGACCTAACAATAACCACCAGCATAAAAAGCCTGGCACTGGCCTCTAACGCCCTAAGGCACAAGGACCTCACAATCACCACCAGCACACACATGCCTGCCACTAGCCTCTCATGACGTCACGAGCAACTGAGCTCACAATCACCACCAGCACACACATGCCTGCCACTGGCTTTTAACTCCCTCAGGTACAAGCACCTCACAATCACAACCAGAACACACCAGTCTGACACTGGCCTCTCATGCCTCCACGCACAACTGACCTCAAAATCACCACCAGCACACACATGCCTGCCACTGGCTCCTCATACCGTCATGCACAAGTACCTCACAGTCACCCCCAGCACACACATGCCTTGCACTGGCCTCTCATGACGTCACGAGCAACTGAGCTCACAATCACCACCAGCACACACATGCCTGGCACCGGCCTCTGATGACATCAGGAACAATTGAGCTCACAATCGCCACCAGCACACACATGCCTGCCACTGGCCTCTCATGCCCTCAGGCACAAGCACCTCAAAATCACCACCAGTACACTAGTGCCTGGCATGGCATATGACAACATCATGAACAACTGAGCTCACAATCACCACCAGCACACACATGCCTGGCACTGGCCTTTCGCCCTCAAACACAATGACCTCACAATAACCACCAGCAAAAAAAGCCTGGCACTGGCCTCTAACGCCCTAAGGCACAAGGACATCACAATCAACACCAGCACACACATGCCTGGCACTGGCCTCTGATGATGTCACGAACAACTGAGCTCACAATCACCACCAGCACACACATGCCTGCCACTAGCCTCTCATGACGTCACGAGCAACTGAGCTCACAATCACCACCAGCACACAAATGCCTGCCACTGGCTTTTAACTCCCTCAGGTACAAGCACCTCACAATCACAACCAGAACACACCAGTCTGACACTGGCCTCTCATGCCTCCACGCACAACTGACCTCAAAATCACCACCAGCACACACATGCCTGCCACTGGCTCCTCATACCGTCATGCACAAGGACCTCACAGTCCCCCCCAGCACACACATGCCTGCCACTGGCCTCTGAAGACGTCATGAACAACTGAGCTCACAATCACCACCAGCAGACACGTGCCTGCCACTGGCTTTTAACTCCCTACAGCACAAGGACCTCACAATCACCACCAGCACACACATGCCTGGCACTGGCCTCTCAACCCGTCACGCACAAGTACCTCACAGTCACCCCCAGCACACACATGCCTGGCAATGGCCTCTGAAGACGTAACGAACAACTGAGCTCACAATCACCACCAGCACACACATGCCTGCCACTGGCCTCTCATGCCCTCAGGCACAAGCACCCCAAAATCACCACCAGTAGACTAGTGCCTGGCATGGCATGTGACAACATCACGAACAATTGAGCTCACAATCACCACCAGCACACACATGCCTGCCACTGGCCTCTCGCCCTCAGACACAATGACCTCACAATAACCACCAGCAAAAAAAGCCTGGCACTGGCCTCTAACGCCCTAAGGCACAAGGACCTCACAATCACCACCAGCACACACATGCCTGGCACTGGCCTCTGATGATGTCACGAACAACTGAGCTCACAATCACCACCAGCACACACATGCCTGCCACTGGCCTCTCATGACGTCACGAGCAACTGAGCTCACAATCACCACCAGCACACACATGCCTGCCACTGGCTTCTCACGCCCTCAGGCACAGCGACCTCACAATCACCACCAGCACACACATGCCTGCCACTGCCTTTTAACTCCCTCAGGTACAAGCACCTCACAATCACAACCAGAACACACCAGTCTGACACTGGCCTCTCATGCCTCCACGCACAACTGAGCTCACAATCACCACCAGCACACACATGCCTGCCACTGGCTCCTCATACCGTCATGCACAAGGACCTCACAGTCCCCCCCAGCACACACATGCCTGCCACTGGCCTCTGAAGACGTCATGAACAACTGAGCTCACAATCACCACCAGCAGACACGTGCCTGCCACTGGCTTTTAACTCCCTACAGCACAAGGACCTCACAATCACCACCAGCACACACATGCCTGCCACTGGCCTCTCAACCCGTCACGCACAAGTACCTCACAGTCACCCCCAGCACACACATGCCTGGCACTGGCCTCTGAAGACGTAACGAACAACTGAGCTCACAATCACCACCAGCACACACATGCCTGCCACTGGCCTCTCATGCCCTCAGGCACAAGCACCTCAAAATCACCACCAGTAGACTAGTGCCTGGCATGGCATGTGACAACATCACGAACAACTGAGCTCACAATCACCACCAGCACACACATGCCTGGCACTGGCCTCTCGCCCTCAGACACAATGACCTCACAATAACCACCAGCAAAAAAAGCCTGCCACTGGCCTCTAACGCCCTAAGGCACAAGGACCTCACAATCACCACCAGCACACACATGCCTGGCACTGGCCTCTGATGATGTCACGAACAACTGAGCTCACAATCACCACCAGCACACACATGCCGGCCACTGGCCTCTCGTGACGTCACGAGCAACTGAGCTCACAATCACCACCAGCACACACATGCCTGCCACTGGCTTCTCACGCCCTCAGGCACAGCGACCTCACAATCACCACCAGCACACACATGCCTGCCACTGGCTTTTAACTCCCTAAGGCACAAGGACCTCAAAATCACAACCAGAACACACGAGTCTGACACTGGCCTCTCATGCCTCCACGCACAACTGACCTCAAAATCACCACCAGCACACACATGCCTGCCACTGGCTCCTCATACCGTCATGCACAAGGACCTCACAGTCCCCCCCAGCACACACATGCCTGCCACTGGCCTCTGAAGACGTCATGAACAACTGAGCTCACAATCACCACCAGCAGACACGTGCCTGCCACTGGCTTTTAACTCCCTACGGCACAAGGACCTCACAATCACCACCAGCACACACATGCCTGGCACTGACCTCTCAACCCGTCACGCACAAGTACCTCACAGTCACCCCCAGCACACACATGCCTGGCACTGGCCTCTCATGACGTCACGAGCAACTGAGCTCACAATCACCACCAGCACACACATGCCTGGCACCGGCCTCTGATGACATCAGGAACAATTGAGCTCACAATCACCACCAGCACACACATGCCTGCCACTGGCCTCTCATGCCCTCAGACACAATGACCTCACAATAACCACCAGCAAAAAAAGCCTGGCACTGGCCTCTAACGCCCTAAGGCACAAGGACCTCACAATCACCACCAGCACACACATGCCTGCCACTAGCCTCTCATGACGTCACGAGCAACTGAGCTCACAATCACCACCAGCACACACATGCCTGCCACTGGCTTTTAACTCCCTCAGGTACAAGCACCTCACAATCACAACCAGAACACACCAGTCTGACACTGGCCTCTCATGCCTCCACGCACAACTGACCTCAAAATCACCACCAGCACACACATGCCTGCCACTGGCTCCTCATACCGTCATGCACAAGGACCTCACAGTCCCCCCCAGCACACACATGCCTGCCACTGGCCTCTGAAGACGTCATGAACAACTGAGCTCACAATCACCACCAGCAGACACGTGCCTGCCACTGGCTTTTAACTCCCTACAGCACAAGGACCTCACAATCACCACCAGCACACACATGCCTGGCACTGGCCTCTCAACCCGTCACGCACAAGTACCTCACAGTCACCCCCAGCACACACATGCCTGGCACTGGCCTCTGAAGACGTAACGAACAACTGAGCTCACAATCACCACCAGCACACACATGCCTGCCACTGGCCTCTCATGCCCTCAGGCACAAGCACCCCAAAATCACCACCAGTAGACTAGTGCCTGGCATGGCATGTGACAACATCACGAACAACTGAGCTCACAATCACCACCAGCACACACATGCCTGCCACTGGCCTCTCGCCCTCAGACACAATGACCTCACAATAACCACCAGCAAAAAAAGCCTGCCACTGGCCTCTAACGCCCTAAGGCACAAGGACCTCACAATCACCACCAGCACACACATGCCTGCCACTAGCCTCTCATGACGTCACGAGCAACTGAGCTCACAATCACCACCAGCACACACATGCCTGCCACTGGCTTTTAACTCCCTCAGGTACAAGCACCTCACAATCACAACCAGAACACACCAGTCTGACACTGGCCTCTCATGCCTCCACGCACAACTGACCTCAAAATCACCACCAGCACACACATGCCTGCCACTGGCTCCTCATACCGTCATGCACAAGGACCTCACAGTCCCCCCCAGCACACACATGCCTGCCACTGGCCTCTGAAGACGTCATGAACAACTGAGCTCACAATCACCACCAGCAGACACGTGCCTGCCACTGGCTTTTAACTCCCTACAGCACAAGGACCTCACAATCACCACCAGCACACACATGCCTGGCACTGGCCTCTCAACCCGTCACGCACAAGTACCTCACAGTCACCCCCAGCACACACATGCCTGGCACTGGCCTCTGAAGACGTAACGAACAACTGAGCTCACAATCACCACCAGCACACACATGCCTGCCACTGGCCTCTCATGCCCTCAGGCACAAGCACCCCAAAATCACCACCAGTAGACTAGTGCCTGGCATGGCATGTGACAACATCACGAACAACTGAGCTCACAATCACCACCAGCACACACATGCCTGCCACTGGCCTCTCGCCCTCAGACACAATGACCTCACAATAACCACCAGCAAAAAAAGCCTGCCACTGGCCTCTAACGCCCTAAGGCACAAGGACCTCACAATCACCACCAGCACACACATGCCTGCCTCTGGCCTCTGATGATGTCACGAACAACTGAGCTCACAATCACCACCAGCACACACATGCCTGCCACTGGCCTCTCATGACGTCACGAGCAACTGAGCTCACAATCACCACCAGCACACACATGCCTGCCACTGGCTTCTCACGCCCTCAGGCACAGCGACCTCACAATCACCACCAGCACACACATGCCTGCCACTGGCTTTTAACTCCCTCAGGTACAAGCACCTCACAATCACAACCAGAACACACCAGTCTGACACTGGCCTCTCATGCCTCCACGCACAACTGAGCTCACAATCACCACCAGCACACACATGCCTGCCTCTGGCCTCTCGCCCTCAGACACAATGACGTCACAATAACCACCAGCAAAAAAAGCCTGGCACTGGCCTCTAAAACCCTAAGGCACAAGGACCTCACAATCACCACCAGCACACACATGCCTGGCACTGGCCTCTGATGATGTCACGAACAACTGAGCTCCCAATCACCACCAGCACACACATGCCTCCCACTGGCTTTTAACTCCCTCACCTACAAGGATCTCACAATCACAACCAGAACACACAAGTCTGGCACTGCCCTCTCATGCCTCCATGCACAACTGACCTCACAATCACCACCAGCAGACACATGCCTGACACTGGTCTCTCATGACGTCACGAGGAACTGAGCTCACAATCACCACCTGCAGACACATGCCTGCCACTGGCCTCTCATGCCCTCAGGCACAAGCACCTCACAATCACCACCAGGACATACATGCCTGCCACTGGCCTCTGATGACATCACGAACAACTGAGCTCACAATCACCACCAGCACACACATGCCTGCCACTGGCCTCTCATGACGTCACGAACAACGGAGATCACAATCACCACCAGCACACACATGCCCAGCATTGGCCTCTCATGACGTCACGAGCAACTGAGCTCACAATCACCACCAGCACACACATGCCTGGCACTGGCCTCTGAGGACGCCACGAGCAACTAAGCTCACAATCACCACCACCAGAAACATGCCTGGCACTGGCCTCTAACGCCCTCACACACCAGGACCTCACAATCACCACCACCACACACATGCCTGCCACTGCCTTTTAACTCCCTCACCTACAAGGACCTCATAATCACAACCAGAACACACAAGTCTGGCACTGCCCACTCATACCTCCACGCACAACTAACCTCACAATCACCACCAGCAGACAAATGCGTGGCACTGGCCTCTCACGCCGTCAAGCACAAGGACCTAAAAATCACCACCAGCCAACACATACCTGCCACTGGCCTCTCACGACATCAGACACAATGACCTAACAATCACCACCAGCACACACATGCCTGGCACTGGCCTCTGGTGACGTCATGAACAACGGAGCTCACAATTACCACAAGCACACACATGACTGGCACTGGCCTCTCATGACGTCACGAAAAACTGAGCTCAAAATCACCACTAGCACACACGTGCCTGACACTGGTCTCTCATGCCTTCAGGCACAATGACATCACAGTCACAACCCGCAGATACTTGCCTGGTCCTGGCCTCTCATTTACTCACGCACAAGGACCTCACAGTCACCACCAGCAGACACGTGCCTGGACCTGGCCTCACACACCCTCAGGGAAAAGGACCTCACAATCACCACCAGCACACACATGCCTGGCACTGGTCTCTGATGACGTCACGAGCAACTGAGCTCACAATCACCACCAGTACACACATGCCTGCCACTGGCCTCTAATGATGTAACGAGCAACTGAGCTCACAATCACCACAAGCCAACACATGCCTGGCACTGGCCTCTGATGACGTTATGAGCAACTGAGCTCATAATCACCACCAGCACACACGTGCCTGGCACTGGTCTCTGATGACGGCACGAACAACAGAGCTCACAATCACCACCAGTACACACATACCTGCCATTGGCCGCTCACGCCCTCACAAACAAGGACCTCATAATCAGCACCAGAAGACACATGCCTGGCCCTGGTCTCTCACCCCTTCAAGCACAAGTTCCTCATAGACACCCCCAGCAAGCACATGCCTGGCATTGGCCTCCCACGTCCTCAGGCACAAGGACCTCACAATCACCCCCAGAACATACGTGCTTGGCAGTGGCCTCTGATGCCCTCAGGCACAATGATATCACAATCACCACCAGCAGAAACATGCCTGGCACTGGCCTCTGATGACGTCACAAGCAACGCAGCTCACAGGCACCACAAGCACAAACATGCCTGGCATTGGCCTCTGATGACGTCACGAACAACTGAGCTCACAATCACCACCAGCACACACATGTCTAGCACTGGCTTCTCATGCCCTCAGGCACAAGGACCTCACAGTTACCCCCAGCACACACATGCCTGGCACTGTCCTCTGATGACGTTACGAGTAACTGAGCTCACAATTACCCCCAGAAGACACATGCCTGCCATTGGCCTCTCATGCCCTCAGGCAAAAGGACCTCACAGTCACCCCCAGCACACACACGCCTGGCACAGGCCTCTGAAGACGTTACGAGCAACTGAGCACACAATCACCACCAGCAGACACAGGCCTGCCACTGGTCTCTCACTCCCTGAGGTATGAGGACCTCACAATCACCACCAGCACACACATGCCTGGCCCTGAACTCTCATGCCCTCACGCACAATGACCTCACAGTCACCACCAGCAGACAAATGCCTGGCACTCGCCTCTCATGCCCGCACGCACAAGGACCTCACAGTCACCCCCAGCACACACATGCCTGGCACTGGCCTCTGATGATGTCACGAACAACTGAGCTCACAATCACCACCAGCACACACATGCCGGCCACTGGCCTCTCGTGACGTCACGAGCAACTGAGCTCACAATCACCACCAGCACACACATGCCTGCCACTGGCTTCTCACGCCCTCAGGCACAGCGACCTCACAATCACCACCAGCACACACATGCCTGCCACTGGCTTTTAACTCCCTAAGGCACAAGGACCTCAAAATCACAACCAGAACACACGAGTCTGACACTGGCCTCTCATGCCTCCACGCACAACTGACCTCAAAATCACCACCAGCACACACATGCCTGCCACTGGCTCCTCATACCGTCATGCACAAGGACCTCACAGTCCCCCCCAGCACACACATGCCTGCCACTGGCCTCTGAAGACGTCATGAACAACTGAGCTCACAATCACCACCAGCAGACACGTGCCTGCCACTGGCTTTTAACTCCCTACGGCACAAGGACCTCACAATCACCACCAGCACACACATGCCTGGCACTGACCTCTCAACCCGTCACGCACAAGTACCTCACAGTCACCCCCAGCACACACATGCCTGGCACTGGCCTCTCATGACGTCACGAGCAACTGAGCTCACAATCACCACCAGCACACACATGCCTGGCACCGGCCTCTGATGACATCAGGAACAATTGAGCTCACAATCACCACCAGCACACACATGCCTGCCACTGGCCTCTCATGCCCTCAGACACAATGACCTCACAATAACCACCAGCAAAAAAAGCCTGGCACTGGCCTCTAACGCCCTAAGGCACAAGGACCTCACAATCACCACCAGCACACACATGCCTGCCACTAGCCTCTCATGACGTCACGAGCAACTGAGCTCACAATCACCACCAGCACACACATGCCTGCCACTGGCTTTTAACTCCCTCAGGTACAAGCACCTCACAATCACAACCAGAACACACCAGTCTGACACTGGCCTCTCATGCCTCCACGCACAACTGACCTCAAAATCACCACCAGCACACACATGCCTGCCACTGGCTCCTCATACCGTCATGCACAAGGACCTCACAGTCCCCCCCAGCACACACATGCCTGCCACTGGCCTCTGAAGACGTCATGAACAACTGAGCTCACAATCACCACCAGCAGACACGTGCCTGCCACTGGCTTTTAACTCCCTACAGCACAAGGACCTCACAATCACCACCAGCACACACATGCCTGGCACTGGCCTCTCAACCCGTCACGCACAAGTACCTCACAGTCACCCCCAGCACACACATGCCTGGCACTGGCCTCTGAAGACGTAACGAACAACTGAGCTCACAATCACCACCAGCACACACATGCCTGCCACTGGCCTCTCATGCCCTCAGGCACAAGCACCCCAAAATCACCACCAGTAGACTAGTGCCTGGCATGGCATGTGACAACATCACGAACAACTGAGCTCACAATCACCACCAGCACACACATGCCTGCCACTGGCCTCTCGCCCTCAGACACAATGACCTCACAATAACCACCAGCAAAAAAAGCCTGCCACTGGCCTCTAACGCCCTAAGGCACAAGGACCTCACAATCACCACCAGCACACACATGCCTGCCTCTGGCCTCTGATGATGTCACGAACAACTGAGCTCACAATCACCACCAGCACACACATGCCTGCCACTGGCCTCTCATGACGTCACGAGCAACTGAGCTCACAATCACCACCAGCACACACATGCCTGCCACTGGCTTCTCACGCCCTCAGGCACAGCGACCTCACAATCACCACCAGCACACACATGCCTGCCACTGGCTTTTAACTCCCTCAGGTACAAGCACCTCACAATCACAACCAGAACACACCAGTCTGACACTGGCCTCTCATGCCTCCACGCACAACTGAGCTCACAATCACCACCAGCACACACATGCCTGCCTCTGGCCTCTCGCCCTCAGACACAATGACGTCACAATAACCACCAGCAAAAAAAGCCTGGCACTGGCCTCTAAAACCCTAAGGCACAAGGACCTCACAATCACCACCAGCACACACATGCCTGGCACTGGCCTCTGATGATGTCACGAACAACTGAGCTCCCAATCACCACCAGCACACACATGCCTCCCACTGGCTTTTAACTCCCTCACCTACAAGGATCTCACAATCACAACCAGAACACACAAGTCTGGCACTGCCCTCTCATGCCTCCATGCACAACTGACCTCACAATCACCACCAGCAGACACATGCCTGACACTGGTCTCTCATGACGTCACGAGGAACTGAGCTCACAATCACCACCTGCAGACACATGCCTGCCACTGGCCTCTCATGCCCTCAGGCACAAGCACCTCACAATCACCACCAGGACATACATGCCTGCCACTGGCCTCTGATGACATCACGAACAACTGAGCTCACAATCACCACCAGCACACACATGCCTGCCACTGGCCTCTCATGACGTCACGAACAACGGAGATCACAATCACCACCAGCACACACATGCCCAGCATTGGCCTCTCATGACGTCACGAGCAACTGAGCTCACAATCACCACCAGCACACACATGCCTGGCACTGGCCTCTGAGGACGCCACGAGCAACTAAGCTCACAATCACCACCACCAGAAACATGCCTGGCACTGGCCTCTAACGCCCTCACACACCAGGACCTCACAATCACCACCACCACACACATGCCTGCCACTGCCTTTTAACTCCCTCACCTACAAGGACCTCATAATCACAACCAGAACACACAAGTCTGGCACTGCCCACTCATACCTCCACGCACAACTAACCTCACAATCACCACCAGCAGACAAATGCGTGGCACTGGCCTCTCACGCCGTCAAGCACAAGGACCTAAAAATCACCACCAGCCAACACATACCTGCCACTGGCCTCTCACGACATCAGACACAATGACCTAACAATCACCACCAGCACACACATGCCTGGCACTGGCCTCTGGTGACGTCATGAACAACGGAGCTCACAATTACCACAAGCACACACATGACTGGCACTGGCCTCTCATGACGTCACGAAAAACTGAGCTCAAAATCACCACTAGCACACACGTGCCTGACACTGGTCTCTCATGCCTTCAGGCACAATGACATCACAGTCACAACCCGCAGATACTTGCCTGGTCCTGGCCTCTCATTTACTCACGCACAAGGACCTCACAGTCACCACCAGCAGACACGTGCCTGGACCTGGCCTCACACACCCTCAGGGAAAAGGACCTCACAATCACCACCAGCACACACATGCCTGGCACTGGTCTCTGATGACGTCACGAGCAACTGAGCTCACAATCACCACCAGTACACACATGCCTGCCACTGGCCTCTAATGATGTAACGAGCAACTGAGCTCACAATCACCACAAGCCAACACATGCCTGGCACTGGCCTCTGATGACGTTATGAGCAACTGAGCTCATAATCACCACCAGCACACACGTGCCTGGCACTGGTCTCTGATGACGGCACGAACAACAGAGCTCACAATCACCACCAGTACACACATACCTGCCATTGGCCGCTCACGCCCTCACAAACAAGGACCTCATAATCAGCACCAGAAGACACATGCCTGGCCCTGGTCTCTCACCCCTTCAAGCACAAGTTCCTCATAGACACCCCCAGCAAGCACATGCCTGGCATTGGCCTCCCACGTCCTCAGGCACAAGGACCTCACAATCACCCCCAGAACATACGTGCTTGGCAGTGGCCTCTGATGCCCTCAGGCACAATGATATCACAATCACCACCAGCAGAAACATGCCTGGCACTGGCCTCTGATGACGTCACAAGCAACGCAGCTCACAGGCACCACAAGCACAAACATGCCTGGCATTGGCCTCTGATGACGTCACGAACAACTGAGCTCACAATCACCACCAGCACACACATGTCTAGCACTGGCTTCTCATGCCCTCAGGCACAAGGACCTCACAGTTACCCCCAGCACACACATGCCTGGCACTGTCCTCTGATGACGTTACGAGTAACTGAGCTCACAATTACCCCCAGAAGACACATGCCTGCCATTGGCCTCTCATGCCCTCAGGCAAAAGGACCTCACAGTCACCCCCAGCACACACACGCCTGGCACAGGCCTCTGAAGACGTTACGAGCAACTGAGCACACAATCACCACCAGCAGACACAGGCCTGCCACTGGTCTCTCACTCCCTGAGGTATGAGGACCTCACAATCACCACCAGCACACACATGCCTGGCCCTGAACTCTCATGCCCTCACGCACAATGACCTCACAGTCACCACCAGCAGACAAATGCCTGGCACTCGCCTCTCATGCCCGCACGCACAAGGACCTCACAGTCACCCCCAGCACACACATGCCTGGCACTGGCCTCTTATGAGGTCACGAGCAACTGAGCTCACAATTACCACCAGCAGACACAGGCCTGCCACTGGCCTCTCACGCCCTCAGGCACAAGGACCTCACAGTCCCCCACAGCACACACATGCCTGGCACGGGCCTCTGAAGAGGTCATGAACAACTGAGCTCACAATCACCACCAGCACACACATGCCTGCCACTGGCCTCTCATGCCCTCAGGCACAAGGACCTCAAAATCACCACTACCAGAAACATGCCTGGCAACGGCCTCTCACGCCCTCAGGTACAAGGACCTCACAGTCACAACCAGCAGACACTTGACTCCCACTGGCCTCTCACTACCTCACACACAAGGACCTCACAATCACCACGAGGAGACACATGGCTGGCCCTGGCCTCTGAAGACATTATGAGCAACTGAGCTGACAATGACCACCAGCAGGCACATGCCTGCCACTGGCTTCTCATGCCCTCAGGCACAAGGACCTCACAGTCACCCCCAGCACACACATGCCTGGCACTGGCCTCTGATGACGTAACGAGCAACTGAGCTCACAATTACCACCAGCACACACATGCCTGGCACTGGCCTCTCATGACGTCACGAACAACTGAGCTCACAATCACCACCAGCACACACACGCCTGCCATTGGCCTCTCATGCCCTCAGGCACAGGGTCTTAACAATCACCACCAGCCAACACATACCTGCCACTGGCCTCTCACGCCCTCACGCACAAGGACCTCACAATCACCACCAGCACACACATGCCTGGCACTGGCCTCTCACGCCCTCAGACACAATACCCCTCACAATCACCACCAGCACACACATGCCTGGCACTGGCCTCTCACGCCCTCACACACAACTCCCCTCACAATCACCACCAGCACACATATGCCTGGCAGTGGCCTCTGATGACGTCATGAGCATCAGAGCTCACAATCACCACCAGCAGACACATGCCTGGCACTGGCCTCTGAAGACGTCACAAGCAACTAAGCTCACAATCACCACCACCAGAAACATGCATGGCACTGGCTTCCTACGCCCTCACGCACCAGGACCTCACAATCACCACCAGCACACACATGCCTTCCACTGGCTTTTAACTCCCTCAGGTACAAGGACCTCACAATCACAACCAGCACACATGAGTCTGGCACTGGCCTATCATGCCTCCACGCACAACTGACCGCACAATCCCCACCAGCAGACACATGCCTGGCACTGGCCTCTTACGCCCTCAGGCACAAGGACCTCACAATCACCACCAGCACACACATGCCTGGCACTGGCCTCTGATGACGTCACGAACAACGGAGCTCACAATCACCACCAGCACACACATGCCTGCCACTGGCCTCTCATGCCCTCAGGCACAAGGACATCACAATCACAACCAGCAGACACTTGCATCCCACTGGCCTCTCACTCCCTCACGCACAAGGACCTCACAATCACCACCAGCACACACATGCCTGGCACTGGCCTCTCATGACGTCATGAACAACTGAGCTCACAATCACCACCAGCAGACACATGCCTGCCACTGGCCTCTCATGCCCTCAGGCACAGGGTCTTCACAATCACCACCAGCCAACACATACCTGCCAGTGGCCTCTCATGCCCTTAGACACAATGACTTCACAATCACCGCCAGCACACACCTGCCTGGAACTGGCCTCTGAAGACGTCACGAACAACTGAGCTCACAATCACCACCACCAGAAACATGCCTGGCATTGGCTTCTTACGCCCTCACGCACCAGGACCTCACAATCACCACCAGCACACACATGCCTGCCACTGGCTTTTAACTCCCTCACGTACAAGGACCTCACAGTCACCACCAGCACACATAAGTCTGGCACTGGCCTCTCATGCCTCCACGCACAACTGACCTCACAATCCCCACCAGCAGACAGATTGCTGGCCCTGGTCTCTCACACTGTAAGGCACAAGGACCTCACAATCACCACCAGCAGACACCAGCCTGGCACTGGCCTCTCATGACGTCACAAACAACTGAGCTCACAATCACCACCAGCACATACGTGCCTGGCACTGGCCTCTCATGCCCGCAGGCACAGGGTCTTCACAATCACCACCAGCCAACACATACCTGCCAGTGGACTCTCGCCCTCAGACACAATGAGCTCACAATAACCACCAGCAGAAACATGCGTGGCACTGGACTCTCACGCCCTCAGGCACCATGACCTCACAATCACCACCAGCACACACAAGCCTGGCACTGGCCTCTCATGACATCACGAACAACTGAGCTCACAATCACCACCTGCAGACACGTGCCTGCCACTGGCCTCTCATGTCCTCAGGCACAGGGTCTTCACAATCACCGCCAGCCAAAACATACCTGCCAGTGGCCTCTCACCCCCTTAGACACAATGACTTCACAATCACCACCAGCCAACACAAGCCTGGCACTGGCCTCTCATGACGTCACAAACAACTGAGCTCACAATCACCACCTGCAGACCCAGGCCTGCCACTGGCCTCTCATGCCATCAGGCACATGGTCTTCACAATCACCGCCAGCCAACACATTCCTGCCATTGGCCTCTCATGCCCTTAGACACAATGACCTCACAATCACCACCAGAACACACCTGCCTGGCACTGGCCTCTGATGACGACACGAACAACTGAGCTCACAATCACTACCAGCACACACATGCCTGGCACTGGCTTCTTACGCCCTCACGCACCAGAACCTCACAATCACCACCAGCACACACATGCCTGTCTCTGGCTTTTAACTCCCTCAGGTACAAGGACCTCACAGTCACCACCAGCACACACGAGTCTGGCACTGGCCTCTCATGCCTCCACGCAAAACTGACCTCACAATCCCCACCAGCAGACACATGCCTGGCCCTGGCCTCTCACGCTGTAAGGCACAAGGACCTCACAATCACCAGCAGCAGACACGTGCCTGGCACTGGCCTCTGAAGACGTCACGAACAACTGAGCTCACAATCATCACCAGCACATACGTGCCCGGCACTGGCCTCTCATGCCCACAGGCACAGGGTCTTCACAATCACTACGAGCCAACACATACCTGCCAGTGGCCTCTCGCCCTCAGACACAATGACCTCACAATAACCACCAGCAGAAACATGCCTGGCACTGGACTCTCACGCCCTCAGGCACAATGACCTCACAATCACCCCCAGCACACACATGCCTGGCAATGGCCTCTGATGACGTCACGAGCAACTAAGCTCACAATCACCACCAGCACACACATGCCTGCCACTGGCCTCTCACGCCCTCACGCACAACTCCCCTCACAATCACCACCAGCACACATATGCTTGGCAGTGGCCTCTGAAGACGTCCCGAGCAACTCAGCTCACAATCACCAGCAGCAGACACATGCCTGGCACTGGCCTCTGAAGACGTCTCGAGTAACTAAGCTCACAATCACCACCACCAGAAACATGCCTGGCACTGGCTTCTTATGCCCTCACGCACCAGGACCTCACAATCACCACCAGCACACACATGCCTGCCACTGGCTTTTAACTCCCTCAGGTACAAGCACCTCACAATCACAACCAGAACACACCAGTCTGACACTGGCCTCTCATGCCTCCACGCACAACTGACCGCACAATCCCCACCAGCAGACAAATGCCTGGCCCTGGCCTCTCACGCCGTCAAGCACAAGGACCTCATAATCACCATCAGCACATACGTGCCTGGCACTGGCCTCTGATGATGTCACGAGCAACTGAGCTCACAATTACCACCAGCAGACACGTACCTGGCACTGGCCTCTCATGCCCTCAGGCACAGGGTCTTCACAATCACCACCAGCCAACACTTACCTGCCAATGGCCTCTCACGCCCTTTGACACAATGACTTCACAATCACCACCAGCACACACCTGCCTGGCACTGGCCTCTGATGACGTCATGAGCATCAGAGCTCACAATCACCACCAGCACACACATGCCTGGCACTGGCCTCTGAAGACGTCACAAGCAACTAAGCTCACAATCACCACCACCAGAAACATGCCTGGCACTGGCTTCTTACGCCCTCATGCAGCAGGACCTCACAATCACCACCAGCACACACATGCCTGCCACTGGCTTTTAACTCCCTCAGGTACAAGGACCTCACAATTACCACCAGCACACACGAGTCTGGCACTGGCCTATCATGCCTCCACGCACAACTGACCGCACAATCCCCACCAGAAGACACATGCCTGGCCCTGGCCTCTCACGCCGTCAAGCACAAGGACCTCATAATCACCATCAGCACATACGTGCCTGGCACTGGCCTCTGATGATGTCACGAGCAACTGAGCTCACAATCACCACCAGCAGACACGTGCCTGGCACTGGCCTCTCATGCCTCCACGCACAACTGACCTCACAATTCCCACCAGCAGACACATGCCTGGCCCTGGCCACTCACGCTGTAAGGCACAAGGACCTCACAATCACCACGAGCACATACATGCCTGGCATTGGCCTCTGATGACGTCACGAGCAGCTGAGCTCACAACCACCACCAGCAGACACGTGCCAGGCACTCGCTTTTAAATGCCTCCGGCACAAGAACCTCACAATCACCACCAGCACACACATGCCTGGCACTGGCCTCTGATGACATCATGAGCCACTGAGCTCACAATCAGAACCAGCACACACATGCCTGGCACTGGCCTCTCATGCCCTCATGCACAAGGACCACAAAATCACCACCAGCCAACACATGTCTGCCACTGGACTCTCACGGCTTCAGACACAATGACCTCACAATCACCACCAGCAGAAACATGCCTGGCACTGGCCTCTCACACCCTCCCACACAAGGACCTCTCAATCACCACCAACACACATGCCTAGCACTGGCCTCTGATGACGTCACAAACAACTGAGCTCACAATCACCACCAGCACACACATGCCTGGCACTGGCCTCTCACGCCCTCACACACAACTCCCCTCACAATCACCACCAGCACACACAAACCTGCTACTGGCCTCTGATGACGTCACGAGCAACTGAGGTCACAATCACAACCAGCACACACATGTCTGGCACTGGCCTCTTACCCCGTCACACACAAGGACTTAACAGTCACCCCCAGCACACAAATGCCTGGCACTGGCCTCTGATAACGTCATGAGCAACTGAGCTCACAATTACCACCAGCACAGACTTGCCTGGCACTGGCCTCTCACGCCCTCAGGCACAAGGACCGCAAAATCACCACCAGCCAACACATACATGCCACTGGCCTCTCACGACCTCAGAAACAAGGACCTCACAATCACCACCAGCAGACACATGACTGGCACTGGCCTCTCACGCTCTCACGCACAAGGACCTCGCAATCATCACCAGCACACACTTGCCTGTCAATGGCCTCTGATAACGTCACAAACAACTGAGCTCACAATCACCACCAGCACACACATGTCTGGTAATGGCCACTCATGCCCTCAGGCACAAGGTCCTCATAATTAGCACCAGGAGACACATGCCTCGCACTGGCCTCTAACTCCGTGACGCACAAGGACCTCACAGTCCCCCCCAGCATACACAAGCCTGGCACTGGCCTCTGATGACGTCATAAGCAACTGAGCTCACAATCACCACCAGCACACACATGCCTGGCACTGGTTTCTCAGGTGCTCAAGTACAAGGACCTCACAGTCACCACCAGCACACGCATGCCTCGCAATGGCCTCTGATGACGTAACGAGAAACTCCCTCAGGTACAAGCACCTCACAATCACAACCAGAACACACGAGTCCGGCACTGCCCTCTCATGCCTCCACGCACAACTGACCTCACAATCCCCACCAGCAGACAGATTGCTGGCCCTGGCCTCTCACGCTGTAAGGCACAAGGACCTCACAATCACCACCAGCAGAGACGTGCCTGGCACTGGCCTCTGAATACGTCACGAACAACTGAGCTCACAATCACCACCAGCAAACACATGCCTCGCACTGGCCTCTAATGACGTCACGAAAAACTGAGCTCACAATCATCACCAGTCAACACACACCTGCCACTGGCCTCTCGCCCTCAGACACAATAACCTCACAATAGCCACCAGCAGAAACATGCCTGGCACTGGCCTCTCACGCCCCAGGCCCAAGGACCTCACAATTACCACCAGCACACACATGCCTGCCAACGGCCTCTGATGACGTCATGAGCAACAGAGCTCACAATAACCACCAGAAGACACATGCCTGGCACTGGCCTCTCACGCCCCCAGGCACAATGACCTCACAATCACCACCAGCACACACATGCCTGGCACTGGCCTATCACGCCCCCAGGCACAATGACCTCACAATCCCCACCAGCACACACATGCCTGCCAATGGCCTCTCACGCCCTTAGACACTATGACTTCACAATCACCACCAGCAGAAACATGCCTGGCACTGGCCTCTCATGGCCTCATGCACAAGGAAATCACAGTC
The DNA here is from genome assembly GCF_040807025.1 of Struthio camelus. Taxonomy (NCBI): domain Eukaryota; kingdom Metazoa; phylum Chordata; class Aves; order Struthioniformes; family Struthionidae; genus Struthio; species Struthio camelus. The sequence goes on from NW_027182575.1 coordinate 1,506,682, forward strand.
ACAACCAGTAGACACTTGCCTGGCACTGGCCTCTGAAGACGTAACGAACAACTGAGCTCACAATCACCACCAGCACACACCTGCCTGCACTGGCTTCTCACGCCCTCAGGCACAAGGACCTCAAAATCACCACCAGTAGACAAGTGCCTGGCACTGGGCTATGACAACATCACGAGCAACTGAGCTAACAATCACCACCAGCCACCACATAGCTGCTACTGGCCTCTCGCACTCAGACACAGTTACCTCACAATAACCAGCAGCAGAAACAAGCCTGGAACTGGCCTCTCACGCCCCCAGGCACAATGACCTCACAATCACCACCAGCACACACATTCCTGGCACTGGCCTCTCATGACGTTACGAGCAACTGAGCTCACAATCACCACCAGCACACACATGCCTGCCACTGGCCTCTGATGACGTCACGAACAACTGAGCTCACAATCACCACCAGCAGACACATGCCTGCCACTGGCCTCTCATGCCCTCAGGCACAGGGTCTTCACAATCACCACCAGCACACACATACCTGCCAGTGGCATCTCACATCCTTAGACACAATGACTTCACAATCACCAGCAGCACACACATGCCTGGCAATGGCCTCTCATGACGTCACGAACAACTGAGCTCACAATCACCACCAGAACACACATGCCTGGCACTGGATTCTTACGCCCTCACACACCAGGACCTCACAATCACCACCAGCACACACATGCCTGCCATTGGCTTTTAACTCCCTCACGTACAAGGACCTCACAGTCACCACCAGCACACATGAGTCTGGCACTGGCCTCTCATGCCTCTACGCACAACTGACCTCACAATCCCCTCCAGCAGACAGATAGCTGGCCCTGGCCTCTCACGCTGTAAGGAACAAGGACCTCACAATCACCACCAGCAGACACGTGCCTGGCACTGGCCTCCCATGACGTCACGAACAACTGAGCTCACAATCACCACCAGCAGACACAGGCCTGCCACTGGCCTCTCATGCCCTCACCCAAACGGTCTTCACAATCACCACCAGCCAACACATACCTGCCAATGGCCTCTCACGCCCTTAGACACAATGACTTCACAATCACCACCAGCACACACATGCCTGGAACTGGCCGCTCATGACGTCATGAGCAACTGAGCTCACAATCACCTCCTGCAGACACATGCCTGGCACTGGCCTCCCATGGCCTCATGCACAAGGACATCACAGTCACAACCAGTAGACACTTGCCTTCCACTGGCCTCTCACTCCTTCACGAACAAGGACCTCACAATCACCACCAGCAGACACATGGCTGCCACTGGGCTCTCATGCCCTCACGCACAGGGTCTTCACAATCACCACCAGCACACACATACCTGCCAGTAGCCTCTCACGCCCGTAGACACAATGACTTCACAATCACCAAGAGCACACACAAGCCTGGCACTGGCCTCTCATGACGTCACGAACAACTGAGCTCACAATCACCCCCAGCACACACATGACTGGCACTGGCCTCTGAAGACGTCATGAGCAACAAAGCTCAAAATCACCACCAGCAGACACATACATGGCACTGGCCTCTGAAGACGTCAGGAACAACTGAGCTCACAATCACCACCAGCACAAACATGCCTGGCACTGGCCTCTCATGCCCTCATGCACAGGGTCTTCACAATCACCACCAGCTAACACATGCCTGCCAAAGGCCTCTCACGCCCTTAGACACAATGACTTCACAATCACCACCAGCACACACAAGCCTGGCACTGGCCTCTCATGACGTCACGAACAACTGAGCTCACAATCACCACCACCAAAAACATGCCTGGCACTGGCCTCTGAAGACGTCATGAGCAACAAAGCTCACAATCACCACCAGCACACACATGCCTGCCACTGGCTTTTAACTCCCTCAGCTACAAGGACCGCACAATCACCACCAGCACACCCGAGTCTGGCACTGCCCTCTCATGCCTCCACGCACAACTGACCTCACAATTCCCACCAGCAGACACATGCCTGGCCCTGGCCACTCACGCTGTAAGGCACAAGGACCTCACAATCACCACGAGCACATACATGCCTGGCATTGGCCTCTGATGACGTCACGAGCAGCTGAGCTCACAACCACCACCAGCAGACACGTGCCAGGCACTCGCTTTTAAATCCCTCCGGCACAAGAACCTCACAATCAGCACCAGCACACACATGCCTGGCACTGGCCTCTCATGCCCTCATGCACAAGGACCACAAAATCACCACCAGCCAACACATGTCTGCCACTGGACTCTCACGGCTTCAGACACAATGACCTCACAATCACCACCAGCAGAAACATGCCTGGCACTGGCCTCTCACACCCTCCCACACAAGGACCTCTCAATCACCACCAACACACATGCCTAGCACTGGCCTCTGATGACGTCACAAACAACTGAGCTCACAATCACCACCAGCACACACATGCCTGGCACTGGCCTCTCACGCCCTCACACACAACTCCCCTCACAATCACCACCAGCACACACAAACCTGCTACTGGCCTCTGATGACGTCACGAGCAACTGAGGTCACAATCACAACCAGCACACACATGTCTGGCACTGGCCTCTTACCCCGTCACACACAAGGACTTAACAGTCACCCCCAGCACACAAATGCCTGGCACTGGCCTCTGATAACGTCATGAGCAACTGAGCTCACAATTACCACCAGCACAGACTTGCCTGGCACTGGCCTCTCACGCCCTCAGGCACAAGGACCGCAAAATCACCACCAGCCAACACATACATGCCACTGGCCTCTCACGACCTCAGAAACAAGGACCTCACAATCACCACCAGCAGACACATGACTGGCACTGGCCTCTCACGCTCTCACGAACAAGGACCTCGCAATCATCACCAGCACACACTTGCCTGTCAATGGCCTCTGATAACGTCACAAACAACTGAGCTCACAATCACCACCAGCACACACATGTCTGGTAATGGCCACTCATGCCCTCAGGCACAAGGTCCTCATAATTAGCACCAGGAGACACATGCCTCGCACTGGCCTCTAACTCCGTGACGCACAAGGACCTCACAGTCCCCCCCAGCACACACAAGCCTGGCACTGGCCTCTGATGACGTCATAAGCAACTGAGCTCACAATCAAAACCAGAACACACATGCCTGCCACTGGTTTCTCAGGTGCTCAGGTACAAGGACCTCACAGTCACCACCAGCACACGCATGCCTCGCAATGGCCTCTGATGACGTAACGAGAAACTCCCTCAGGTACAAGCACCTCACAATCACAACCAGAACACACGAGTCCGGCACTGCCCTCTCATGCCTCCACGCACAACTGACCTCACAATCCCCACCAGCAGACAGATTGCTGGCCCTGGCCTCTCACGCTGTAAGGCACAAGGACCTCACAATCACCACCAGCAGAGACGTGCCTGGCACTGGCCTCTGAATACGTCACGAACAACTGAGCTCACAATCACCACCAGCAAACACATGCCTCGCACTGGCCTCTAATGACGTCACGAAAAACTGAGCTCACAATCATCACCAGTCAACACACACCTGCCACTGGCCTCTCGCCCTCAGACACAATAACCTCACAATAGCCACCAGCAGAAACATGCCTGGCACTGGCCTCTCACGCCCCAGGCCCAAGGACCTCACAATTACCACCAGCACACACATGCCTGCCAACGGCCTCTGATGACGTCATGAGCAACAGAGCTCACAATAACCACCAGAAGACACATGCCTGGCACTGGCCTCTCACGCCCCCAGGCACAATGACCTCACAATAACCACCAGCACACACATGCCTGGCACTGGCCTATCACGCCCCCAGGCACAATGACCTCACAATCCCCACCAGCACACACATGCCTGCCAATGGCCTCTCACGCCCTTAGACACTATGACTTCACAATCACCACCAGCAGAAACATGCCTGGCACTGGCCTCTCATGGCCTCATGCACAAGGAAATCACAGTCACAACCAGTAGACACTTGCCTGGCACTGGCCTCTGAAGACGTAACGAACAACTGAGCTCACAATCACCACCAGCACACACCTGCCTGCACTGGCTTCTCACGCCCTCAGGCACAAGGACCTCAAAATCACCACCAGTAGACAAGTGCCTGGCACTGGGCTATGACAACATCACGAGCAACTGAGCTAACAATCACCACCAGCCACCACATAGCTGCTACTGGCCTCTCGCACTCAGACACAGTTACCTCACAATAACCACCAGCAGAAACAAGCCTGGAACTGGCCTCTCACGCCCCCAGGCACAAGGACCTCACAATCACCACCAGCACACACATTCCTGGCACTGGCCTCTCATGACGTTACGAGCAACTGAGCTCACAATCACCACCAGCACACACATGCCTGCCACTGGCCTCTGATGACGACACGAACAACTGAGCTCACAATCACCACCAGCAGACACATGCCTGCCACTGGCCTCTCATGCCCTCAGGCACAGGGTCTTCACAATCACCACCAGCACACACATACCTGCCAGTGGCATCTCACATCCTTAGACACAATGACTTCACAATCACCAGCAGCACACACATGCCTGGCAATGGCCTCTCATGACGTCACGAACAACTGAGCTCACAATCACCACCAGAACACACATGCCTGGCACTGGATTCTTACGCCCTCACACACCAGGACCTCACAATCACCACCAGCACACACATGCCTGCCACTGGCTTTTAACTCCCTCACGTACAAGGACCTCACAGTCACCACCAGCACACATGAGTCTGGCACTGGCCTCTCATGCCTCTACGCACAACTGACCTCACAATCCCCACCAGCAGACAGATAGCTGGCCCTGGCCTCTCACGCTGTAAGGAACAAGGACCTCACAATCACCACCAGCAGACACGTGCCTGGCACTGGCCTCCCATGACGTCACGAACAACTGAGCTCACAATCACCACCAGCAGACACAGGCCTGCCACTGGCCTCTCATGCCCTCACCCAAACGGTCTTCACAATCACCACCAGCCAACACATACCTGCCAATGGCCTCTCACGCCCTTAGACACAATGACTTCACAATCACCACCAGCACACACATGCCTGGAACTGGCCGCTCATGACGTCATGAGCAACTGAGCTCACAATCACCTCCTGCAGACACATGCCTGGCACTGGCCTCCCATGGCCTCATGCACAAGGACATCACAGTCACAACCAGTAGACACTTGCCTTCCACTGGCCTCTCACTCCTTCACGCACAAGGACCTCACAATCACCACCAGCAGACACATGGCTGCCACTGGGCTCTCATGCCCTCACGCACAGGGTCTTCACAATCACCACCAGCACACACATACCTGCCAGTAGCCTCTCACGCCCGTAGACACAATGACTTCACAATCACCAAGAGCACACACAAGCCTGGCACTGGCCTCTCATGACGTCACGAACAACTGAGCTCACAATCACCCCCAGCACACACATGACTGGCACTGGCCTCTGAAGACGTCATGAGCAACAAAGCTCAAAATCACCACCAGCAGACACATACATGGCACTGGCCTCTGAAGACGTCAGGAACAACTGAGCTCACAATCACCACCAGCACAAACATGCCTGGCACTGGCCTCTCATGCCCTCATGCACAGGGTCTTCACAATCACCACCAGCTAACACATGCCTGCCAAAGGCCTCTCACGCCCTTAGACACAATGACTTCACAATCACCACCAGCACACACAAGCCTGGCACTGGCCTCTCATGACGTCACGAACAACTGAGCTCACAATCACCACCACCAAAAACATGCCTGGCACTGGCCTCTGAAGACGTCATGAGCAACAAAGCTCACAATCACCACCAGCACACACATGCCTGCCACTGGCTTTTAACTCCCTCAGCTACAAGGACCGCACAATCACCACCAGCACACCCGAGTCTGGCACTGCCCTCTCATGCCTCCACGCACAACTGACCTCACAATTCCCACCAGCAGACACATGCCTGGCCCTGGCCACTCACGCTGTAAGGCACAAGGACCTCACAATCACCACGAGCACATACATGCCTGGCATTGGCCTCTGATGACGTCACGAGCAGCTGAGCTCACAACCACCACCAGCAGACACGTGCCAGGCACTCGCTTTTAAATGCCTCCGGCACAAGAACCTCACAATCACCACCAGCACACACATGCCTGGCACTGGCCTCTGATGACATCATGAGCCACTGAGCTCACAATCAGAACCAGCACACACATGCCTGGCACTGGCCTCTCATGCCCTCATGCACAAGGACCACAAAATCACCACCAGCCAACACATGTCTGCCACTGGACTCCCACGGCTTCAGACACATTGACCTCACAATCACCACCAGCAGAAACATGCCTGGCACTGGCCTCTCACACCCTCCCACACAAGGACCTCTCAATCACCACCAACACAAATGCCTAGCACTGGCCTCTGATGACGTCACAAACAACTGAGCTCACAATCACCACCAGCACACACATGCCTGGCACTGGCCTCTCACGCCCTCACACACAACTCCCCTCACAATCACCACCAGCACACACAAACCTGCTACTGGCCTCTGATGACGTCACGAGCAACTGAGGTCACAATCACAACCAGCACACACATGTCTGGCACTGGCCTCTTACCCCGTCACACACAAGGACTTAACAGTCACCCCCAGCACACAAATGCCTGGCACTGGCCTCTGATAACGTCATGAGCAACTGAGCTCACAATTACCACCAGCACAGACTTGCCTGGCACTGGCCTCTCACGCCCTCAGGCACAAGGACCGCAAAATCACCACCAGCCAACACATACATGCCACTGGCCTCTCACGACCTCAGAAACAAGGACCTCAAAATCACCACCAGCAGACACATGACTGGCACTGGCCTCTCACGCTCTCACGCACAAGGACCTCGCAATCATCACCAGCACACACTTGCCTGTCAATGGCCTCTGATAACGTCACAAACAACTGAGCTCACAATCACCACCAGCACACACACGTCTGGTAATGGCCACTCATGCCCTCAGGCACAAGGTCCTCATAATTAGCACCAGGAGACACATGCCTCGCACTGGCGTCTAACTCCGTGACGCACAAGGACCTCACAGTCCCCCCCAGCACACACAAGCCTGGCACTGGCCTCTGATGATGTCACGAACAACTGAGCTCACAATCACCACCAGCACACACATGCCTGGCACTGGTTTCTCAGGTGCTCAGGTACAAGGACCTCACAGTCACCACCAGCACACGCATGCCTCGCAATGGCCTCTGATGACGTAACGAGAAACTCCCTCAGGTACAAGCACCTCACAATCACAACCAGAACACACGAGTCCGGCACTGCCCTCTCATGCCTCCACGCACAACTGACCTCACAATCCCCACCAGCAGACAGATTGCTGGCCCTGGCCTCTCACGCTGTAAGGCACAAGGACCTCACAATCACCACCAGCAGAGACGTGCCTGGCACTGGCCTCTGAATACGTCACGAACAACTGAGCTCACAATCACCACCAGCAAACACATGCCTCGCACTGGCCTCTAATGACGTCACGAAAAACTGAGCTCACAATCATCACCAGTCAACACACACCTGCCACTGGCCTCTCGCCCTCAGACACAATAACCTCACAATAGCCACCAGCAGAAACATGCCTGGCACTGGCCTCTCACGCCCCAGGCCCAAGGACCTCACAATTACCACCAGCACACACATGCCTGCCAACGGCCTCTGATGACGTCATGAGCAACAGAGCTCACAATAACCACCAGAAGACACATGCCTGGCACTGGCCTCTCACGCCCCCAGGCACAATGACCTCACAATAACCACCAGCACACACATGCCTGGCACTGGCCTATCACGCCCCCAGGCACAATGACCTCACAATCCCCACCAGCACACACATGCCTGCCAATGGCCTCTCACGCCCTTAGACACTATGACTTCACAATCACCACCAGCAGAAACATGCCTGGCACTGGCCTCTCATGGCCTCATGCACAAGGAAATCACAGTCACAACCAGTAGACACTTGCCTGGCACTGGCCTCTGAAGACGTAACGAACAACTGAGCTCACAATCACCACCAGCACACACCTGCCTGCACTGGCTTCTCACGCCCTCAGGCACAAGGACCTCAAAATCACCACCAGTAGACAAGTGCCTGGCACTGGGCTATGACAACATCACGAGCAACTGAGCTAACAATCACCACCAGCCACCACATAGCTGCTACTGGCCTCTCGCACTCAGACACAGTTACCTCACAATAACCAGCAGCAGAAACAAGCCTGGAACTGGCCTCTCACGCCCCCAGGCACAATGACCTCACAATCACCACCAGCACACACATTCCTGGCACTGGCCTCTCATGACGTTACGAGCAACTGAGCTCACAATCACCACCAGCACACACATGCCTGCCACTGGCCTCTGATGACGACACGAACAACTGAGCTCACAATCACCACCAGCAGACACATGCCTGCCACTGGCCTCTCATGCCCTCAGGCACAGGGTCTTCACAATCACCACCAGCACACACATACCTGCCAGTGGCATCTCACATCCTTAGACACAATGACTTCACAATCACCACCAGCACACACATGCCTGGCAGTGGCCTCTCATGACGTCACGAACAACTGAGCTCACAATCACCACCAGAACACACATGCCTGGCACTGGATTCTTACGCCCTCACACACCAGGACCTCACAATCACCACCAGCACACACATGCCTGCCACTGGCTTTTAACTCCCTCACGTACAAGGACCTCACAGTCACCACCAGCACACATGAGTCTGGCACTGGCCTCTCATGCCTCTACGCACAACTGACCTCACAATCCCCTCCAGCAGACAGATAGCTGGCCCTGGCCTCTCACGCTGTAAGGAACAAGGACCTCACAATCACCACCAGCAGACACGTGCCTGGCACTGGCCTCCCATGACGTCACGAACAACTGAGCTCACAATCACCACCAGCAGACACAGGCCTGCCACTGGCCTCTCATGCCCTCACCCAAACGGTCTTCACAATCACCACCAGCCAACACATACCTGCCAATGGCCTCTCACGCCCTTAGACACAATGACTTCACAATCACCACCAGCACACACATGCCTGGAACTGGCCGCTCATGACGTCATGAGCAACTGAGCTCACAATCACCTCCTGCAGACACATGCCTGGCACTGGCCTCCCATGGCCTCATGCACAAGGACATCACAGTCACAACCAGTAGACACTTGCCTTCCACTGGCCTCTCACTCCTTCACGCACAAGGACCTCACAATCACCACCAGCAGACACATGGCTGCCACTGGGCTCTCATGCCCTCACGCACAGGGTCTTCACAATCACCACCAGCAGAAACATGCCTGGCACTGGCCTCTCATGGCCTCATGCACAAGGAAATCACAGTCACAACCAGTAGACACTTGCCTTCCACTGGTCTCTCATGACGTCACGAGCAACTGAGCTCACAATCACCACCAGCACACACCTGCCTGCACTGGCTTCTCACGCCCTCAGGCACAAGGACCTCAAAATCACCACCAGTAGACAAGTGCCTGGCACTGGGCTATGACAACATCACGAGCAACTGAGCTAACAATCACCACCAGCCACCACATAGCTGCTACTGGCCTCTCGCACTCAGACACAGTTACCTCACAATAACCACCAGCAGAAACAAGCCTGGAACTGGCCTCTCACGCCCCCAGGCACAAGGACCTCACAATCACCACCAGCACACACATTCCTGGCACTGGCCTCTCATGACGTTACGAGCAACTGAGCTCACAATCACCACCAGCACACACATGCCTGCCACTGGCCTCTGATGACGTCACGAACAACTGAGCTCACAATCACCACCAGCAGACACATGCCTGCCACTGGCCTCTCATGCCCTCAGGCACAGGGTCTTCACAATCACCACCAGCACACACATACCTGCCAGTGGCATCTCACATCCTTAGACACAATGACTTCACAATCACCAGCAGCACACACATGCCTGGCAATGGCCTCTCATGACGTCACGAACAACTGAGCTCACAATCACCACCAGAACACACATGCCTGGCACTGGATTCTTACGCCCTCACACACCAGGACCTCACAATCACCACCAGCACACACATGCCTGCCACTGGCTTTTAACTCCCTCACGTACAAGGACCTCACAGTCACCACCAGCACACATGAGTCTGGCACTGGCCTCTCATGCCTCTACGCACAACTGACCTCACAATCCCCACCAGCAGACAGATAGCTGGCCCTGGCCTCTCACGCTGTAAGGAACAAGGACCTCACAATCACCACCAGCAGACACGTGCCTGGCACTGGCCTCCCATGACGTCACGAACAACTGAGCTCACAATCACCACCAGCAGACACAGGCCTGCCACTGGCCTCTCATGCCCTCACCCAAACGGTCTTCACAATCACCACCAGCCAACACATACCTGCCAATGGCCTCTCACGCCCTTAGACACAATGACTTCACAATCACCACCAGCACACACATGCCTGGAACTGGCCGCTCATGACGTCATGAGCAACTGAGCTCACAATCACCTCCTGCAGACACATGCCTGGCACTGGCCTCCCATGGCCTCATGCACAAGGACATCACAGTCACAACCAGTAGACACTTGCCTTCCACTGGCCTCTCACTCCTTCACGCACAAGGACCTCACAATCACCACCAGCAGACACATGGCTGCCACTGGGCTCTCATGCCCTCACGCACAGGGTCTTCACAATCACCACCAGCCAACACATACCTGCCAGTAGCCTCTCACGCCCGTAGACACAATGACTTCACAATCACCAAGAGCACACACAAGCCTGGCACTGGCCTCTCATGACGTCACGAACAACTGAGCTCACAATCACCCCCAGCACACACATGACTGGCACTGGCCTCTGAAGACGTCATGAGCAACAAAGCTCACAATCACCACCAGCAGACACATACATGGCACTGGCCTCTGAAGACGTCACGAGCAACAAAGCTCACAATCACCACCAGCACAAACATGCCTGGCACTGGCCTCTCATGCCCTCATGCACAGGGTCTTCACAATCACCATCAGCTAACACATGCCTGCCAAAGGCCTCTCACGCCCTTAGACACAATGACTTCACAATCACCACCAGCACACACAAGCCTGGCACTGGCCTCTCATGACGTCACGAACAACTGAGCTCACAATCACCACCACCAAAAACATGCCTGGCACTGGCCTCTGAAGACGTCATGAGCAACAAAGCTCACAATCACCACCAGCACACACATGCCTGCCACTGGCTTTTAACTCCCTCAGCTACAAGGACTGCACAATCACCACCAGCACACCCGAGTCTGGCACTGCCCTCTCATGCCTCCACGCACAACTGACCTCACAATTCCCACCAGCAGACACATGCCTGGCCCTGGCCACTCACGCTGTAAGGCACAAGGACCTCACAATCACCACGAGCACATACATGCCTGGCATTGGCCTCTGATGACGTCACGAGCAGCTGAGCTCACAACCACCACCAGCAGACACGTGCCAGGCACTCGCTTTTAAATGCCTCCGGCACAAGAACCTCACAATCACCACCAGCACACACATGCCTGGCACTGGCCTCTGATGACATCATGAGCCACTGAGCTCACAATCAGAACCAGCACACACATGCCTGGCACTGGCCTCTCATGCCCTCATGCACAAGGACCACAAAATCACCACCAGCCAACACATGTCTGCCACTGGACTCCCACGGCTTCAGACACATTGACCTCACAATCACCACCAGCAGAAACATGCCTGGCACTGGCCTCTCACACCCTCCCACACAAGGACCTCTCAATCACCACCAACACAAATGCCTAGCACTGGCCTCTGATGACGTCACAAACAACTGAGCTCACAATCACCACCAGCACACACATGCCTGGCACTGGCCTCTCACGCCCTCACACACAACTCCCCTCACAATCACCACCAGCACACACAAACCTGCTACTGGCCTCTGATGACGTCACGAGCAACTGAGGTCACAATCACAACCAGCAGACACATGTCTGGCACTGGCCTCTTACCCCGTCACACACAAGGACTTAACAGTCACCCCCAGCACACAAATGCCTGGCACTGGCCTCTGATAACGTCATGAGCAACTGAGCTCACAATTACCACCAGCACAGACTTGCCTGGCACTGGCCTCTCACGCCCTCAGGCACAAGGACCGCAAAATCACCACCAGCCAACACATACATGCCACTGGCCTCTCACGACCTCAGAAACAAGGACCTCAAAATCACCACCAGCAGACACATGACTGGCACTGGCCTCTCACGCTCTCACGCACAAGGACCTCGCAATCATCACCAGCACACACTTGCCTGTCAATGGCCTCTGATAACGTCACAAACAACTGAGCTCACAATCACCACCAGCACACACACGTCTGGTAATGGCCACTCATGCCCTCAGGCACAAGGTCCTCATAATTAGCACCAGGAGACACATGCCTCGCACTGGCGTCTAACTCCGTGACGCACAAGGACCTCACAGTCCCCCCCAGCACACACAAGCCTGGCACTGGCCTCTGATGATGTCACGAACAACTGAGCTCACAATCACCACCAGCACACACATGCCTGGCACTGGTTTCTCAGGTGCTCAGGTACAAGGACCTCACAGTCACCACCAGCACACGCATGCCTCGCAATGGCCTCTGATGACGTAACGAGAAACTCCCTCAGGTACAAGCACCTCACAATCACAACCAGAACACACGAGTCCGGCACTGCCCTCTCATGCCTCCACGCACAACTGACCTCACAATCCCCACCAGCAGACAGATTGCTGGCCCTGGCCTCTCACGCTGTAAGGCACAAGGACCTCACAATCACCACCAGCAGAGACGTGCCTGGCACTGGCCTCTGAATACGTCACGAACAACTGAGCTCACAATCACCACCAGCAAACACATGCCTCGCACTGGCCTCTAATGACGTCACGAAAAACTGAGCTCACAATCATCACCAGTCAACACACACCTGCCACTGGCCTCTCGCCCTCAGACACAATAACCTCACAATAGCCACCAGCAGAAACATGCCTGGCACTGGCCTCTCACGCCCCAGGCCCAAGGACCTCACAATTACCACCAGCACACACATGCCTGCCAACGGCCTCTGATGACGTCATGAGCAACAGAGCTCACAATAACCACCAGAAGACACATGCCTGGCACTGGCCTCTCACGCCCCCAGGCACAATGACCTCACAATAACCACCAGCACACACATGCCTGGCACTGGCCTATCACGCCCCCAGGCACAATGACCTCACAATCCCCACCAGCACACACATGCCTGCCAATGGCCTCTCACGCCCTTAGACACTATGACTTCACAATCACCACCAGCAGAAACATGCCTGGCACTGGCCTCTCATGGCCTCATGCACAAGGAAATCACAGTCACAACCAGTAGACACTTGCCTGGCACTGGCCTCTGAAGACGTAACGAACAACTGAGCTCACAATCACCACCAGCACACACCTGCCTGCACTGGCTTCTCACGCCCTCAGGCACAAGGACCTCAAAATCACCACCAGTAGACAAGTGCCTGGCACTGGGCTATGACAACATCACGAGCAACTGAGCTAACAATCACCACCAGCCACCACATAGCTGCTACTGGCCTCTCGCACTCAGACACAGTTACCTCACAATAACCAGCAGCAGAAACAAGCCTGGAACTGGCCTCTCACGCCCCCAGGCACAATGACCTCACAATCACCACCAGCACACACATTCCTGGCACTGGCCTCTCATGACGTTACGAGCAACTGAGCTCACAATCACCACCAGCACACACATGCCTGCCACTGGCCTCTGATGACGACACGAACAACTGAGCTCACAATCACCACCAGCAGACACATGCCTGCCACTGGCCTCTCATGCCCTCAGGCACAGGGTCTTCACAATCACCACCAGCACACACATACCTGCCAGTGGCATCTCACATCCTTAGACACAATGACTTCACAATCACCACCAGCACACACATGCCTGGCAGTGGCCTCTCATGACGTCACGAACAACTGAGCTCACAATCACCACCAGAACACACATGCCTGGCACTGGATTCTTACGCCCTCACACACCAGGACCTCACAATCACCACCAGCACACACATGCCTGCCACTGGCTTTTAACTCCCTCACGTACAAGGACCTCACAGTCACCACCAGCACACATGAGTCTGGCACTGGCCTCTCATGCCTCTACGCACAACTGACCTCACAATCCCCTCCAGCAGACAGATAGCTGGCCCTGGCCTCTCACGCTGTAAGGAACAAGGACCTCACAATCACCACCAGCAGACACGTGCCTGGCACTGGCCTCCCATGACGTCACGAACAACTGAGCTCACAATCACCACCAGCAGACACAGGCCTGCCACTGGCCTCTCATGCCCTCACCCAAACGGTCTTCACAATCACCACCAGCCAACACATACCTGCCAATGGCCTCTCACGCCCTTAGACACAATGACTTCACAATCACCACCAGCACACACATGCCTGGAACTGGCCGCTCATGACGTCATGAGCAACTGAGCTCACAATCACCTCCTGCAGACACATGCCTGGCACTGGCCTCCCATGGCCTCATGCACAAGGACATCACAGTCACAACCAGTAGACACTTGCCTTCCACTGGCCTCTCACTCCTTCACGCACAAGGACCTCACAATCACCACCAGCAGACACATGGCTGCCACTGGGCTCTCATGCCCTCACGCACAGGGTCTTCACAATCACCACCAGCAGAAACATGCCTGGCACTGGCCTCTCATGGCCTCATGCACAAGGAAATCACAGTCACAACCAGTAGACACTTGCCTTCCACTGGTCTCTCATGACGTCACGAGCAACTGAGCTCACAATCACCACCAGCACACACCTGCCTGCACTGGCTTCTCACGCCCTCAGGCACAAGGACCTCAAAATCACCACCAGTAGACAAGTGCCTGGCACTGGGCTATGACAACATCACGAGCAACTGAGCTAACAATCACCACCAGCCACCACATAGCTGCTACTGGCCTCTCGCACTCAGACACAGTTACCTCACAATAACCACCAGCAGAAACAAGCCTGGAACTGGCCTCTCACGCCCCCAGGCACAAGGACCTCACAATCACCACCAGCACACACATTCCTGGCACTGGCCTCTCATGACGTTACGAGCAACTGAGCTCACAATCACCACCAGCACACACATGCCTGCCACTGGCCTCTGATGACGTCACGAACAACTGAGCTCACAATCACCACCAGCAGACACATGCCTGCCACTGGCCTCTCATGCCCTCAGGCACAGGGTCTTCACAATCACCACCAGCACACACATACCTGCCAGTGGCATCTCACATCCTTAGACACAATGACTTCACAATCACCAGCAGCACACACATGCCTGGCAATGGCCTCTCATGACGTCACGAACAACTGAGCTCACAATCACCACCAGAACACACATGCCTGGCACTGGATTCTTACGCCCTCACACACCAGGACCTCACAATCACCACCAGCACACACATGCCTGCCACTGGCTTTTAACTCCCTCACGTACAAGGACCTCACAGTCACCACCAGCACACATGAGTCTGGCACTGGCCTCTCATGCCTCTACGCACAACTGACCTCACAATCCCCACCAGCAGACAGATAGCTGGCCCTGGCCTCTCACGCTGTAAGGAACAAGGACCTCACAATCACCACCAGCAGACACGTGCCTGGCACTGGCCTCCCATGACGTCACGAACAACTGAGCTCACAATCACCACCAGCAGACACAGGCCTGCCACTGGCCTCTCATGCCCTCACCCAAACGGTCTTCACAATCACCACCAGCCAACACATACCTGCCAATGGCCTCTCACGCCCTTAGACACAATGACTTCACAATCACCACCAGCACACACATGCCTGGAACTGGCCGCTCATGACGTCATGAGCAACTGAGCTCACAATCACCTCCTGCAGACACATGCCTGGCACTGGCCTCCCATGGCCTCATGCACAAGGACATCACAGTCACAACCAGTAGACACTTGCCTTCCACTGGCCTCTCACTCCTTCACGCACAAGGACCTCACAATCACCACCAGCAGACACATGGCTGCCACTGGGCTCTCATGCCCTCACGCACAGGGTCTTCACAATCACCACCAGCACACACATACCTGCCAGTAGCCTCTCACGCCCGTAGACACAATGACTTCACAATCACCAAGAGCACACACAAGCCTGGCACTGGCCTCTCATGACGTCACGAACAACTGAGCTCACAATCACCCCCAGCACACACATGACTGGCACTGGCCTCTGAAGACGTCATGAGCAACAAAGCTCACAATCACCACCAGCAGACACATACATGGCACTGGCCTCTGAAGACGTCACGAGCAACAAAGCTCACAATCACCACCAGCACAAACATGCCTGGCACTGGCCTCTCATGCCCTCATGCACAGGGTCTTCACAATCACCATCAGCTAACACATGCCTGCCAAAGGCCTCTCACGCCCTTAGACACAATGACTTCACAATCACCACCAGCACACACAAGCCTGGCACTGGCCTCTCATGACGTCACGAACAACTGAGCTCACAATCACCACCACCAAAAACATGCCTGGCACTGGCCTCTGAAGACGTCATGAGCAACAAAGCTCACAATCACCACCAGCACACACATGCCTGCCACTGGCTTTTAACTCCCTCAGCTACAAGGACTGCACAATCACCACCAGCACACCCGAGTCTGGCACTGCCCTCTCATGCCTCCACGCACAACTGACCTCACAATTCCCACCAGCAGACACATGCCTGGCCCTGGCCACTCACGCTGTAAGGCACAAGGACCTCACAATCACCACGAGCACATACATGCCTGGCATTGGCCTCTGATGACGTCACGAGCAGCTGAGCTCACAACCACCACCAGCAGACACGTGCCAGGCACTCGCTTTTAAATGCCTCCGGCACAAGAACCTCACAATCACCACCAGCACACACATGCCTGGCACTGGCCTCTGATGACATCATGAGCCACTGAGCTCACAATCAGAACCAGCACACACATGCCTGGCACTGGCCTCTCATGCCCTCATGCACAAGGACCACAAAATCACCACCAGCCAACACATGTCTGCCACTGGACTCCCACGGCTTCAGACACATTGACCTCACAATCACCACCAGCAGAAACATGCCTGGCACTGGCCTCTCACACCCTCCCACACAAGGACCTCTCAATCACCACCAACACAAATGCCTAGCACTGGCCTCTGATGACGTCACAAACAACTGAGCTCACAATCACCACCAGCACACACATGCCTGGCACTGGCCTCTCACGCCCTCACACACAACTCCCCTCACAATCACCACCAGCACACACAAACCTGCTACTGGCCTCTGATGACGTCACGAGCAACTGAGGTCACAATCACAACCAGCAGACACATGTCTGGCACTGGCCTCTTACCCCGTCACACACAAGGACTTAACAGTCACCCCCAGCACACAAATGCCTGGCACTGGCCTCTGATAACGTCATGAGCAACTGAGCTCACAATTACCACCAGCACAGACTTGCCTGGCACTGGCCTCTCACGCCCTCAGGCACAAGGACCGCAAAATCACCACCAGCCAACACATACATGCCACTGGCCTCTCACGACCTCAGAAACAAGGACCTCAAAATCACCACCAGCAGACACATGACTGGCACTGGCCTCTCACGCTCTCACGCACAAGGACCTCGCAATCATCACCAGCACACACTTGCCTGTCAATGGCCTCTGATAACGTCACAAACAACTGAGCTCACAATCACCACCAGCACACACACGTCTGGTAATGGCCACTCATGCCCTCAGGCACAAGGTCCTCATAATTAGCACCAGGAGACACATGCCTCGCACTGGCGTCTAACTCCGTGACGCACAAGGACCTCACAGTCCCCCCCAGCACACACAAGCCTGGCACTGGCCTCTGATGATGTCACGAACAACTGAGCTCACAATCACCACCAGCACACACATGCCTGGCACTGGTTTCTCAGGTGCTCAGGTACAAGGACCTCACAGTCACCACCAGCACACGCATGCCTCGCAATGGCCTCTGATGACGTAACGAGAAACTCCCTCAGGTACAAGCACCTCACAATCACAACCAGAACACACGAGTCCGGCACTGCCCTCTCATGCCTCCACGCACAACTGACCTCACAATCCCCACCAGCAGACAGATTGCTGGCCCTGGCCTCTCACGCTGTAAGGCACAAGGACCTCACAATCACCACCAGCAGAGACGTGCCTGGCACTGGCCTCTGAATACGTCACGAACAACTGAGCTCACAATCACCACCAGCAAACACATGCCTCGCACTGGCCTCTAATGACGTCACGAAAAACTGAGCTCACAATCATCACCAGTCAACACACACCTGCCACTGGCCTCTCGCCCTCAGACACAATAACCTCACAATAGCCACCAGCAGAAACATGCCTGGCACTGGCCTCTCACGCCCCAGGCCCAAGGACCTCACAATTACCACCAGCACACACATGCCTGCCAACGGCCTCTGATGACGTCACGAGCAACAGAGCTCACAATAACCACCAGAAGACACATGCCTGGCACTGGCCTCTCACGCCCCCAGGCACAATGACCTCACAATCACCACCAGCACACACATGCCTGCCAATGGCCTCTCACGCCCTTAGACACTATGACTTCACAATCACCACCAGCAGAAACATGCCTGGCACTGACCTCTCATGGCCTCATGCAGAAGGACCTCACAGTCACAACCAGCAGACACTTGCCTTCCACTGGCCTCTCACTCCCTCACGTACAAGGACCTCACAATCACCACCAGCACACACATGCCTGCCACTGGCTTTTAACTCCCTCAGGTACAAGGACCTCACAATCACCACCAGAACACACGAGTCTGGCACTGGCCTCTCACGTCTCCACGCACAACTGACCTCACAATCCCCACCAGCAGACACATGGCTGGCCCTGGCCTCTCACGCCATCAAGCACAAGGACCTCACAATCACCACCAGCACATACTTGCCTGGAACTGGCCTCTGATGACGTCACGAACAACTGAGCTCACAATCACCACCAGCAGAAACGTGCCTGCCACTGGCCTCTCATGCCCTCAGGCACAGGGTCTTCACAATCACCACAAGCCAACACAAACCTGCCAGTGGCCTCTCACGCCCTTAGACACAATGACTTCACAATCACCACCAGCACACACAAGCCTGGCACTGGCCTCTCATGACGTCACGAGCAACTGAGGTCACAATCACCACCAGCAGACACATGTCTGGCACTGGCCTCTTACCCCGTCACACACAAGGACTTAACAGTCACCCCCAGCACACACATGCCTGGCACTGGCCTCTGATAACGTCATGAGCAACTGAGCTCACAATCACCCCCAGCACAGACATGCCTGGCACTGGCCTCTCACGCCCTCAGGCACAAGGACCTCAAAATCACCACCAGCCAACACATACATGCCACTGGCCTCTCACGACCTCAGAAACAAGGACCTCACAATCACCACCAGCAGACACATGACTGGCACTGGCCTCTCACGCTCTCACGCACAAGGACCTCGCAATCATCACCAGCACACACTTGCCTGTCAATGGCCTCTGATGACGTCACAAACAACTGAGCTCACAATCACCACCAGCACACACATGCCTGGTAATGGCAACTCATGCCCTCAGGCACAAGGTCCTCATAATTAGCACCAGGAGACACATGCCTCGCACTGGCCTCTAACTCCGTGACGCACAAGGACCTCACAGTCCCCCCCAGCACACACAAGCCTGGCACTGGCCTCTGATGACGTCATAAGCAACTGAGCTCACAATCAAAACCAGAACACACATGCCTGCCACTGGTTTCTCAGGTGCTCAGGTACAAGGACCTCACAGTCACCACCAGCACACGCATGCCTCGCAATGGCCTCTGATGACGTAACGAGAAACTCCCTCAGGTACAAGCACCTCACAATCACAACCAGAACACACGAGTCCGGCACTGCCCTCTCATGCCTCCACGCACAACTGACCTCACAATCCCCACCAGCAGACAGATTGCTGGCCCTGGCCTCTCACGCTGTAAGGCACAAGGACCTCACAATCACCACCAGCAGAGACGTGCCTGGCACTGGCCTCTGAAGACGTCACGAACAACTGAGCTCACAATCACCACCAGCACACACCTGCTTGCCACTGGCCTCTAAAGATGTCACGAAAAACTGAGCTCACAATCATCACCAGCCAACACATACCTGCCACTGGACTCTCGCCCTCAGACACAAGAACCTCACAATAGTCACCAGCAGAAACATGCCTGGCACTGGCCTCTCACGCCCCAGGCCAAAGGACCTCACAATCACCACCAGCACACACATGCCTGCCACTGGCCTCTGATGACGTCACGAGCAACAGAGCTCACAATCACCACCAGCACACACATGCCTGCCACTGGCCTCTCATGCCCTCACGCACAGGGTCTTCACAATCACCACCAGCCAACACTTACCTGCCAGTGGCCTCTCACGCCCTTAGACACAATGACTTCACAATCACCAAGAGCACACACAAGCCTGGCACTGGCCTCACATGACGTCACGAACAACTGAGCTCACAATCACCCCCAGCACACACATGACTGGCACTGGCCTCTGAAGACGTCCCGAGCAACTCAGCTCACAATCACCAGCAGCAGACACATGCCTGGCACTGGCCTCTGAAGACGTCTCGAGTAACTAAGCTCACAATCACCACCACCAGAAACATGCCTGGCACTGGTTTCTTACGCCCTCATGCACAAGGACCTCACAATCACCACCAGCACACACATGCCTGGCCCTGGCCTCTCACGCCCTCACACACAACTCCCCACAAAATCACCACCAGCACGCACATGCCTGCCACTGGCTTTTAAATCCCTCAGGTACAAGGACCTCACAATCACCACCAGCACATACGTGCCTGGCACTCGCCTCTTATGGTTTCACGAGCAACTGAGTTCACAATCACCACCAGCACACACATGCCTGCCACTGGCCTCTCATCACGTCACGAAAAACTGAGCTCACAATCACCTCCTGCAGACACATGCCTGGCACTGGCCTCCCATGGCCTCATGCACAAGGACATCACAGTCACAACCAGCAGACACTTGCCTTCCACTGGCCTCTCACTCCCTCACGCACAAGGACCTCACAATCACCACCAGCAGGAACATGACTGGCCCTGGCCTCTCACGCCCTCACACACAACTCCCCACACAATCACCACCAGGAAACACATGCCTGCCACTGGCTTTTAACTCCCTCAGGTACAAGCACCTCACAATCACCACCAGCAGACACATGCCTGCCACTGGCCTCTCATGCCCTCAGGAACAAAGACCTCAAAATCACCACCAGTAGACAAGTGCCTGGCACTGGCCTCTCATGACCTCACGAAAAACTGAGCTCAGAATCACCACCAGCACACACATGCCTGTCACTGGATTCTTACGCCCTCACGCACCAGAACCTCACAATCACCCCCAGCACACACATGCATTCCACTGGCTTTTAACTCCCTCAGGTAGAAGGACCTCACAATCACCACCAGAAAACACATGCCTGCCACTGGCCTCTCATGCCCTCAGGCACAGGGTCTTCACAATCACCAACAGCCAACACATACCTGCCAGTGGTCTCTCACGCCCTTAGACACAATGACTTCACAATCACCACCAGCACACACATGCCAGGCAATGGCCTCTCATGACGTCACGAACAACTGAGCTCACAATCACCACCAGCACACACATGCCTGGCACTGGATTCTTACGCCCTCACACACCAGGACCTCACAATCACCCCCAGCACACACATGCCTGCCACTGGCTTTTAACTCCCTCACGTACAAGGACCTCACAGTCACCACCAGCAAACACATGCCTGGCACTGGCCTCTCATGTCTCTACGCACAACTGACATCACAATCCCCCCCACCAGCCAGATGGCTGGCCCTGGCCTCTCACGCTGTAAAGCACAAGGACTTCACAATCACCACAAGCACACACATGCCTGGCACCGGCCTCTGATGACATCAGGAACAATTGAGCTCACAATCACCACCAGCACACACATGCCTGCCACTGACCTATCATGCCCTCACGCACAGGGTCTTCACAATCACCAGCAGCCAACACATACCTGCCAGTGGCCTCTCACGCCCTTAGACACAATGACTTCACAATCACCACCAGCACATGCATGCCTGGCACTGGCCTCTCATGACGTCACGAGCAACTGAGGTCACAATCACCACCAGCAGACACATGTCTGGCACTGGCCTCTTACCCCGTCACACACAAGGACTTAACAGTCACCCCCAGCACACACATGCCTGGCACTGGCCTCTGATAACGTCATGAGCAACTGAGCTCACAATCACCACCAGCACAGACATGCCTGGCACTGGCCTCTCACGCCCTCAGGCACAAGAACCTCAAAATCACCACCAGCCAACACATACATGCCACTGGCCTCTCACGACCTCAGAAACAAGGACCTCACAATCACCACCAGCAGACACATGACTGGCACTGGCCTCTCACGCTCTCACGCACAAGGACCTCGCAATCATCACCAGCACACACTTGCCTGTCAATGGCCTCTGATGACGTCACAAACAACTGAGCTCACAATCACCACCAGCACACACATGCCTGGTAATGGCAACTCATGCCCTCAGGCACAAGGTCCTCATAATTAGCACCAGGAGACACATGCCTCGCACTGGCCTCTAACTCCGTGACGCACAAGGACCTCACAGTCCCCCCCAGCACACACAAGCCTGGCACTGGCCTCTGATGACGTCATAAGCAACTGAGCTCACAATCAAAACCAGAACACACATGCCTGGCACTGGTTTCTCAGGTGCTCAGGTACAAGGACCTCACAGTCACCACCAGCACACGCATGCCTCGCAATGGCCTCTGATGACGTAACGAGAAACTCCCTCAGGTACAAGCACCTCACAATCACAACCAGAACACACGAGTCCGGCACTGCCCTCTCATGCCTCCACGCACAACTGACCTCACAATCCCCACCAGCAGACAGATTGCTGGCCCTGGCCTCTCACGCTGTAAGGCACAAGGACCTCACAATCACCACCAGCAGAGACGTGCCTGGCACTGGCCTCTGAAGACGTCACGAACAACTGAGCTCACAATCACCACCAGCACACACCTGCTTGCCACTGGCCTCTAAAGATGTCACGAAAAACTGAGCTCACAATCATCACCAGCCAACACATACCTGCCACTGGCCTCTCGCCCTCAGACACAAGAACCTCACAATAGTCACCAGCAGAAACATGCCTGGCACTGGCCTCTCACGCCCCAGGCCAAAGGACCTCACAATCACCACCAGCACACACATGCCTGCCACTGGCCTCTGATGACGTCACGAGCAACAGAGCTCACAATCACCACCAGCACACACATGCCTGCCACTGGCCTCTCATGCCCTCACGCACAGGGTCTTCACAATCACCACCAGCCAACACTTACCTGCCAGTGGCCTCTCACGCCCTTAGACACAATGACTTCACAATCACCAAGAGCACACACAAGCCTGGCACTGGCCTCACATGACGTCACGAACAACTGAGCTCACAATCACCCCCAGCACACACATGACTGGCACTGGCCTCTGAAGACGTCCCGAGCAACTCAGCTCACAATCACCAGCAGCAGACACATGCCTGGCACTGGCCTCTGAAGACGTCTCGAGTAACTAAGCTCACAATCACCACCACCAGAAACATGTCTGGCACTGGTTTCTTACGCCCTCATGCACAAGGACCTCACAATCACCACCAGCACACACATGCCTGGCCCTGGCCTCTCACGCCCTCACACACAACTCCCCACAAAATCACCACCAGCACGCACATGCCTGCCACTGGCTTTTAAATCCCTCAGGTACAAGGACCTCACAATCACCACCAGCACATACGTGCCTGGCACTCGCCTCTTATGGTTTCACGAGCAACTGAGTTCACAATCACCACCAGCACACACATGCCTGCCACTGGCCTCTCATCACGTCACGAAAAACTGAGCTCACAATCACCTCCTGCAGACACATGCCTGGCACTGGCCTCCCATGGCCTCATGCACAAGGACATCACAGTCACAACCAGCAGACACTTGCCTTCCACTGGCCTCTCACTCCCTCACGCACAAGGACCTCACAATCACCACCAGCAGGAACATGACTGGCCCTGGCCTCTCACGCCCTCACACACAACTCCCCACACAATCACCACCAGGAAACACATGCCTGCCACTGGCTTTTAACTCCCTCAGGTACAAGCACCTCACAATCACCACCAGCAGACACATGCCTGCCACTGGCCTCTCATGCCCTCAGGAACAAAGACCTCAAAATCACCACCAGTAGACAAGTGCCTGGCACTGGCCTCTCATGACCTCACGAAAAACTGAGCTCAGAATCACCACCAGCACACACATGCCTGTCACTGGATTCTTACGCCCTCACGCACCAGAACCTCACAATCACCCCCAGCACACACATGCATTCCACTGGCTTTTAACTCCCTCAGGTAGAAGGACCTCACAATCACCACCAGAAAACACATGCCTGCCACTGGCCTCTCATGCCCTCAGGCACAGGGTCTTCACAATCACCACCAGCCAACACATACCTGCCAGTGGTCTCTCACGCCCTTAGACACAATGACTTCACAATCACCACCAGCACACACATGCCAGGCAATGGCCTCTCATGACGTCACGAACAACTGAGCTCACAATCACCACCAGCACACACATGCCTGGCACTGGATTCTTACGCCCTCACACACCAGGACCTCACAATCACCCCCAGCACACACATGCCTGCCACTGGCTTTTAACTCCCTCAGGTACAAGCACCTCACAGTCACCACCAGCAAACACATGCCTGGCACTGGCCTCTCATGTCTCTACGCACAACTGACATCACAATCCCCCCCACCAGCCAGATGGCTGGCCCTGGCCTCTCACGCTGTAAAGCACAAGGACTTCACAATCACCACAAGCACACACATGCCTGGCACCGGCCTCTGATGACATCAGGAACATTTGAGCTCACAATCACCACCAGCACACACATGCCTGCCACTGGCCTCTCATGCCCTCAGGCACAAGGACCTCAAAATCACCAGCAGCCAACACATACCTGCCAGTGGCCTCTCACGCCCTTAGACACAATGACTTCACAATCACCACCAGCACATGCATGCCTGGCACTGGCCTCTCATGACGTCACGAGCAACTGAGGTCACAATCACCACCAGCAGACACATGTCTGGCACTGGCCTCTTACCCCGTCACACACAAGGACTTAACAGTCACCCCCAGCACACACATGCCTGGCACTGGCCTCTGATAACGTCATGAGCAACTGAGCTCACAATCACCACCAGCACAGACATGCCTGGCACTGGCCTCTCACGCCCTCAGGCACAAGGACCTCAAAATCACCACCAGCCAACACATACATGCCACTGGCCTCTCACGACCTCAGAAACAAGGACCTCACAATCACCACCAGCAGACACATGACTGGCACTGGCCTCTCATGCTCTCACGCACAAGGACCTCGCAATCATCACCAGCACACACTTGCCTGTCAATGGCCTCTGATGACGTCACAAACAACTGAGCTCACAATCACCACCAGCACACACATGCCTGGTAATGGCAACTCATGCCCTCAGGCACAAGGTCCTCATAATTAGCACCAGGAGACACATGCCTCGCACTGGCCTCTAACTCCGTGACGCACAAGGACCTCACAGTCCCCCCCAGCACACACAAGCCTGGCACTGGCCTCTGATGACGTCATAAGCAACTGAGCTCACAATCAAAACCAGAACACACATGCCTGGCACTGGTTTCTCAGGTGCTCAGGTACAAGGACCTCACAGTCACCACCAGCACACGCATGCCTCGCAATGGCCTCTGATGACGTAACGAGAAACTCCCTCAGGTACAAGCACCTCACAATCACAACCAGAACACACGAGTCCGGCACTGCCCTCTCATGCCTCCACGCACAACTGACCTCACAATCCCCACCAGCAGACAGATTGCTGGCCCTGGCCTCTCACGCTGTAAGGCACAAGGACCTCACAATCACCACCAGCAGAGACGTGCCTGGCACTGGCCTCTGAAGACGTCACGAACAACTGAGCTCACAATCACCACCAGCACACACCTGCTTGCCACTGGCCTCTAAAGATGTCACGAAAAACTGAGCTCACAATCATCACCAGCCAACACATACCTGCCACTGGCCTCTCGCCCTCAGACACAAGAACCTCACAATAGTCACCAGCAGAAACATGCCTGGCACTGGCCTCTCACGCCCCAGGCCAAAGGACCTCACAATCACCACCAGCACACACATGCCTGCCACTGGCCTCTGATGACGTCACGAGCAACAGAGCTCACAATCACCACCAGCACACACATGCCTGCCACTGGCCTCTCATGCCCTCACGCACAGGGTCTTCACAATCACCACCAGCCAACACTTACCTGCCAGTGGCCTCTCACGCCCTTAGACACAATGACTTCACAATCACCAAGAGCACACACAAGCCTGGCACTGGCCTCACATGACGTCACGAACAACTGAGCTCACAATCACCCCCAGCACACACATGACTGGCACTGGCCTCTGAAGACGTCCCGAGCAACTCAGCTCACAATCACCAGCAGCAGACACATGCCTGGCACTGGCCTCTGAAGACGTCTCGAGTAACTAAGCTCACAATCACCACCACCAGAAACATGTCTGGCACTGGTTTCTTACGCCCTCATGCACAAGGACCTCACAATCACCACCAGCACACACATGCCTGGCCCTGGCCTCTCACGCCCTCACACACAACTCCCCACAAAATCACCACCAGCACGCACATGCCTGCCACTGGCTTTTAAATCCCTCAGGTACAAGGACCTCACAATCACCACCAGCACATACGTGCCTGGCACTCGCCTCTTATGGTTTCACGAGCAACTGAGTTCACAATCACCACCAGCACACACATGCCTGCCACTGGCCTCTCATCACGTCACGAAAAACTGAGCTCACAATCACCTCCTGCAGACACATGCCTGGCACTGGCCTCCCATGGCCTCATGCACAAGGACATCACAGTCACAACCAGCAGACACTTGCCTTCCACTGGCCTCTCACTCCCTCACGCACAAGGACCTCACAATCACCACCAGCAGGAACATGACTGGCCCTGGCCTCTCACGCCCTCACACACAACTCCCCACACAATCACCACCAGGAAACACATGCCTGCCACTGGCTTTTAACTCCCTCAGGTACAAGCACCTCACAATCACCACCAGCAGACACATGCCTGCCACTGGCCTCTCATGCCCTCAGGAACAAAGACCTCAAAATCACCACCAGCAGACAAGTGCCTGGCACTGGCCTCTCATGACCTCACGAAAAACTGAGCTCAGAATCACCACCAGCACACACAAGACTGGCACTGGCCTCTGAAGACGTCATGAGCAACTAAGCTCACAATCACCACCACCAGAAACATTCCTGGCCCTGGCTTCTTACGCCCTCACGCACCAGGACCTCACAATCACCACCAGCACACACATGCCTCACACTGGCCTCTCATGCCCTCAGGCACAGGGTCTTCACAATCACCACCAGCCAACACATACCTGCCAATGGCCTCTCACGCCCTTAGACACAATCACTTCACAATCACCACCAGCAGAAACATGCCTGGAACTGGCCTCTCATGACGTCACGAACAACTGAACTCACAATCACCTCCTGCAGACACTTGCCTGGCACTGGCCTCCCATGGCCTCATGCACAAGGACATCACAGTCACCACCAGCAGAGACTTGCCTTCCACTGGCCTCTCACTCCCTCACGCACAAGGACCTCACAATCACCACCTGCAGAAACATGCCTGGCCCTGGCCTCTCACGCCCTCACACACAACTCCCCACACAATCACCACCAGCACACACATGCCTGCCACTGGCTTTTAACTCCCTCAGGTACAAGCACCTCACAATCACCACCAGCACACACGAGTCTGGCACTGGATTCTCATGCCCTCAGGAAC
Organism: Struthio camelus; assembly: GCF_040807025.1. NCBI lineage: Eukaryota > Metazoa > Chordata > Aves > Struthioniformes > Struthionidae > Struthio > Struthio camelus. Next base: position 1,535,063 of record NW_027182575.1, read on the forward strand.
AAAGACGTAAAAATCACCACCAGTAGACAAGTGCCTGGCACTGGCCTCTCATGACGTCACGAAATACTGAGCTCACAATCACCACCTGCACATACATGCCTGCCACTGGCCTCTCACACTGTAAGGCACAAGGACCTCACAATCACCACTAGCCAACACATACCTGCCAATGGCAGCTCACGCCCTTAGACACAACGAATTCACAATCACCACCAGCAGAAACATGCCTGGCACTGGCCTCTCATGACGTCACAAACAACTGAGCTCACAATGACCACCAGCACACACATTCCTGTCACTGGCCTCTCATGCCCTCAGGCACAGGGTCTTCACAATCACCACCTGCCAACACATACCTGCCAGTGGCCTCTCACGCCCTTAGACACAATGACTTCACAATCACCACAAGCACACACAAGCCTGGCACTGACCTCTCATGACGTCACGAACAACTGAGCTCACAATCACCAAAACCAGAAACATGCCTGGCACTGGCTCCTTACGCCCTCATGCACCAGGACCTCACAATCACCACCAGCACACACATGCCTGCCACTGGCTTATAACTCCCTAAGCTACAAGGAACTCACAATTTCCACCAGCAAACACATGCCTGGCACTGGCCTCTCATGCCTCTACGCACAACTGACATCACAATCCACACCACCAGACACATGGCTTGCACTGGCCTCTCACGCTGTAAGGCACAAGGACCTTACAATCACCACCAGCAGACACGTGCCTGGCACTGGACGCTCATGACCTCACGAGCAACTGAGCTCACAATCACCTCCTGCAGACACCTGCCTGGCACTGGCCTCCCATGGCCTCATGCACAAGGACATCACAGTCACAACCAGCAGACACTTGCCTTCCACTGACCTCTCACTCCCTCACGCACAAGGACCTCACAATCACCACCTGCAGACACATGCCTGGCCCTGGCCTCTCACGCCCTCAGGCACAGGGTCTTCACAATCACCACCAGCCAACACATACCTGCCAGTGGTCTCTCACACCCTTAGACACAATGACTTCACAATCACCAAGAGCACACACAAGCCTGGCACTGGTCTCTGATGACGGCACGAACAACAGAGCTCACAATCACCACCAGCACACACATGCCTGGCACTGGCCTCTGATGACGTCTCGAGCAACTAAGCTCACAATCACCACCCCCAGAAACATGCCTGGCACTGGCTTCTTACGCCCTCATACAGCAGGACCTCACAATCACCACCAGCACACACATGCCTGCCACTGGCTTTTAACTCCCTCAGGTACAAGCACCTCACAATCACCACCAGCACACACGAGTCTGGCACTGGCCTCTCATGCCTCCATGCACAACTGACCTCACAATCTCCATCAGCAGACAAATGGCTGGCCCTGGCCTCTCACGCTGTAAGGCACAAGGACGTCACAATCACCACCAGCAGACACATGCCTGGCACTGGCCTCTGATGATGTCACGAGCAACTGAGCTCACAATCACCACCAGCACACACATGCCTGCCACTGGCCTCTCATGGCCTCATGTACAAGGACATCACAATCACCAACAGCAGACACTTACCTTCCACTGGTCTCTTACTTCCTCATGCACAAGGACCTCACAATCACCACCAGCAGAAAGATGACTGGCCCTATCCTCTCACGCCCTCACACAGAACTCCCCACACAATCACCACCAGCACACACATGTCTGCCACTGGCTTTTAACTCCCTCAGGTACAACGACCTCACAATCACCACCAGCACACACATGCCTGGCACTCGCCTCTCATGCCCTCAGGAAATAACACCTCAAAATCACCACCAGTAGACAAGTGCCTGGCACTGGCCTCTCATGACGTCACGAAAAGCTGAGCTCACAATCACCACCAGCACACACATGCCTGCCACTGGCCTCTCATGCCCTCACGAACAGGGTCTTCACAATCACCGCCAGCCAACACACATCTGCCAGTGGCCTCTCGCACCCTTAGACACAATTAGTTCAAAATCACCACCAGCAGACACAAGCCTGGCACTGGCCACTGATGATGTCACAAACAACTGAGCTCACAGTCACCTCCTGCAGACACATGCCTGCCACTGGCCTCTCATGCCCTCAGGCACAGGGTCTTCACAATCACCACCAGCCAACACATACCTGCCAGTGGCCTCTCACGCCCTCACGCACAAGGACCTCACAATCACCACCAGCACACACATGCCTGGCACTGACCTCTCATGACGTCACGAACAACTGAGCTCACAATCACCACCAGCAGACACATGCCTGGCACTGGCCTCTCATGGCCTCATGAACAAGGACCTCACAGTCACCACCAGCAGACAATTACCTCCCACTGGCCTTTCACTCCTTCAAGCACAAGGACTTCACAATCACCACCAGCACATACGTGCTTGGAACTCGCCTCCGATGGTTTCACGAGCAACTGAGCTCACAATCACCACCACCAGACACATGCTTGCCAATGGCCTCTCATGCCCTCACGAACAGGGTCTTCACAATCACCGCCAGCCAACACATGCCTGGCACTTGTCTCTAATGATGTCACAAACAACTGAGCTCACAATCACCACCACCAGAAACATGACTGGCACTGGCTTCTTATGCCCTCACGCACCAGCACCTCACAAACACCACCAGAAGACACATGCCTGCCACTGGCTTTTAACTCCCTCAGCTACAAGGACCTCACAGTCACCACCAGCACACACGAGTCTGGCACTGGCCTCTTATGCCTCCACGCACAACTGACCTCACAATCCCCACCAGCACACACATGCCTGGCACTGGCCTCTCAAGCCCTCACGCACCAGGACCTCACAATGACCACCAGCACACACATGCCTGGCACTGGCCTCTGATGATGTCACGAAAAACTGAGCTCACAATCACCACCAGCCAACACATACCTGCCACTGGCCTCTCGCCCTCATACAAAATGACCTCAGAATAGCCACCAGCACACACATGCCTGGCACTGGCCTCTCACGCCGTCAAGCACAAGGACCTCAAAATCACCACCAGCACACACATGCCTGGCACTGCCCTCTGATGACGTCACGAGCAACAGAGCTCACAATAACAACCAGCAGACACGTGCCTGGCACTGGCCACTGAACACGTCACAAACAATTAAGCTGACAATCACCACCTGCAGACACATTCCTGGCACTGGCCTCACACGCCCCCAGGTACAATGACCTCACAATCACCACCAGCCAACACATACCTGCCAATGACCTCTAACGCCCTCAGGCACAATGACCTCACAATCACCACCAGCAGAGACGTGCCTGGCACTGGCCTCTGATGATGTCACGAACAACTGAGCTCACAATCACCACCAGCACACACATGCCTGCCACTGGCCTCTCATGCCCTCACGCACAGGGTCTTCACAAACACCACCAGCTAACAAATGCCTGCCAATAGCCTCTCACGCACGTAGACACAATGACTTCACAATCACCACTAGCACACACATGACTGGCACTGGCCTCTCATGACGTCACGAGCAACTGAGCTCACAATCACCACCAGCACACACATGCCTGGCACCGGATTCTTACGCCCTCACACAACAGGACCTCACAATCACCACCAGCACACACCTGCCTGTCACTGGCTTTTAACTCCCTCAGGTACAAGCACCTCACAGTCACCCCCAGCACACACATGCCTGGCAATGGCCTCTCATGCCTCCACGCACAACTGACCTCAAAATCACCACCAGCACACACATGCTTGCCACTGGCTCCTCATACCGTCATGCACAAGGACCTCACAGTCCCCCCCAGCACACACATGCCTGCCACTGGCCTCTGAAGACATCATGAACAACTGAGCTCACAATCACCACCAGCAGACACGTGCCTGCCACTGGCTTTTAACTCCCTACGGCACAAGGACCTCACAATCACCACCAGCACACACATGCCTGGCACTGGCCTCTCAACCCGTCACGCACAAGTACCTCACAGTCACCCCCAGCACACACAGGCCTGGCACTGGCCTCTCATGACGTCACGAGCAACAGAGCTCACAATCACCACCAGCACACACATGCCTGGCACCGGCCTCTCATGACGTCACGAGCAACTGAGCTCACAATCACCACCAGCACACACATGCCTGGCACCGGCCTCTGATGACATCAGGAACAATTGAGCTCACAATCACCACCAGCACACACTGCCTGCCACTGGCCTCTCATGCCCTCAGGCACAAGGACCTCAAAATCACCACCAGTAGACTAGTGCCTGGCATGGCATATGACAACATCATGAACAACTGAGCTCACAATCACCACCAGCACACACATGCCTGGCACTGGCCTCTGATGATATCACGAGACACTGAGCTCACAATCACAACCAGCACACACATGCCTGCCACTAGCCCCTCATGACGTCACGAGCAACTGAGCTCACAATCACCACCAGCACACACATGCCTGCCACTGGCTTTTAACTCCCTCAGGTACAAGCACCTCACAATCACAACCAGAACACACCAGTCTGACACTGGCCTCTCATGCCTCCACGCATAACTGACCTCAAAATCACCACCAGCACACACATGCCTGGCACTGGCTCCTCATACCGTCATGCACAAGGACCTCACAGTCACCCCCAGCACACACATGCCTGGCACTGGCCTCTGATGATGTCACGAACAACTGAGCTCACAATCACCACCAGCACACACATGCCTGCCACTGGCTCCTCATACCGTCATGCACAAGACCTAACAGTCCCCCGCAGCACACACATGCCTGGCACTGGCCTCTCATGACGTCATGAACAACTGAGCTCAAAATCACCACCAGCCAACACATTCCTGCCACTGGCCTCTCACGCCCTCAGGCACAAGGACCTCACAATCACCACCAGCACACACATGCCTGGCACTGGCCTCTCATGACGTCACGAACAACTGAGCTCACAATCACCACCAGCACACACATGCCTGGCACCGGCCTCTGATGACATCAGGAACAATTGAGCTCACAATCACCACCAGCACACACATGCCTGCCACTGGCTTCTCACGCCCTGAGGCACAGGGACCTCTCAATCACCACCAGCACACACATGCCTGCCACTGGCCTCTGAAGACGTCATGAACAACTGAGCTCACAATCACCACCAGCAGACACGTGCCTGCCACTGGCTTTTAACTCCCTACGGCACAAGGACCTTACAATCACCACCAGCAGACACATAGCTGGCACTGGCCTCTCAACCCGTCACGCACAAGAACCTCACAGTCACCCCCAGCACACACATGTTTGACACTGGCCTCTGAAGACGTAACGAGCAACTGAGCTCACAATTATCACCAGCACACACATGCTTGGCAATGGCCTCTCATGCCTCCACGCACAACTGACCTCACAATCACCACCTGCACACACATGCCTGCCACTGGCTCCTCATACCGTCATGCACAAGGACCTCACAGTCCCCCCCAGCACACACATGCCTGCCACTGGCCTCTGAAGACGTCATGAACAACTGAGCTCACAATCACCACCAGCAGACACGTGCCTGCCACTGGCTTTTAAATCCCTACGGCACAAGGACCTCACAATCACCACCAGCACACACATGCCTGGCACTGGCCTCTCAACACGTCACGCACAAGTACCTCACAGTCACCACCAGCACACACATGCCTGGCAATGGCCTCTGAAGACGTAACGAGCAACTCAGCTCACAATCACCACCAGCACACACATGCCTGGCAATGGCCTCTCATGACGTAATGAGCAACTGAGTTCACACTCACCACGAGCACACACATGCCTGGCACTGGCCTCTCAACCCGTCACGCACAAGTACCTCACAGTCACCCCCAGCACACACATGCCTGGCACCGGCCTCTGATGACATCAGGAACAATTGAGCTCACAATCACCACCAGCACACACATGCCTGCCACTGGCCTCTCATGCCCTCAGGCACAAGGACCTCAAAATCACCACCAGTAGACTAGTGCCTGGCACTGGCATGTGACAACATCACGAGCAACTGAGCTCACAATCACCACCAGCACACACATGCCTGGCACTGGCCTCTCGCCCTCAGACACAATGACCTCACAATAACCACCAGCAAAAAAAGCCTGCCACTGGCCTCTAACGCCCTAAGGCACAAGGACCTCACAATCACCACCAGCACACACATGCCTGCCACTGGCCTCTTACGCCCTCACACACAACTCACCTCACAATCACTACCAGCACACACATGCCTGGCACTGGCCTCTCATGACGTCACGAGCACCTGAGCTCACAATCACCACCAGCACACACATGCCTGCCACTGGCTCCTCATACTGTCATGCACAAGGACCTCACAGTCCCCCCCAGCACACACATGCCTGCCACTGGCCTCTGAAGACGTCATGAACAACTGAGCTCACAATCACCACCAGCAGACACGTGCCTGCCACTGGCTTTTAACTCCCTACGGCACAAGGACCTCACAATCACCACCAACAGACACATGCCTGGCACTGGCCTCTCAACCCGTCACGCACAAGTACCTCACAGTCACCCCCAGCACACACATGCCTGGCAATGGCCTCTCATGACGTAACGAGCAACTGAGCTCAAAATCACCACCAGCAGACACGTGCCTGCCACTGGCCTCTCTACCCGTCAGGCACAAGTACCTCACAGTCACCACGAGGAGACACATGCCTGGCACTGGCCTCTTACGCCCTCACACACAAATCCCCTCACAATCACCACCAGCACACACATGCCTGCCACTGGCCTCTCATGACGTCACGAGCACCTGAGCTCACAATCACCACCAGCACACACATGCCTGCCACTGGCTTTTAACTCCCTCAGGTACAAGCACCTCACAATCACAACCAGAACACACCAGTCTGACACTGGCCTCTCATGCCTCCACGCATAACTGACCTCAAAATCACCACCAGCACACACATGCCTGGCACTGGCTCCTCATACCGTCATGCACAAGGACCTCACAGTCACCCCCAGTACACACATGCCTGGCACTGGCCTCTGATGATGTCACGAACAACTGAGCTCACAATCACCACCAGCACACACATGCCTGCCACTGGCTCCTCATACCGTCATGCACAAGACCTAACAGTCCCCCGCAGCACACACATGCCTGGCACTGGCCTCTCATGACGTCATGAACAACTGAGCTGAAAATCACCACCAGCCAACACATTCCTGCCACTGGCCTCTCACGCCCTCACGCACAAGGACCTCACAATCACCACCAGCACACACATGCCTGGCACTGGCCTCTCATGACGTCACGAACAACTGAGCTCACAATCACCACCAGCACACACATGCCTGGCACCGGCCTCTGATGACATCAGGAACAATTGAGCTCACAATCACCACCAGCACACACATGCCTGCCACTGGCCTCTCATGCCCTAAGGCACAAGCACCTCAAAATCACCACCAGTAGACTAGTGCCTAGCATGGCATGTGGCAACATCACGAACACCTGAGCTCACAATCACCACCAGCACACACATGCCTGGCACTGGCCTCTCCCCCTCACACACAATGACCTCACAATAACCACCAGCAAAAGAAGCCTGCCACTGGCCTCTAACGCCCTAAGGCACAAGGACCTCACAATCACCACCAACACACACATGCCTGCCACTGGCCTCTGATGATGTCACGAACAACTGAGCTCACAATCACCACCAGCACACACATGCCTGCCACTGGCCTCTCATGACGTCACGAGCAACTGAGCTCACAATCACCACCAGCACACACATGCCTGCCACTGGCTTCTCACGCCCTCAGGCACAGCGACCTCACAATCACCACCAGCACACACATGCCTGCCACTGGCTTTTAACTCCCTCAGGTACAAGCACCTCACAATCACAACCAGAACACACCAGTCTGACACTGGCCTCTCATGCCTCCACGCACAACTGACCTCAAAATCACCACCAGCACACACATGCCTGCCACTGGCTCCTCATACCGTCATGCACAAGGACCTCACAGTCCCCCCCAGCACACACATGCCTGCCACTGGCCTCTGAAGACGTCATGAACAACTGAGCTCACAATCACCACCAGCAGACACGTGCCTGCCACTGGCTTTTAACTCCCTACGGCACAAGGACCTCACAATCACCACCAGCACACACATGCCTGCCACTGACCTCTCAACCCGTCACGCACAAGTACCTCACAGTCACCCCCAGCACACACATGCCTGGCACTGGCCTCTGAAGACGTAACGAGCAACTGAGCTCACAATCACCACCAGCACACACATGCCTGGCACCGGCCTCTGATGACATCAGGAACAATTGAGCTCACAATCACCACCAGCACACACTGCCTGCCACTGGCCTCTCATGCCCTCAGGCACAAGGACCTCAAAATCACCACCAGTAGACTAGTGCCTGGCACTGGCATGTGACAACATCACGAACAACTGAGCTCACAATCACCACCAGCACACACATGCCTGCCACTGGCCTCTCCCCCTCACACACAATGACCTCACAATAACCACCAGCAAAAAAAGCCTGCCACTGGCCTCTAACGCCCTAAGGCACAAGGACCTCACAATCACCACCAGCACACACATGCCTGGCACTGGCCTCTGATGATGTCACGAACAACTGAGCTCACAATCACCACCAGCACACACATGCCTGGCAATGGCCTCTGAAGGCGTAACGAGCAACTGAGCTCACAATCACCACCAGCACACACATGCCTGCCACTGACTTCTCACGCCCTCACGCACAGGGACCTCACAATCACCACCAGCACACACATGCCTGCCACTGGCTTTTAACTCCCTCAGGTACAAGCACCTCACAATCACAACCAGAACACACCAGTCTGACACTGGCCTCTCATGCCTCCACGCACAACTGACCTCAAAATCACCACCAGCACACACATGCCTGCCACTGGCTCCTCATACCGTCATGCACAAGGACCTCACAGTCCCCCCCAGCACACACATGCCTGCCACTGGCCTCTGAAGACGTCATGAACAACTGAGATCACAATCACCACCAGCAGACACGTGCCTGCCACTGGCTTTTAACTCCCTACGGCACAAGGACCTCACAATCACCACCAGCACACACATGCCTGGCACTGGCATCTCAACCCGTCACGCACAAGTACCTCACAGTCACCCCCAGCACACACATGCCTGCCACTGGCCTCTCATCACGTCAGGCACAAGGACCTCAAAATCACCACCAGTAGACTAGTGCCTGGCATGGCATGTGGCAACATCACGAACACCTGAGCTCACAATCACCACCAGCACACACATACCTGGCACTGGCCTCTCCCCCTCACACACAATGACCTCACAATAACCACCAGCAAAAGAAGCCTGGCACTGGCCTCTAACGCCCTAAGGCACAAGGACCTCACAATCACCACCAGCACACACATGCCTGCCACTGGCCTCTGATGACGTCACGAGCAACTGAGCTCACAATCACCACCAGCACACACATGCCTGCCACTGGCTTCTCACGCCCTCACGCACAGGGACCTCACAATCACCACCAGCACACACATGCCTGCCACTGGCTTTTAACTCCCTCAGGTACAAGCACCTCACAATCACAACCAGAACACACCTGTCTGACACAGTCCTCTCATGCCTCCACGCACAACTGACCTCAAAATCACCACCAGCACACACATGCCTGCCACTGGCTCCTCATACCGTCATGCACAAGGACCTCACAGTCCCCCCCAGCACACACATGCCTGCCACTGGCCTCTCATGACGTCATGAACAACTGAGCTCACAATCACCACCAGCAGACACGTGCCTGCCACTGGTTTTTAAATCCCTACGGCACAAGGACCTCACAATCAACACCAGCACACACATGCCTGGCACTGGCATCTCAACCCGTCACGCACAAGTACCTCACAGTCACCCCCAGCACACACATGCCTGGCACTGGCCTCTCATGACGTCACGAGCAACTGAGCTCACAATCACCACCAGCACACACATGCCTGCCACTGGCCTCTCATGCCCTCAGGCACAGGGACCTAAAAATCACCACCAGTAGACTAGTGCCTGCCATGGCATGTGGCAACATCACGAACACCTGAGCTCACAATCACCACCAGCACACACATGCCTGCCACTGGCCTCTCGCCCTCAGACACAATGACCTCACAATAACCACCAGCAAAAAAAGCCTGCCACTGGCCTCTAACACCCTAAGGCACAAGGACCTCACAATCACCACCAGCACACACATGCCTGGCACTGGCCTCTGATGATGTCACGAACAACTGAGCTCACAATCACCACCAGCACACACATGCCTGCCACTGGCTCCTCATACCGTCATGCACAAGACCTAACAGTCCCCCGCAGCACACACATGCCTGCCACTGGCCTCTGAAGACGTCATGAACAACTGAGCTCACAATCACCACCAGCAGACACGAGCCTGCCATTGGCCTCTCAACCCGTCACGCACAAGTACCTCACAGTCACCACGAGCAGACACATGCCTGGCACTGGCCTCTCATGACGTCACGAACAACTGAGCTCACAATCACCACCAGCACACACATGCCTGGCACCGGCCTCTGATGACATCAGGAACAATTGAGCTCACAATCACCACCAGCACACACATGCCTGCCACTGGCCTCTCATGCCCTCAGGCACAAGGACCTCAAAATCACCACCAGTAGACTAGTGCCTGGCATGGCATGTGGCAAGATCACGAACAACTGAGCTCACAATCACCACCAGCACACACATGCCTGGCACTGGCCTCTCCCCCTCAGACACAATGACCTCACAATAACCACCAGCAAAAGAAGCCTGGCAATGGCCTCTAACGCCCTAAGGCACAAGGACCTCACAATCACCACCAGCACACACATGCCTGCCACTGGCCTTTGATGACGTCACGAGCAACTGAGCTCACAATCACCACCAGCACACACATGCCTGCCACTGGCTTTTAACTCCCTCAGGTACAAGCACCTCACAATCACAACCAGAACACACCAGTCTGACACTGGCCTCTCATGCCTCCACGCACAACTGACCTCAAAATCACCACCAGCACACACATGCCTGCCACTGGCTCCTCATACCGTCATGCACAAGGACCTCACAGTCCCCCCCAGCACACACATGCCTGCCACTGGCCTCTGAAGACGTCATGAACAACTGAGCTCACAATCACCACCAGCACACACATGCCTGCCACTGCCCTCTCAACCCGTCACGCACAAGTACCTCACAGTCACCACGAGCAGACACATGCCTGGCAATGGCCTCTCATGACGTCACGAACAACTGAGCTCACAATCACCACCAGCACACACATGCCTGGCACCGGCCTCTGATGACATCAGGAACAATTGAGCTCACAATCACCACCAGCACACACATGCCTGGCACTGGCCTCTCCCCCTCACACACAATGACCTCACAATAACCACCAGCAAAAGAAGCCTGGCACTGGCCTCTAACGCCCTAAGGCACAAGGACCTCACAATCACCACCAGCACACACATGCCTGGCACTGGCCTCTGATGATGTCACGAACAACTGAGCTCACAATCACAATCAGCACACACATGCCTGCCACTGGCCTCTCATGACGTCACGAGCAACTGAGCTCACAATCACCACCAGCACACACATGCCTGCCACTGACTTCTCACGCCCTCACGCACAGGGACCTCACAATCACCACCAGCACACACATGCCTGCCACTGGCTTTTAACTCCCTCAGGTACAAGCACCTCACAATCACAACCAGAACACACCAGTCTGACACTGGCCTCTCATGCCTCCACGCACAACTGACCTCAAAATCACCACCAGCACACACATGCCTGCCACTGGCTCCTCATACCGTCATGCACAAGGACCTCACAGTCCCCCCCAGCACACACATGCCTGCCACTGGCCTCTGAAGACGTCATGAACAACTGAGATCACAATCACCACCAGCAGACACGTGCCTGCCACTGGCTTTTAACTCCCTACGGCACAAGGACCTCACAATCACCACCAGCACACACATGCCTGGCACTGGCATCTCAACCCGTCACGCACAAGTACCTCACAGTCACCACCAGCACACACATGCCTGCCACTAGCCTCTCATCACGTCAGGCACAAGGACCTCAAAATCACCACCAGTAGACTAGTGCCTGGCATGGCATGTGGCAACATCACGAACACCTGAGCTCACAATCACCACCAGCACACACATGCCTGCCACTGGCCTCTCCCCCTCACACACAATGACCTCACAATAACCACCAGCAAAAGAAGCCTGGCACTGGCCTCTAACGCCCTAAGGCACAAGGACCTCACAATCACCACCAGCACACACATGCCTGCCACTGGCCTCTGATGACGTCACGAGCAACTGAGCTCACAATCACCACCAGCACACACATGCCTGCCACTGGCTTCTCACGCCCTCACGCACAGGGACCTCACAATCACCACCAGCACACACATGCCTGCCACTGGCTTTTAACTCCCTCAGGTACAAGCACCTCACAATCACAACCAGAACACACCAGTCTGACACTGGCCTCTCATGCCTCCACGCACAACTGACCTCAAAATCACCACCAGCACACACATGCCTGCCACTGGCTCTTTACCGTCATGCACAAGGACCTCACAGTCCCCCCCAGCACACACATGCCTGCCACTGGCCTCTGAAGACGTCATGAACAACTGAGCTCACAATCACCACCAGCAGACACGTGCCTGCCACTGGTTTTTAAATCCCTACGGCACAAGGACCTCACAATCACCACCAGCAGACACATGCCTGGCACTGGCATCTCAACCCGTCACGCACAAGTACCTCACAGTCACCCCCAGCACACACATGCCTGGCACTGGCCTCTCATGACGTCACGAGCAACTGAGCTCACAATCACCACCAGCACACACATGCCTGCCACTGGCCTCTCATGCCCTCAGGCACAGGGACCTAAAAATCACCACCAGTAGACTAGTGCCTGCCATGGCATGTGGCAACATCACGAACACCTGAGCTCACAATCACCACCAGCACACACATGCCTGCCACTGGCCTCTGATGACGTCACGAGCAACTGCGCTCACAATCACCACCAGCACACACATGCCTGCCACTGGCTTCTCACGCCCTCACGCACAGGGACCTCACAATCACCACCAGCACACACATGCCTGCCACTGGCTTTTAACTCCCTCAGGTACAAGCACCTCACAATCACAACCAGAACACACCAGTCTGACACTGGCCTCTCATGCCTCCACGCACAACTGACCTCAAAATCACCACCAGCACACACATGCCTGCCACTGGCTCCTCATACCGTCATGCACAAGGACCTCACAGTCCCCCCCAGCACACACATGCCTGCCACTGGCCTCTGAAGACGTCATGAACAACTGAGCTCACAATCACCAGCAGCAGACACGTGCCTGCCACTGGTTTTTAAATCCCTACGGCACAAGGACCTCACAATCACCACCAGCACACACATGCCTGGCACTGGCATCTCAACCCGTCACGCACAAGTACCTCACAGTCACCCCCAGCACACACATGCCTGGCACTGGCCTCTCATGACGTCACGAGCAACTGAGCTCACAATCACCACCAGCACACACATGCCTGCCACTGGCCTCTCATGCCCTCAGGCACAAGCACCTCAAAATCACCACCAGTAGACTAGTGCCTGCCATGGCATGTGGCAACATCACGAACACCTGAGCTCACAATCACCACCAGCACACACATGCCTGCCACTGGCCTCTCGCCCTCAGACACAATGACCTCACAATAACCACCAGCAAAAAAAGCCTGGCAATGGCCTCTAACGCCCTAAGGCACAAGGACCTCACAATCACCACCAGCACACACATGCCTGCCACTGGCCTCTGATGACGTCACGAGCAACTGAGCTCACAATCACCACCAGCACACACATGCCTGCCACTGGCTTTTAACTCCCTCAGGTACAAGCACCTCACAATCACAACCAGAACACACCAGTCTGAAACTGGCCTCTCATGCCTCCACGCACAACTGACCTCAAAATCACCACCAGCACACACATGCCTGCCACTGGCTCCTCATACCGTCATGCACAAGGACCTCACAGTCCCCCCCAGCACACACATGCCTGCCACTGGCCTCTGAAGACGTCATGAACAACTGAGCTCACAATCACCACCAGCACACACATGTCTGCCACTGCCCTCTCAACCCGTCACGCACAAGTACCTCACAGTCACCCCCAGCACACACATGCCTGGCAATGGCCTCTCATGACGTCACGAACAACTGAGCTCACAATCACCACCAGCACACACATGCCTGGCACCGGCCTCTGATGACATCAGGAACAATTGAGCTCACAATCACCACCAGCACACACATGCCTGGCACTGGCCTCTCCCCCTCACACACAATGACCTCACAATAACCACCAGCAAAAGAAGCCTGGCACTGGCCTCTAACGCCCTAAGGCACAAGGACCTCACAATCACCACCAGCACACACATGCCTGCCACTGGCCTCTGATGATGTCACGAACAACTGAGCTCACAATCACCACCAGCACACACATGCCTGGCACTGGCCTCTCATGACGTCACGAGCAACTGAGCTCACAATCACCACCAGCACACACATGCCTGCCACTGGCTTCTCACGCCCTCAGGCACAGGGACCTCACAATCACCACCAGCACACACATGCCTGCCACTGCCTTTTAACTCCCTCAGGTACAAGCACCTCACAATCACAACCAGAACACACCAGTCTGACACTGGCCTCTCATGCCTCCACGCACAACTGACCTCAAAATCACCACCAGCACACACATGCCTGCCACTGGCCTCTCAACCCGTCACGCACAAGTACCTCACAGTCCCCCCCAGCACACACATGCCTGCCACTGGCCTCTCATGCCCTCAGGCACAAGGACCTCAAAATCACCACCAGTAGACTAGTGCCTGGCATGGCATGTGGCAACATCACGAACACCTGAGCTCACAATCACCACCAGCACACACATGCCTGGCACTGGCATCTCGCCCTCAGACACAATGACCTCACAATAACCACCAGCAAAAAAAGCCTGGCACTGGCCTCTAACGCCCTAAGGCACAAGGACCTCACAATCACCACCAACACACACATGCCTGGCACTGGCCTCTGATGATGTCACGAACAACTGAGCACACAATCACAATCAGCACACACATGCCTGCCACTGGCCTCTCATGACGTCACGAGCAACTGAGCTCACAATCACCACCAGCACACACATGCCTGCCACTGGCTTCTCACGCCCTCACGCACAGGGACCTCACAATCACCACCAGCACACACATGCCTGCCACTGGCTTTTAACTCCCTCAGGTACAAGCACCTCACAATCACAACCAGAACACACCTGTCTGACACAGTCCTCTCATGCCTCCACGCACAACTGACCTCAAAATCACCACCAGCACACACATGCCTGCCACTGGCTCCTCATACCGTCATGCACAAGGACCTCACAGTCCCCCCCAGCACACACATGCCTGCCACTGGCCTCTGAAGACGTCATGAACAACTGAGATCACAATCACCACCAGCAGACACGTGCCTGCCACTGGTTTTTAAATCCCTACGGCACAAGGACCTCACAATCACCACCAGCACACACATGCCTGGCACTGGCCTCTCAACCCGTCACGCACAAGTACCTCACAGTCACCCCCAGCACACACATGCCTGCCACTGGCCTCTCATGTCGTCACGAACAACTGAGCTCACAATCACCACCAGCACACACATGCCTGCCACTGGCCTCTCATGCCCTCAGGCACAGGGACCTAAAAATCACCACCAGTAGACTAGTGCCTGGCATGGCATGTGACAACATCACGAACAACTGAGCTCACAATCACCACCAGCACACACATGCCTGCCACTGGCCTCTCGCCCTCAGACACAATGACCTCACAATAACCACCAGCAAAAAAAGCCTGGCACTGGCCTCTAACGCCCAAAGGCACAAGGACCTCACAATCACCACCAGCACACACATGCCTGGCACTGGCCTCTCAACCCGTCACGCACAAGTACCTCACAGTCACCCCCAGCACACACATGCCTGGCAATGGCCTCTCATGACGTCACGAGCAACTGAGCTCACAATCACCACCAGCACACACATGCCTGGCACCGGCCTCTGATGACATCAGGAACAATTGAGCTCACAATCACCACCAGCACACACATGCCTGCCACTGGCCTCTCATGCCCTCAGGCACAAGCACCTCAAAATCACCACCAGTAGACTAGTGCCTGGCACTGGCATGTGACAACATCACGAACAACTGAGCTCACAATCACCACCAGCACACACATGCCTGCCACTGGCCTCTCGCCCTCAGACACAATGACCTCACAATAACCACCAGCAAAAAAAGCCTGGCACTGGCCTCTAACGCCCTAAGGCACAAGGACCTCACAATCACCACCAGCACACACATGCCTGGCACTGGCCTCTCATGACGTCACGAGCAACTGAGCTCACAATCACCACCAGCAGACACATGCCTGCCACTGGCTCCTCATACCGTCATGCACAAGGACCTCACAGTCCCCCCCAGCACACACATGCCTGCCACTGGCCTCTGAAGACGTCATGAACAACTGAGCTCACAATCACCACCAGCAGACACGTGCCTGCCACTGGCGTTTAACTCCCTACGGCACAAGGACCTCACAATCACCACCAGCACACACATGCCTGGCACTGGCCTCTCAACCCGTCACGCACAAGTACCTCACAGTCACCCCCAGCACACACATGCCTGGCACTGGCCTCTGATGACGTAACGAGCAACTGAGCTCACAATCACCACCAGCACACACAAGCCTGGCACCGGCCTCTGATGACATCAGGAACAATTGAGCTCACAATCACCACCAGCACACACATGCCTGCCACTGGCCTCTCATGCCCTCAGGCACAAGGACCTCAAAATCACCACCAGTAGACTAGTGCCTGGCACTGGCATGTGACAACATCACGAACACCTGAGCTCACAATCACCACCAGCACACACATGCCTGCCACTGGCCTCTCGCCCTCAGACACAATGACCTCACAATAACCACCAGCAAAAAAAGCCTGGCACTGGCCTCTAACGCCCTAAGGCACAAGGACATCACAATCACCACCAGCACACACATGCCTGCCACTGGCCTCTGATGATGTCACGAACAACTGAGCTCACAATCACCACCAGCACACACATGCCTGCCACTGGCCTCTCATGACGTCACGAGCAACTGAGCTCACAATCACCACCAGCACACACATGCCTGCCACTGGCTTCTCACGCCCTCAGGCACAGCGACCTCACAATCACCACCAGCACACACATGCCTGCCACTGCCTTTTAACTCCCTCAGGTACAAGCACCTCACAATCACAACCAGAACACACCAGTCTGACACTGGCCTCTCATGCCTCCACGCACAACTGACCTCAAAATCACCACCAGCACACACATGCCTACCACTGGCTCCTCATACCGTCATGCACAAGGACGTCACAGTCCCCCCCAGCACACACATGCCTGGCACTGGCCTCTGAAGACGTCATGAACAACTGAGCTCACAATCACCACCAGCACACACATGCCTGCCACTGGCCTCTCATGCCCTCAGGCACAAGGACCTCAAAATCACCACCAGTAGACTAGTGCCTGGCATGGCATGTGGCAACATCACGAACACCTGAGCTCACAATCACCACCAGCACACACATGCCTGCCACTGGCCTCTCGCCCTCAGACACAATGACCTCACAATAACCACCAGCAAAAAAAGCCTGGCACTGGCCTCTAACGCCCTAAGGCACAAGGACCTCACAATCACCACCAGCACACACATGCCTGGCACTGGCCTCTGATGATGTCACGAACAACTGAGCTCACAATCACCACCAGCACACACATGCCTGCCACTGGCTCCTCATACCGTCATGCACAAGACCTAACAGTCCCCCGCAGCACACACATGCCTGGCACTGGCCTCTGAAGACGTCATGAACAACTGAGCTCACAATCACCACCAGCAGACACGTGCCTGCCACTGGCCTCTCAACCCGTCACGCACAAGTACCTCACAGTCACCACGAGCAGACACATGCCTGGCACTGGCCTCTCATGACGTCACGAGCAACTGAGCTCACAATCACCACCAGCACACACATGCCTGGCACTGGCCTCTGATGACATCAGGAACAACTGAGCTCACAATCACCAACAGCACACACATGCCTGCCACTGGCCTCTCATGCCCTCAGGCACAAGGACCTCAAGATCACCACCAGTAGACTAGTGCCTGGCATGGCATGTGGCAACATCACGAACACCTGAGCTCACAATCACCACCAGCACACACATGCCTGCCACTGGCCTCTCGCCCTCAGACACAATGACCTCACAATAACCACCAGCAAAAAAAGCCTGGCACTGGCCTCTAACGCCCTAAGGCACAAGGACCTCACAATCACCACCAGCACACACATGCCTGGCACTGGCCTCTGATGATGTCACGAACAACTGAGCTCACAATCACCACCAGCACACACATGCCTGCCACTGGCCTCTCATGACGTCACGAGCAACTGAGCTCACAATCACCACCAGCACACACATGCCTGCCACTGGCTTCTCACGCCCTCACGCACAGGGACCTCACAATCACCACCAGCACACACATGCCTGCCACTGGCTTTTAACTCCCTCAGGTACAAGCACCTCACAATCACAACGACAACACACGAGTCTGACACTGGCCTCTCATGCCTCCACGCACAACTGACCTCAAAATCACCACCAGCACACACATGCCTGCCACTGGCTCCTCATACCGTCATGCACAAGGACCTCACAGTCCCCCCCAGCACACACATGCCTGCCACTGGCCTCTGAAGACGTCATGAACAACTGAGATCACAATCACCACCAGCAGACACGTGCCTGCCACTGGCTTTTAACTCCCTACGGCACAAGGACCTCACAATCACCACCAGCACACACATGCCTGGCACTGGCCTCTCAACCCGTCACGTACAAGTACCTCACAGTCACGCCCAGCACACACATGCCTGGCACTGGCCTCTGAAGACGTAACGAGCAACTGAGCTCACAATCACCACCAGCACACACATGCCTGGCACCGGCCTCTGATGACATCAGGAACAATTGAGCTCACAATCACCACCAGCACACACTGCCTGCCACTGGCCTCTCATGCCCTCAGGCACAAGGACCTCAAAATCACCACCAGTAGACTAGTGCCTGGCACTGGCATGTGACAACATCACGAACACCTGAGCTCACAATCACCACCAGCACACACATGCCTGCCACTGGCCTCTCGCCCTCAGACACAATGACCTCACAATAACCACCAGCAAAAAAAGCCTGCCACTGGCCTCTAACGCCCTAAGGCACAAGGACCTCACAATCACCACCAGCACACACATGCCTGGCACTGGCCTCTGATGATGTCACGAACAACTGAGCACACAATCACAATCAGCACACACATGCCTGCCACTGGCCTCTCATGACGTCACGAGCAACTGAGCTCACAATCACCACCAGCACACACATGCCTGCCACTGGCTTCTCACGCCCTCAGGCACAGCGACCTCACAATCACCACCAGCACACACATGCCTGCCACTGACTTTTAACTCCCTCAGGTACAAGCACCTCACAATCACAACCAGAACACACCAGTCTGACACTGGCCTCTCATGCCTCCACGCACAACTGACCTCACAATCACCACCAGCACACACATGCCTGCCACTGGCTCCTCATACCGTCATGCACAAGGACCTCACAGTCCCCCCCAGCACACACATGCCTGCCACTGGCCTCTGAAGACGTCATGAACAACTGAGCTCACAATCACCACCAGCAGACACGTGCCTGCCACTGGTTTTTAACTCCCTACGGCACAAGAACCTCACAATCACCACCAGCACACACATGCCTGCCACTGGCTCCTCCTGACGTCACGAACAACTGAGCTCACAATCACCACCAGCACACACATGCCTGCCACTGGCCTCTCATGCCCTCAGGCACAGGGACCTAAAAATCACCACCAGTAGACTAGTGCCTGGCATGGCATGTGGCAACATCACGAACAACTGAGCTCACAATCACCACCAGCACACAAACGCCTGCCACTGGCCTCTCGCCCTCAGACACAATGACCTCACAATAACCACCAGCAAAAAAAGCCTGCCACTGGCCTCTAACGCCCTAAGGCACAAGGACCTCACAATCACCACCAACACACACATGCCTGGCACTGGCCTCTGATGATGTCACGAACAACTGAGCACACAATCACAATCAGCACACACATGCCTGCCACTGGCCTCTCATGACGTCATGAGCAACTGAGCTCACAATCACCACCAGCACACACATGCCTGCCACTGGCTTCTCACGCCCTCACGCACAGGGACCTCACAATCACCACCAGCACACACATGCCTGCCACTGGCTTTTAACTCCCTCAGGTACAAGCACCTCACAATCACAACCAGAACACACCTGTCTGACACTGGCCTCTCATGCCTCCACGCACAACTGACCTCACAATCACCACCAGCACACACATGCCTGCCACTGGCTCCTCATACCGTCATGCACAAGGACCTCACAGTCCCCCCCAGCACACACATGCCTGCCACTGGCCTCTCATGACGTCATGAACAACTGAGATCACAATCACCACCAGCAGACACGTGCCTGCCACTGGTTTTTAAATCCCTACGGCACAAGGACCTCACAATCACCACCAGCACACACATGCCTGGCACTGGCATCTCAACCTGTCACGCACAAGTACCTCACAGTCACCCCCAGCACACACATGCCTGCCACTGGCCTCTCATGACGTCACGAACAACTGAGCTCACAATCACCACCAGCACACACATGCCTGCCACTGGCCTCTCATGCCCTCAGGCACAGGGACCTAAAAATCACCACCAGTAGACTAGTGCATGGCATGTGACAACATCACGAACAACTGAGCTCACAATCACCACCAGCACACACATGCCTGCCACTGGCCTCTCGCCCTCAGACACAATGACCTCACAATAACCACCAGCAAAAAAAGCCTGCCACTGGCCTCTAACGCCCTAAGGCACAAGGACCTCACAATCACCACCAGCACACACCTGCCTGGCACTGGCGTCTCATGACGTCACGAGCAACTGAGCTCACAATCACCACCAGCAGACACATGCCTGCCACTGGCTCCTCATACCGTCATGCAGAAGGACCTCACAGTCCCCCCCAGCACACACATGCCTGCCACTGGCCTCTGAAGACGTCATGAACAACTGAGCTCACAATCACCACCAGCAGACACGTGCCTGCCACTGGCGTTTAACTCCCTACGGCACAAGGACCTCACAATCACCACCAGCACACACATGCCTGGCACCGGCCTCTGATGACATCAGGAACAATTGAGCTCACAATCACCACCAGCACACACTGCCTGCCACTGGCCTCTCATGCCCTCAGGCACAAGGACCTCAAAATCACCACCAGTAGACTAGTGCCTGGCACTGGCATGTGGCAACATCACGAACAACTGAGCTCACAATCACCACCAGCACACACATGCCTGCCACTGGCCTCTCGCCCTCAGACACAATGACCTCACAATAACCACCAGCAAAAAAAGCCTGGCAATGGCCTCTAACGCCCTAAGGCACAAGGACCTCACAATCACCACCAGCACACACATGCCTGGCACTGGCCTCTGATGATGTCACGAACAACTGAGCACACAATCACAATCAGCACACACATGCCTGCCACTGGCCTCTCATGACGTCACGAGCAACTGAGCTCACAATCACCACCAGCACACACATGCCTGCCACTGGCTTCTCACGCCCTCAGGCACAGCGACCTCACAATCACCACCAGCACACACATGCCTGCCACTGACTTTTAACTCCCTCAGGTACAAGCACCTCACAATCACAACCAGAACACACCAGTCTGACACTGGCCTCTCATGCCTCCACGCACAACTGACCTCACAATCACCACCAGCACACACATGCCTGCCACTGGCTCCTCATACCGTCATGCACAAGGACCTCACAGTCCCCCCCAGCACACACATGCCTGCCACTGGCCTCTGAAGACGTCATGAACAACTGAGCTCACAATCACCACCAGCAGACACGTGCCTGCCACTGGTTTTTAACTCCCTACGGCACAAGAACCTCACAATCACCACCAGCACACACATGCCTGCCACTGGCTCCTCCTGACGTCACGAACAACTGAGCTCACAATCACCACCAGCACACACATGCCTGCCACTGGCCTCTCATGCCCTCAGGCACAGGGACCTAAAAATCACCACCAGTAGACTAGTGCCTGGCATGGCATGTGGCAACATCACGAACAACTGAGCTCACAATCACCACCAGCACACAAACGCCTGCCACTGGCCTCTCGCCCTCAGACACAATGACCTCACAATAACCACCAGCAAAAAAAGCCTGCCACTGGCCTCTAACGCCCTAAGGCACAAGGACCTCACAATCACCACCAACACACACATGCCTGGCACTGGCCTCTGATGATGTCACGAACAACTGAGCACACAATCACAATCAGCACACACATGCCTGCCACTGGCCTCTCATGACGTCACGAGCAACTGAGCTCACAATCACCACCAGCACACACATGCCTGCCACTGGCTTCTCACACCCTCACGCACAGGGACCTCACAATCACCACCAGCACACACATGCCTGCCACTGCCTTTTAACTCCCTCAGGTACAAGCACCTCACAATCACAACCAGAACACACCAGTCTGACACTGGCCTCTCATGCCTCCACGCACAACTGACCTCAAAATCACCACCAGCACACACATGCCTGCCACTGGCTCCTCATACCGTCATGCACAAGGACCTCACAGTCCCCCCCAGCACACACATGCCTGCCACTGGCCTCTGAAGACGTCATGAACAACTGAGATCACAATCACCACCAGCAGACACGTGCCTGCCACTGGTTTTTAAATCCCTACGGCACAAGGACCTCACAATCACCACCAGCACACACATGCCTGGCACTGGCATCTCAACCTGTCACGCACAAGTACCTCACAGTCACCCCCAGCACACACATGCCTGCCACTGGCCTCTCATGACGTCACGAACAACTGAGCTCACAATCACCACCAGCACACACATGCCTGCCACTGGCCTCTAATGCCCTCAGGCACAGGGACCTAAAAATCACCACCAGTAGACTAGTGCATGGCATGTGACAACATCACGAACAACTGAGCTCACAATCACCACCAGCACACACATGCCTGCCACTGGCCTCTCGCCCTCAGACACAATGACCTCACAATAACCACCAGCAAAAAAAGCCTGCCACTGGCCTCTAACGCCCTAAGGCACAAGGACCTCACAATCACCACCAGCACACACCTGCCTGGCACTGGCCTCTCATGACGTCACGAGCAACTGAGCTCACAATCACCACCAGCACACACATGCCTGCCACTGGCTCCTCATACCGTCATGCACAAGGACCTCACAGTCCCCCCCAGCACACACATGCCTGCCACTGGCCTCTGAAGACGTCATGAACAACTGAGCTCACAATCACCACCAGCAGACACGTGCCTGCCACTGGCGTTTAACTCCCTACGGCACAAGGACCTCACAATCACCACCAGCACACACATGCCTGGCACTGGCCTCTCAACCCGTCACGCACAAGTACCTCACAGTCACCCCCAGCACACACATGCCTGGCAATGGCCTCTCATGACGTAAAGAGCAACTGAGCTCACAATCACCACCAGCACACACATGCCTGGCACCGGCCTCTGATGACATCAGGAACAATTGAGCTCACAATCACCACCAGCACACACATGCCTGCCACTGGCCTCTCATGCCCTCAGGCACAAGCACCTCAAAATCACCACCAGTAGACTAGTGCCTGGCACTGGCATATGACAACATCACGAACACCTGAGCTCACAATCACCACCAGCACACACATGCCTGCCACTGGCCTCTCGCCCTAAGGCACAAGGACCTCACAATCACCACCAGCACACACATGCCTGCCACTGGCCTCTGATGATGTCACGAACAACTGAGCTCACAATCACCACCAGCACACACATGCCTGCCACTGGCCTCTCATGACGTCACGAGCAACTGAGCTCACAATCACCACCAGCACACACATGCCTGCCACTGGCTTCTCACGCCCTCAGGCACAGGGACCTCACAATCACTACCAGCACACACATGCCTGCCACTGACTTTTAACTCCCTCAGGTACAAGCACCTCACAATCACAACCAGAACACACCAGTCTGAAACTGGCCTATCATGCCTCCACGCACAACTGACCTCAAAATCACCACCAGCACACACATGCCTGCCACTGGCTCCTCATACCGTCATGCACAAGGACCTCACAGTCCCCCCCAGCACACACATGCCTGCCACTGGCCTCTGAAGACGTCATGAACAACTGAGATCACAATCACCACCAGCACACACATGCCTGGCACCGGCCTCTGATGACATCAGGAAAAACTGAGCTCACAATCACCACCAGCACACACATGCCTGCCACTGGCCTCTCATGCCCTCAGGCACAAGGACCTCAAAATCACCACCAGTAGACTAGTGCCTGGCATGGCATGTGGCAAGATCACGAACACCTGAGCTCACAATCACCACATGCACACACATGCCTGGCACTGGCCTCTCGCCCTCAGACAGAATGACCTCACAATAACCACCAGCAAAAAAAGCCTGGCACTGGCCTCTAACGCCCTAAGGCACAAGGACCTCACAATCACCACCAGCACACACATGCCTGCCACTGGCCTCATATGATGTCACGAACAACTGAGCTCACAATCACCACCAGCAGACACGTGCCTGCCACTGGCCTCTCAACCTGTCACGCACAAGTAGCTCACAGTCACCACGAGCAGACACATGCCTGGCACTGGCCTCCCATGACGTCACGAGCAACTGAGCTCACAATCACCACCAGCACACACATGCCTGGCACTGGCCTCTGATGACATCAGGAACAACTGAGCTCACAATCACCACCAGCACACACATGCCTGCCACTGGCTTCTCACGCCCTCAGGCACAGGGACCTCACAATCACCACCAGCACACACATGCCTGCCACTGGCTTTTAACTCCCTCAGGTACAAGCACCTCACAATCACAACCAGAACACACCAGTCTGACACTGGCCTCTCATGCCTCCACGCACAACTGACCTCAAAATCACCACCAGCACACACATGCCTGCCACTGCCTCCTCATACCGTCATGCACAAGGACCTCACAGTCCCCCCCAGCACACACATGCCTGCCACTGGCCTCTCATGACGTCATGAACAACTGAGCTCACAATCACCACCAGCAGACACGTGCCTGCCACTGGCTTTTAACTCCCTACGGCACAAGGACCTCACAATCACCACCAGCACACACATGCCTGGCACTGGCCTCTCAACCCGTCACGTACAAGTACCTCACAGTCACCCCCAGCACACACATGCCTGGCAATGGCCTCTGAAGACGTAACGAGCAACTGAGCTCACAATCACCACCAGCACACACATGCCTGGCACCGGCCTCTGATGACATCAGGAACAATTGAGCTCACAATCACCACCAGCACACACATGCCTGCCACTGGCCTCTCATGCCCTCAGGCACAAGGACATCAAAATCACCACCAGTAGACTAGTGCCTGGCACTGGCATGTGACAACATCACGAACACCTGAGCTCACAATCACCACCAGCACACACATGCCTGCCACTGGCCTCTCCCCCTCACACACAATGACCTCACAATAACCACCAGCAAAAGAAGCCTGGCACTGGCCTCTAACGCCCGAAGGCACAAGGACCTCACAATCACCACCAGCACACACATGCCTGCCACTGGCCTCTGATGATGTCACGAACAACTGAGCTCACAATCACCATCAGCACACACATGCCTGCCACTGGCCTCTCATGACGTCACGAGCAACTGAGCTCACAATCACCACCAGCACACACATGCCTGCCACTGGCTTCTCACGCCCTCAGGCACAGCGACCTCACAATCACTACCAGCACACACATGCCTGCCACTGACTTTTAACTCCCTCAGGTACAAGCACCTCACAATCACAACCAGAACACACCAGTCTGAAACTGGCCTCTCATGCCTCCACGCACAACTGACCTCAAAATCACCACCAGCACACACATGCCTGCCACTGGCTCCTCATACCGTCATGCACAAGGACCTCACAGTCCCCCCCAGCACACACATGCCTGCCACTGGCCTCTGAAGACGTCATGAACAAATGAGCTCACAATCACCACCAGCACACACATGCCTGGCACCGGCCTCTGATGACATCAGGAAAAACTGAGCTCACAATCACCACCAGCAAACACATGCCTGCCACTGGCCTCTCATGCCCTCAGGCACAAGGACCTCAAACTCACCACCAGTAGACTAGTGCCTGGCACTGGCATGTGGCAACATCACGAACACCTGAGCTCACAATCACCACCAGCACACACATGCCTGCCACTGGCCTCTCGCCCTCAGACACAATGACCTCACAATAACCACCAGCAAAAAAAGCCTGCCACTGGCCTCTAACGCCCTAAGGCACAAGGACCTCACAATCACCACCAGCACACACATGCCTGGCACTGGCCTCTGATGATGTCACGAACAACTGAGCTCACAATCACCACCAGCACACACATGCCTGCCACTGGCTCCTCATACCGTCATGCACAAGACCTAACAGTCCCCCGCAGCACACACATGCCTGGCACTGGCCTCTGAAGACGTCATGAACAACTGAGCTCACAATCACCACCAGCAGACACGTGCCTGCCACTGGCCTCTCAACCCGTCACGCACAAGTACCTCACAGTCACCACGAGCAGACACATGCCTGGCACTGGCCTCTCATGACGTCACGAGCAACTGAGCTCACAATCACCACCAGCACACACATGCCTGGCACTGGCCTCTGATGACATCAGGAACAATTGAGCTCACAATCACCAACAGCACACACATGCCTGCCACTGGCCTCTCATGCCCTCAGGCACAAGGACCTCAAGATCACCACCAGTAGACTAGTGCCTGGCATGGCATGTGGCAACATCACGAACACCTGAGCTCACAATCACCACCAGCACACACATGCCTGGCACTGGCCTCTCGCCCTCAGACACAATGACCTCACAATAACCACCAGCAAAAGAAGCCTGGCACTGGCCTCTAACGCCCTAAGGCACAAGGACCTCACAATCACCACCAGCACACACATGCCTGCCACTGGCCTCTGAAGACGTCATGAACAACTGAGCTCACAATCACCACCAGCAGACACGTGCCTGCCACTGGCTTTTAACTCCCTACGGCACAAGGACCTCACAATCACCACCAGCACACACATGCCTGGCACTGGCCTCTCAACCCGTCACGTACAAGTACCTCACAGTCACCCCCAGCACACACATGCCTGGCACTGGCCTCTCATGACGTAACGAGCAACTGAGCTCACAATCACCACCAGCACACACATGCCTGGCACCGGCCTCTGATGACATCAGGAACAATTGAGCTCACAATCACCACCAGCACACACTGCCTGCCACTGGCCTCTCATGCCCTCAGGCACAAGGACCTCAAAATCACCACCAGTAGACTAGTGCCTGGCACTGGCATGTGGCAACATCACGAACACCTGAGCTCACAATCACCACCAGCACACACATGCCTGCCACGGGCCTCTCGCCCTCAGACACAATGACCTCACAATAACCACCAGCAAAAAAAGCCTGGCAATGGCCTCTAACGCCCTAAGGCACAAGGACCTCACAATCACCACCAGCACACACATGCCTGGCACTGGCCTCTGATGATGTCACGAACAACTGAGCACACAATCACAATCAGCACACACATGCCTGCCACTGGCCTCTCATGACGTCACGAGCAACTGAGCTCACAATCACCACCAGCACACACATGCCTGCCACTGGCTTCTCACGCCCTCAGGTACAAGCACCTCACAATCACAACCAGAACACACCAGTCTGACACTGGCCTCTCATGCCTCCACGCACAACTGACCTCACAATCACCACCAGCACACACATGCCTGCCACTGGCTCCTCATACCGTCATGCACAAGGACCTCACAGTCCCCCCCAGCACACACATGCCTGCCACTGGCCTCTGAAGACGTCATGAACAACTGAGATCACAATCACCACCAGCAGACACGTGCCTGCCACTGGTTTTTAACTCCCTACGGCACAAGGACCTCACAATCACCACCAGCACACACATGCCTGCCACTGGCTCCTCATGACGTCACGAACAACTGAGCTCACAATCACCACCAGCACACACATGCCTGCCACTGGCCTCTCATGCCTTCAGGCACAGGGACCTAAAAATCACCACCAGTAGACTAGTGCCTGGCATGGCATGTGACAACATCACGAACAACTGAGCTCACAATCACCACCAGCACACAAACGCCTGCCACTGGCCTCTCGCCCTCAGACACAATGACCTCACAATAACCACCAGCAAAAAAAGCCTGGCACTGGCCTCTAACGCCCAAAGGAGCAAGGACCTCACAATCAACACCAGCACACACATGCCAGGCACTGGCCTCTCAACCCGTCATGCACAAGTACCTCACAGTCACCCCCAGCACAAACATGCCTGGCACTGGCCTCTCATGATGTCACGAAAAACTGAGCTCACAATCACCACCAGCACACACATGCCTGGCACCGGCCTCTGATGACATCAGGAACAATTGAGCTCACAATCACCACCAGCACACACATGCCTGCCACTGGCCTCTCATGCCCTCAGGCACAAGGACCTCACAATCACCACCAGTAGACTAGTGCCTGGCACTGGCATGTGACAACATCACGAACAACTGAGCTCACAATCACCACCAGCACACACATGCCTGGCACTGGCCTCTCGCCCTCAGACACAATGACCTCACAATAACCACCAGCAAAAAAAGCCTGGCACTGGCCTCTAACGCCCTAAGGCACAAGGACCTCACAATCACCACCAGCACACACATGCCTGGCACTGGCCTCTGAAGACGTCATGAACAACTGAGCTCACAATCACCACCAGCAGACACGTGCCTGCCACTGGCCTCTCAACCCGTCACGCACAAGTACCTCACAATCACCACCAGCACACACATGCCTGGCACTGGCCTCTCATGACGTCACGAACAACTGAGCTCACAATCACCACCAGCACACACATGCCTGCCACTGGCCTCTGATGACATCAGGAACAACTGAGCTCACAATCACCAACAGCACACACATGCCTGCCACTGGCCTCTCATGCCCTCAGGCACAAGGACCTCAAGATCACCACCAGTAGACTAGTGCCTGGCATGGCATGTGGCAACATCACGAACACCTGAGCTCACAATCACCACCAGCACACACATGCCTGCCACTGGCCTCTCGCCCTCAGACACAATGACCTCACAATAACCACCAGCAAAAAAAGCCTGGCACTGGCCTCTAACGCCCTAAGGCACAAGGACATCACAATCACCACCAGCACACACATGCCTGCCACTGGCCTCTGATGATGTCACGAACAACTGAGCTCACAATCACCACCAGCACACACATGCCTGCCACTGGCCTCTCATGACGTCACGAGCAACTGAGCTCACAATCACCACCAGCACACACATGCCTGCCACTGGCTTCTCACGCCCTCAGGCACAGCGACCTCACAATCACCACCAGCACACACATGCCTGCCACTGGCTTTTAACTCCCTCAGGTACAAGCACCTCACAATCACAACCAGAACACACCAGTCTGACACTGGCCTCTCATGCCTCCACGCACAACTGACCTCAAAATCACCACCAGCACACACATGCCTGCCACTGGCTCCTCATACCGTCATGCACAAGGACCTCACAGTCCCCCCCAGCACACACATGCCTGGCACTGGCCTCTGAAGACGTCATGAACAACTGAGCTCACAATCACCACCAGTAGACACGTGCCTGCCACTGGCTTTTAACTCCCTACGGCACAAGGACCTCACAATCACCACCAGCACACACATGCCTGGCACTGGCCTCTCAACCCGTCACGTACAAGTACCTCACAGTCACCCCCAGCACACACATGCCTGGCACTGGCCTCTGATGATGTCACGAACAACTGAGCTCA
The DNA here is from genome assembly GCF_040807025.1 of Struthio camelus. Classification (NCBI taxonomy): domain Eukaryota; kingdom Metazoa; phylum Chordata; class Aves; order Struthioniformes; family Struthionidae; genus Struthio; species Struthio camelus. The sequence continues at coordinate 1,565,553 of NW_027182575.1, forward strand.
CAATCACAATCAGCACACACATGCCTGGCACTGGCCTCTGATGATGTCACGAACAACTGAGCTCACAATCACAATCAGCACACACATGCCTGCCACTGGCCTCTCATGACGTCACGAGCAACTGAGCTCACAATCACCACCAGCACACACATGCCTGCCACTGGCCTCTCAACCCGTCACGCACAAGTACCTCACAGTCACCCCCAGCACACACATGCCTGCCACTGGCCTCTGAAGACGTCATGAACAACTGAGATCACAATCACCACCAGCAGACACGTGCCTGCCACTGGTTTTTAACTCCCTACGGCACAAGGACCTCACAATCACCACCAGCACACACATGCCTGGCACTGGCCTCTCAACCCGTCACGCACAAGTACCTCACAGTCACCCCCAGCACACACATGCCTGCCACTGGCCTCTCATGACGTCACGAACAACTGAGCTCACAATCACCACCAGCACACACATGCCTGCCACTGGCCTCTCATGCCCTCAGGCACAGGGACCTAAAAATCACCACCAGTAGACTAGTGCCTGGTATGGCATGTGACAACATCACGAACAACTGAGCTCACAATCACCACCAGCACACAAATGCCTGCCACTGGCCTCTCGCCCTCAGACACAATGACCTCACAATAACCACCAGCAAAAAAAGCCTGGCACTGGCCTCTAACGCCCTAAGGCACAAGGACCTCACAATCACCACCAGCACACACATGCCTGGCACTGGCCTCTGATGATGTCACGAACAACTGAGCTCACAATCACCACCAGCACACACATGCCTGGCACCGGCCTCTCATGACGTCACGAGCAACTGAGCTCACAATCACCACCAGCACACACATGCCTGCCACTGGCCTCTCATGCCCTCAGGCACAAGCACCTCACAATCACCACCAGTAGACTAGTGCCTGGCACTGGCATGTGACAACATCACGAACACCTGAGCTCACAATCACCACCAGCACACACATGCCTGGCACTGGCCTCTCGCCCTCAGACACAATGACCTCACAATAACCACCAGCAAAAAAAGCCTGCCACTGGCCTCTAACGCCCTAAGGCACAAGGACCTCACAATCACCACCAGCACACACATGCCTGGCACTGGCCTCTGATGATGTCACGAACAACTGAGCTCACAATCACCACCAGCACACACATGCCTGCCACTGGCCTCTCATGACGTCACGAGCAACTGAGCTCACAATCACCACCAGCACGCACATGCCTGCCACTGGCTTCTCACACCCTCAGGCACAGCGACCTCACAATCACCACCAGCACACACATGCCTGCCACTGCCTTTTAACTCCCTCAGGTACAAGCACCTCACAATCACAACCAGAACACACCAGTCTGACACTGGCCTCTCATGCCTCCACGCACAACTGACCTCACAATCACCACCAGCACACACATGCCTGCCACTGGCTCCTCATACCGTCATGCACAAGGACCTCACAGTCCCCCCCAGCACACACATGCCTGCCACTGGCCTCTGAAGACGTCATGAACAACTGAGATCACAATCACCACCAGTAGACACGTGCCTGCCACTGGCTTTTAACTGCCTACAGCACAAGGACCTCACAGTCACCCCCAGCACACACAGGCCTGGCAATGGCCTCTCATGACGTAACGAGCAACTGAGCTCACAATCACCACCAGCACACACAAGCCTGGCACCGGCCTCTGATGACATCAGGAACAATTGAGCTCACAATCACCACCAGCACACACATGCCTGCCACTGGTCTCTCATGCCCTCAGGCACAAGGACCTCAAAATCACCACCAGTAGACTAGAGCCTGGCATGGCATGTGACAACATCACGAACAACTGAGCTCACAATCACCACCAGCACACACATGCCTGCCACTGGCCTCTCGCCCTCAGACACAATGACCTCACAATAACCACCAGCAAAAAAAGCCTGGCACTGGCCTCTAACGCCCTAAGGCACAAGGACCTCACAATCACCACCAGCACACACATGCCTGCCACTGGCTTCTCACGCCCTCAGGTACAAGCACCTCACAATCACAACCAGAACACACCAGTCTGACACTGGCCTCTCATGCCTCCACGCACAACTGACCTCACAATCACCACCAGCACACACATGCCTGCCACTGGCTCCTCATACCGTCATGCACAAGGACCTCACAGTCCCCCCCAGCACACACATGCCTGCCACTGGCCTCTGAAGACGTCATGAACAACTGAGATCACAATCACCACCAGCAGACACGTGCCTGCCACTGGTTTTTAACTCCCTACGGCACAAGGACCTCACAATCACCACCAGCACACACATGCCTGGCACTGGCCTCTCAACCCGTCACGCACAAGTACCTCACAGTCACCCCCAGCACACACATGCCTGGCACCGGCCTCTCATGACGTCACGAGCAACTGAGCTCACAATCACCACCAGCACACACATGCCTGCCACTGGCCTCTCATGCCCTCAGGCACAGGGACCTAAAAATCACCACCAGTAGACTAGTGCCTGGTATGGCATGTGACAACATCACGAACAACTGAGCTCACAATCACCACCAGCACACAAATGCCTGCCACTGGCCTCTCGCCCTCAGACACAATGACCTCACAATAACCACCAGCAAAAAAAGCCTGGCACTGGCCTCTAACGCCCAAAGGAGCAAGGACCTCACAATCAACACCAGCACACACATGCCAGGCACTGGCCTCTCAACCCGTCATGCACAAGTACCTCACAGTCACCCCCAGCACAAACATGCCTGGCACTGGCCTCTGATGATGTCACGAACAACTGAGCTCACAATCACCACCAGCACACACATGTCTGGCACCGGCCTCTGATGACATCAGGAACAATTGAGCTCACAATCACCACCAGCACACACATGCCTGCCACTGGCCTCTCATGCCCTCAGGCACAAGGACCTCAAAATCACCACCAGTAGACTAGTGCCTGGCACTGGCATGTGACAACATCACGAACAACTGAGCTCACAATCACCACCAGCACACACATGCCTGGCACTGGCCTCTCGCCCTCAGACACAATGACCTCACAATAACCACCAGCACACACATGCCTGGCACTGGCCTCTAACGCCCTAAGGCACAAGGACCTCACAATCACCACCAGCACACACATGCCTGCCACTGGCCTCTGATGATGTCACGAACAACTGAGCTCACAATCACCACCAGCACACACATGCCTGGCACCGGCCTCTCATGACGTCACGAGCAACTGAGCTCACAATCACCACCAGCACACACATGCCTGCCACTGGCCTCTCATGCCCTCAGGCACAAGGACCTCACAATCACCACCAGTAGACTAGTGCCTGGCACTGGCATGTGACAACATCACGAACAACTGAGCTCACAATCACCACCAGCACACACATGCCTGGCACTGGCCTCTCGCCCTCAGACACAATGACCTCACAATGACCACCAGCAAAAAAAGCCTGGCACTGGCCTCTAACGCCCTAAGGCACAAGGACCTCACAATCACCACCAGCACACACATGCCTGCCACTGGCCTCTGATGATGTCACGAACAACTGAGCTCACAATCACCACCAGCACACACATGCCTGCCACTGTCCTCTCATGACGTGACGAGCAACTGAGCTCACAATCACCACCAGCACACACATGCCTGCCACTGGCTTCTCACGCCCTCACGCACAGGGACCTCACAATCACCACCAGCACACACATGCCTGCCACTGCCTTTTAACTCCCTCAGGTACAAGCACCTCACAATCACAACCAGAACACACCAGTCTGACACTGGCCTCTCATGCCTCCACGCACAACTGACCTCAAAATCACCACCAGCACACACATGCCTGCCACTGGCTCCTCATACCGTCATGCACAAGGACCTCACAGTCCCCCCCAGCACACACATGCCTGCCACTGGCCTCTGAAGACGTCATGAACAACTGAGATCACAATCACCACCAGTAGACACGTGCCTGCCACTGGCTTTTAACTGCCTACAGCACAAGGACCTCACAGTCACCCCCAGCACACACAGGCCTGGCAATGGCCTCTCATGACGTAACGAGCAACTGAGCTCACAATCACCACCAGCACACACAAGCCTGGCACCGGCCTCTGATGACATCAGGAACAATTGAGCTCACAATCACCACCAGCACACACATGCCTGCCACTGGCTCCTCATACCGTCATGCACAAGGACCTCACAGTCCCCCCCAGCACACACATGCCTGCCACTGGCCTCTGAAGACGTCATGAACAACTGAGATCACAATCACCACCAGCAGACACGTGCCTGCCACTGGTTTTTAACTCCCTACGGCACAAGGACCTCACAATCACCACCAGCACACACATGCCTGGCACTGGCCTCTCAACCCGTCACGCACAAGTACCTCACAGTCACCCCCAGCACACACATGCCTGCCACTGGCCTCTCATGACGTCACGAACAACTGAGCTCACAATCACCACCAGCACACACATGCCTGCCACTGGCCTCTCATGCCCTCAGGCACAGGGACCTAAAAATCACCACCAGTAGACTAGTGCCTGGTATGGCATGTGACAACATCACGAACAACTGAGCTCACAATCACCACCAGCACACAAATGCCTGCCACTGGCCTCTCGCCCTCAGACACAATGACCTCACAATAACCACCAGCAAAAAAAGCCTGCCACTGGCCTCTAACGCCCTAAGGCACAAGGACCTCACAATCACCACCAGCACACACATGCCTGCCACTGCCTTTTAACTCCCTCAGGTACAAGCACCTCACAATCACAACCAGAACACACCAGCCTGACACTGGCCTCTCATGCCTCCACGCACAACTGACCTCAAAATCACCACCAGCACACACATGCCTGCCACTGCCTCCTCATACCGTCATGCACAAGGACCTCACAGTCCCCCCCAGCACACACATGCCTGCCACTGGCCTCTGAAGACGTCATGAACAACTGAGCTCACAATCACCACGAGCACACACATGCCTGCCACTGGCTTTTAACTGCCTACAGCACAAGGACCTCACAGTCACCCCCAGCACACACAGGCCTGGCAATGGCCTCTCATGACGTAACGAGCAACTGAGCTCACAATCACCACCAGCACACACAAGCCTGGCACTGGTCTCTCATGCCCTCAGGCACAAGGACCTCAAAATCACCACCAGTAGACTAGAGCCTGGCATGGCATGTGACAACATCACGAACAACTGAGCTCACAATCACCACCAGCACACACATGCCTGCCACTGGCCTCTCGCCCTCAGACACAATGACCTCAGAATAACCACCAGCACACACATGCCTGGCACTGGCCTCTAACGCCCTAAGGCACAAGGACCTCACAATCACCACCAGCACACACATGCCTGCCACTGGCTTCTCACGCCCTCAGGTACAAGCACCTCACAATCACAACCAGAACACACCAGTCTGACACTGGCCTCTCATGCCTCCACGCACAACTGACCTCACAATCACCACCAGCACACACATGCCTGCCACTGGCTCCTCATACCGTCATGCACAAGGACCTCACAGTCCCCCCCAGCACACACATGCCTGCCACTGGCCTCTGAAGACGTCATGAACAACTGAGATCACAATCACCACCAGCACACACGTGCCTGCCACTGGTTTTTAAATCCCTACGGCACAAGGACCTCACAATCACCACCAGCACACACATGCCTGGCACTGGCCTCTCAACCCGTCACGCACAAGTACCTCACAGTCACCCCCAGCACACACATGCCTGCCACTGGCTCCTCATGACGTCACGAATAACTGAGCTCACAATCACCACCAGCACACACATGCCTGCCACTGGCCTCTCATGCCCTCAGGCACAGGGACCTAAAAATCACCACCAGTAGACTAGTGCCTGGTATGGCATGTGACAACATCACGAACAACTGAGCTCACAATCACCACCAGCACACAAATGCCTGCCACTGGCCTCTCGCCCTCAGACACAATGACCTCACAATAACCACCAGCAAAAAAAGCCTGGCACTGGCCTCTAACGCCCAAAGGAGCAAGGACCTCACAATCACCACCAGCACACACATGCCAGGCACTGGCCTCTCAACCCGTCATGCACAAGTACCTCACAGTCACCCCCAGCACAAACATTCCTGGCACTGGCCTCTGATGATGTCACGAACAACTGAGCTCACAATCACCACCAGCACACACATGCCTGGCACCGGCCTCTGATGACATCAGGAACAATTGAGCTCACAATCACCACCAGCACACACATGCCTGCCACTGGCCTCTCATGCCCTCAGGCACAAGGACCTCAAAATCACCACCAGTAGACTAGTGCCTGGCACTGGCATGTGACAACATCACGAACAACTGAGCTCACAATCACCACCAGCACACACATGCCTGCCACTGGCCTCTCGCCCTCAGACACAATGACCTCACAATAACCACCAGCAAAAAAAGCCTGCCACTGGCCTCTAACGCCCTAAGGCACAAGGACCTCACAATCACCACCAGCACACACATGCCTGGCACTGGCCTCTGATGATGTCACCAACAACTGAGCTCACAATCACCACCAGCACACACATGCCTGGCACCGGCCTCTCATGACGTCACGAGCAACTGAGCTCACAATCACCACCAGCACACACATGCCTGCCACTGGCCTCTCATGCCCTCAGGCACAAGGACCTCAAAATCACCACCAGTAGACTAGTGCCTGGCACTGGCATGTGACAACATCACGAACAACTGAGCTCACAATCACCACCAGCACACACATGCCTGCCACTGGCCTCTCGCCCTCAGACACAATGACCTCACAATGACCACCAGCAAAAAAAGCCTGCCACTGGCCTCTAACGCCCTAAGGCACAAGGACCTCACAATCACCACCAGCACACACATGCCTGCCACTGGCCTCTGATGATGTCACGAACAACTGAGCTCACAATCACCACCAGCACACACATGCCTGCCACTGTCCTCTCATGACGTCACGAGCAACTGAGCTCACAATCACCACCAGCACACACATGCCTGCCACTGGCTTCTCACGCCCTCACGCACAGGGACCTCACAATCACCACCAGCACACACATGCCTGCCACTGCCTTTTAACTCCCTCAGGTACAAGCACCTCACAATCACAACCAGAACACACCAGTCTGACACTGGCCTCTCATGCCTCCACGCACAACTGACCTCACAATCACCACCAGCACACACATGCCTGCCACTGGCTCCTCATACCGTCATGCACAAGGACCTCACAGTCCCCCCCAGCACACACATGCCTGCCACTGGCCTCTGAAGACGTCATGAACAACTGAGCTCACAATCACCACCAGTAGACACGTGCCTGCCACTGGCTTTTAACTGCCTACAGCACAAGGACCTCACAGTCACCCCCAGCACACACAGGCCTGGCAATGGCCTCTCATGACGTAACGAGCAACTGAGCTCACAATCACCACCAGCACACACAAGCCTGGCACCGGCCTCTGATGACATCAGGAACAATTGAGCTCACAATCACCACCAGCACACACATGCCTGCCACTGGTCTCTCATGCCCTCAGGCACAAGGACCTCAAAATCACCACCAGTAGACTAGAGCCTGGCATGGCATGTGACAACATCAGGAACAACTGAGCTCACAATCACCACCAGCACACACATGCCTGCCACTGGCCTCTCGCCCTCAGACACAATGACCTCACAATAACCACCAGCAAAAAAAGCCTGGCACTGGCCTCTAACGCCCTAAGGCACAAGGACCTCACAATCACCACCAGCACACACATGCCTGGCACTGGCCTCTCATGACGTCACGAGCAACTGAGCTCACAATCACCACCAGCACACACATGCCTGGCACTGGCCTCTCATGACGTCACGAGCAACTGAGCTCACAATCACCACCAGCACACACATGCCTGCCACTGGCTTCTCACGCCCTCACGCACAGGGACCTCACAATCACCACCACCACACACATGCCTGCCACTGCCTTTTAACTCCCTCAGGTACAAGCACCTCACAATCACAACCAGAACACACCAGTCTGACACTGGCCTCTCATGCCTCCACGCACAACTGACCTCAAAATCACCACCAGCACACACATGCCTGCCACTGGCTCCTCATACCGTCATGCACAAGGACCTCACAGTCCCCCCCAGCACACACATGCCTGCCACTGGCCTCTGAAGACGTCATGAACAACTGAGCTCACAATCACCACCAGCACACACATGCCTGCCACTGGCTTTTAACTCCCTACGGCACAAGGACCTCACAATCACCACCAGCACACACATGCCTGGCACTGGCCTCTCAACCCGTCACGCACAAGTACCTCCCAGTCACCCCCAGCACACACATGCCTGGCAATGGCCTCTGAAGACGTAACGAACAACTGAGCTCACAATCACCACCAGCACACACATGCCTGGCACCGGCCTCTGATGACATCAGGAACAATTGAGCTCACAATCACCACCAGCACACACATGCCTGCCACTGGCCTCTCATGCCCTCAGGCACAAGGACCTCAAAATCACCACCAGTAGACTAGTGCCTGGCACTGGCATGTGACAACATCACGAACAACTGAGCTCACAATCACCACCAGCACACACATGCCTGCCACTGGCCTCTCGCCCTCAGACACAATGACCTCACAATAACCACCAGCAAAAAAAGCCTGCCACTGGCCTATAACGCCCTAAGGCACAAGGACCTCACAATCACAACCAGCACACACATGCCTGGCACTGGCCTCTGATGATGTCACGAACAACTGAGCTCACAATCACCACCAGCACACACATGCCTGCCACTGGCCTCTCATGACGTCACGAGCAACTGAGCTCACAATCACCACCAGCACACACCTGCCTGCCACTGGCTTCTCACGCCCTCAGGCACAGGGACCTCACAATCACCACCAGCACACACATGCCTGCCACTGGGTTTTAACTCCCTCAGGTACAAGCACCTCACAATCACAACCAGAACACACCAGTCTGACACTGGCCTCTCATGCCTCCACGCACAACTGACCTCACAATCACCACCAGCACACACATGCCTGCCACTGGCTCCTCATACCGTCATGCACAAGGACCTCACAGTCCCCCCCAGCACACACATGCCTGCCACTGGCCTCTGAAGACGTCATGAACAACTGAGCTCACAATCACCACCAGCACACACGTGCCTGCCACTGGCTTTTAACTCCCTACGGCACAAGGACCTCACAGTCACCCCCAGCACACACATGCCTGGCACCGGCCTCTGATGACATCAGGAACAATTGAGCTCACAATCACCACCAGCACACACATGCCTGTCACTGGCCTCTCATGCCCTCAGGCACAAGCACCTCAAAATCACCACCAGTAGACTAGTGCCTGGCACTGGCATGTGACAACATAACGAAGAACTGAGCTCACAATCACCACCAGCACACACATGCCTGCCACTGGCCTCTCGCCCTCAGACACAATGACCTCACAATAACCACCAGCACACACATGCCTGGCACTGGCCTCTAACGCCCTAAGGCACAAGGACCTCACAATCACCACCAGCACACACATGCCTGCCACTGGCCTCTGATGATGTCACGAACAACTGAGCTCACAATCACCACCAGCACACACATGCCTGCCACTGGCCTCTCATGACGTCACGAGCAACTGAGCTCACAATCACCACCAGCACACACATGCCTGCCACTGGCTTCTCACGCCCTCACGCACAGGGACCTCACAATCACCACCAGCACACACATGCCTGCCACTGGCTTTTAACTCCCTCAGGTACAAGCACCTCACAATCACAACCAGAACACACCAGTCTGACACTGGCCTCTCATGCCTCCACGCACAACTGACCTCAAAATCACCACCAGCACACACATGCCTGCCACTGGCTCCTCATACCGTCATGCACAAGGACCTCACAGTCCCCCCCAGCACACACATGCCTGCCACTGGCCTCTCATGACGTCATGAACAACTGAGCTCACAATCACCACCAGCAGACACGTGCCTGCCACTGGCTTTTAACTCCCTACGGCACAAGGACCTCACAATCACCACCAGCACACACATGCCTGGCACTGGCCTCTCAACCCGTCACGCACAAGTACCTCACAGTCACCCCCAGCACACACATGCCTGGCAATGGCCTCTCATGACGTCACGAACAACTGAGCTCACAATCACCACCAGCACACACATGCCTGGCACCGGCCTCTGATGACATCAGGAACAATTGAGCTCACAATCACCACCAGCACACACATGCCTGCCACTGGCCTCTCATGCCCTCAGGCACAAGCACCTCAAAATCACCACCAGTAGACTAGTGCCTGGCACTGGCATGTGACAACATCACGAACAACTGAGCTCACAATCACCACCAGCACACACATGCCTGGCACTGGCCTCTCGCCCTCAGACACAATGACCTCACAATAACCACCAGCAAAAAAAGCCTGCCACTGGCCTCTAACGCGCAAAGGCACAAGGACCTCACAATCACCACCAGCACACACATGCCTGGCACTGGCCTCTGATGATGTCACGAACAACTGAGCTCACAATCACCACCAGCACACACATGCCTGCCACTGGCCTCTCATGACGTCACGAGCAACTGAGCTCACAATCACCACCAGCACACACATGCCTGCCACTGGCCTCTCACGCCCTCACGCACAGGGACCTCACAATCACCACCAGCACACACATGCCTGCCACTGGCTTTTAACTCCCTCAGGTACAAGCACCTCACAATCACAACCAGAACACACCAGTCTGACACTGGCCTCTCATGCCTCCACGCACAACTGACCTCACAATCACCACCAGCACACACATGCCTGCCACTGGCCTCTGAAGACGTCATGAACAACTGAGCTCACAATCACCACCAGCAGACACGTGCCTGCCACTGGCTTTTAACTCCCTACGGCACAAGGACCTCACAATCACCACCAGCACACACATGCCTGGCACTGGCCTCTCAACCCGTCACGCACAAGTACCTCACAGTCACCCCCAGCACACACATGCCTGGCAATGGCCTCTCATGACGTAACGAGCAACTGAGCTCACAATCACCACCAGCACACACATGCCTGGCACCGGCCTCTGATGACATCAGGAACAATTGAGCTCACAATCACCACCAGCACACACATGCCTGCCACTGGCCTCTCGCCCTCAGACACAATGACCTCACAATAACCACCAGCACACACATGCCTGGCACTGGCCTCTAACGCCCTAAGGCACAAGGACCTCACAATCACCACCAGCACACACATGCCTGCCACTGGCCTCTGATGATGTCACGAACAACTGAGCTCACAATCACCACCAGCACACACATGCCTGCCACTGGCCTCTCATGACGTCACGAGCAACTGAGCTCACAATCACCACCAGCACACACATGCCTGCCACTGGCTTCTCACGCCCTCACGCACAGGGACCTCACAATCACCACCAGCACACACATGCCTGCCACTGGCTTTTAACTCCCTCAGGTACAAGCACCTCACAATCACAACCAGAACACACCAGTCTGACACTGGCCTCTCATGCCTCCACGCACAACTGACCTCAAAATCACCACCAGCACACACATGCCTGCCACTGCCTCCTCATACCGTCATGCACAAGGACCTCACAGTCCCCCCCAGCACACACATGCCTGCCACTGGCCTCTGAAGACGTCATGAACAACTGAGATCACAATCACCACCAGCAGACACGTGCCTGCCACTGGCTTTTAAATCCCTACGGCACAAGGACCTCACAATCACCACCAGCACACACATGCCTGCCACTGGCCTCTAAACACGTCACGCACAAGTACCTCACAGTCACCACCAGCACACACATGCCTGGCAACGGCCTCTCATGACGTCACGAACAACTGAGCTCACAATCACCACCAGCACACACATGCCTGGCACCGGCCTCTGATGACATCAGGAACAATTGAGCTCACAATCACCACCAGCACACACATGCCTGCCACTGGCCTCTCATGCCCTCAGGCACAAGCACCCCAAAATCACCACCAGTAGACTAGTGCCTGGCACTGGCATGTGACAACATCACGAAAAACTGAGCTCACAATCACCACCAGCACACACATGCCTGGCACTGGCCTCTCGCCCTCAGACACAATGACCTCACAATAACCACCAGCAAAAAAAACCTGGCACTGGCCTCTAACGCCCTAAGGCACAAGGACCTCACAATCACCACCAGCACACACATGCCTGCCACTGGCCTCAGATGATGTCACGAACAACTGAGCTCACAATCACCACCAGCACACACATGCCTGCCACTGGCCTCTCATGACGTCACGAGCAACTGAGCTCACAATCACCACCAGCACACACATGCCTGCCACTGGCCTCTCACGCCCTCACGCACAGGGACCTCACAATCACCACCAGCACACACATGCCTGCCACTGGCTTTTAACTCCCTCAGGTACAAGCACCTCACAATCACAACCAGAACACACCAGTCTGACACTGGCCTCTCATGCCTCCACGCACAACTGACCTCAAAATCACCACCAGCACACACATGCCTGCCACTGGCTCCTCATACCGTCATGCACAAGGACCTCACAGTCCCCCCCAGCACACACATGCCTGCCACTGGCCTCTCATGACGTCATGAACAACTGAGCTCACAATCACCACCAGCAGACACGTGCCTGCCACTGGCTTTTAACTCCCTACGGCACAAGGACCTCACAATCACCACCAGCACACACATGCCTGGCACTGGCCTCTCAACCCGTCACGCACAAGTACCTCACAGTCACCCCCAGCACACACATGCCTGGCAATGGCCTCTCATGACGTCACGAACAACTGAGCTCACAATCACCACCAGCACACACATGCCTGGCACCGGCCTCTGATGACATCAGGAACAATTGAGCTCACAATCACCACCAGCACACACATGCCTGCCACTGGCCTCTCATGCCCTCAGGCACAAGCACCTCAAAATCACCACCAGTAGACTAGTGCCTGGCACTGGCATGTGACAACATCACGAACAACTGAGCTCACAATCACCACCAGCACACACATGCCTGGCACTGGCCTCTCGCCCTCAGACACAATGACCTCACAATAACCACCAGCAAAAAAAGCCTGCCACTGGCCTCTAACGCGCAAAGGCACAAGGACCTCACAATCACCACCAGCACACACATGCCTGGCACTGGCCTCTGATGATGTCACGAACAACTGAGCTCACAATCACCACCAGCACACACATGCCTGCCACTGGCCTCTCATGACGTCACGAGCAACTGAGCTCACAATCACCACCAGCACACACATGCCTGCCACTGGCCTCTCACGCCCTCACGCACAGGGACCTCACAATCACCACCAGCACACACATGCCTGCCACTGGCTTTTAACTCCCTCAGGTACAAGCACCTCACAATCACAACCAGAACACACCAGTCTGACACTGGCCTCTCATGCCTCCACGCACAACTGACCTCACAATCACCACCAGCACACACATGCCTGCCACTGGCCTCTGAAGACGTCATGAACAACTGAGCTCACAATCACCACCAGCAGACACGTGCCTGCCACTGGCTTTTAACTCCCTACGGCACAAGGACCTCACAATCACCACCAGCACACACATGCCTGGCACTGGCCTCTCAACCCGTCACGCACAAGTACCTCACAGTCACCCCCAGCACACACATGCCTGGCAATGGCCTCTCATGACGTAACGAGCAACTGAGCTCACAATCACCACCAGCACACACATGCCTGGCACCGGCCTCTGATGACATCAGGAACAATTGAGCTCACAATCGCCACCAGCACAGACATGCCTGCCACTGGCCTCTCATGCCCTCAGGCACAAGGACCTCAAAATCACCACCAGTAGACTAGTGCCTGGCACTGGCATGTGACAACATCACGAACAACTGAGCTCACAATCACCACCAGCACACACATGCCTGGCACTGGCCTCTCGCCCTCAGACACAATGACCTCACAATAACCACCAGCAAAAAAAGCCTGCCACTGGCCTCTAACGCCCTAAGGCACAAGGACCTCACAATCACCACCAGCACACACATGCCTGGCACTGGCCTCTGATGATGTCACGAACAACTGAGCTCACAATCACCACCAGCACACACATGCCTGGCACTGGCCTCTCATGACGTCACGAGCAACTGAGCTCACAATCACCACCAGCACACACATGCCTGCCACTGGCCTCTCACGCCCTCACGCACAGGGACCTCACAATCACCACCAGCACACACATGCCTGCCACTGGCTTTTAACTCCCTCAGGTACAAGCACCTCACAATCACAACCAGAACACACCAGTCTGACACTGGCCTCTCATGCCTCCACGCACAACTGACCTCAAAATCACCACCAGCACACACATGCCTGCCACTGGCTCCTCATACCGTCATGCACAAGGACCTCACAGTCCCCCCCAGCACACACATGCCTGCCACTGGCCTCTGAAGACGTCATGAACAACTGAGATCACAATCACCACCAGCAGACACGTGCCTGCCACTGGCTTTTAAATCCCTACGGCACAAGGACCTCACAATCACCACCAGCACACACATGCCTGCCACTGGCCTCTCAACACGTCACGCACAAGTACCTCACAGTCACCACCAGCACACACATGCCTGGCAATGGCCTCTCATGACGTAACGAGCAACTGAGCTCACAATCACCACCAGCACACACATGCCTGGCACCGGCCTCTGATGACATCAGGAACAATTGAGCTCACAATCACCACCAGCACACACATGCCTGCCACTGGCCTCTCATGCCCTCAGGCACAAGCACCCCAAAATCACCACCAGTAGACTAGTGCCTGGCACTGGCATGTGACAACATCACGAACAACTGAGCTCACAATCACCACCAGCACACACATGCCTGGCACTGGCCTCTCGCCCTCAGACACAATGACCTCACAATAACCACCAGCAAAAAAAACCTGGCACTGGCCTCTAACGCCCTAAGGCACAAGGACCTCACAATCACCACCAGCACACACATGCCTGCCACTGGCCTCTGATGATGTCACGAACAACTGAGCTCACAATCACCACCAGCACACACATGCCTGCCACTGGCCTCTCATGACGTCACGAGCAACTGAGCTCACAATCACCACCAGCACACACATGCCTGCCACTGGCCTCTCACGCCCTCAGGCACAGCGACCTCACAATCACCACCAGCACACACATGCCTGCCACTGGCTTTTAACTCCCTCAGGTACAAGCACCTCACAATCACAACCAGAACACACCAGTCTGACACTGGCCTCTCATGCCTCCACGCACAACTGACCTCAAAATCACCACCAGCACACACATGCCTGCCACTGCCTCCTCATACCGTCATGCACAAGGACCTCACAGTCCCCCCCAGCACACACATGCCTGCCACTGGCCTCTGAAGACGTCATGAACAACTGAGCTCACAATCACCACCAGCAGACACGTGCCTGCCACTGGCTTTTAACTCCCTACGGCACAAGGACCTCACAATCACCACCAGCACACACATGCCTGGCACTGGCCTCTCAACCCGTCACGCACAAGTACCTCACAGTCACCCCCAGCACACACATGCCTGGCAATGGCCTCTCATGACGTCACGAACAACTGAGCTCACAATCACCACCAGCACACACATGCCTGGCACCGGCCTCTGATGACATCAGGAACAATTGAGCTCACAATCGCCACCAGCACACACATGCCTGCCACTGGCCTCTCATGCCCTCAGGCACAAGCACCTCAAAATCACCACCAGTAGACTAGTGCCTGGCACTGGCATGTGACAACATCACGAACAACTGAGCTCACAATCACCACCAGCACACACATGCCTGGCACTGGCCTCTCGCCCTCAGACACAATGACCTCACAATAACCACCAGCAAAAAAAGCCTGCCACTGGCCTCTAACGCCCTAAGGCACAAGGACCTCACAATCACCACCAGCACACACATGCCTGGCACTGGCCTCTGATGATGTCACGAACAACTGAGCTCACAATCACCACCAGCACACACATGCCTGGCACTGGCCTCTCATGACGTCACGAGCAACTGAGCTCACAATCACCACCAGCACACACATGCCTGCCACTGGCCTCTCACGCCCTCACGCACAGGGACCTCACAATCACCACCAGCACACACATGCCTGCCACTGCCTTTTAACTCCCTCAGGTACAAGCACCTCACAATCACAACCAGAACACACCAGTCTGACACTGGCCTCTCATGCCTCCACGCACAACTGACCTCAAAATCACCACCAGCACACACATGCCTGCCACTGGCTCCTCATACCGTCATGCACAAGGACCTCACAGTCCCCCCCAGCACACACATGCCTGCCACTGGCCTCTGAAGACGTCATGAACAACTGAGCTCACAATCACCACCAGCAGACACGTGCCTGCCACTGGCTTTTAACTCCCTACGGCACAAGGACCTCACAATCACCACCAGCACACACATGCCTGGCACTGGCCTCTCAACCCGTCACGCACAAGTACCTCACAGTCACCCCCAGCACACACATGCCTGGCAATGGCCTCTCATGACGTCACGAACAACTGAGCTCACAATCACCACCAGCACACACATGCCTGGCACCGGCCTCTGATGACATCAGGAAAAATTGAGCTCACAATCACCACCAGCACACACATGCCTGCCACTGGCCTCTCGCCCTCAGACACAATGACCTCACAATAACCACCAGCACACATATGCCTGGCACTGGCCTCTAACGCCCTAAGGCACAAGGACCTCACAATCACCACCAGCACACACATGCCTGGCACTGGCCTCTGATGATGTCACGAACAACTGAGCTCACAATCACCACCAGCACACACATGCCTGGCAATGGCCTCTCATGACGTAACGAGCAACTGAGCTCACAATCACCACCAGCACACACATGCCTGGCACCGGCCTCTGATGACATCAGGAACAATTGAGCTCACAATCGCCACCAGCACACACATGCCTGCCACTGGCCTCTCATGCCCTCAGGCACAAGGACCTCAAAATCACCACCAGTAGACTAGTGCCTGGCATGGCATGTGACAACATCACGAACAACTGAGTTCACAATCACCACCAGCACACACATGCCTGCCACTGGCCTCTCGCCCTCAGACACAATGACCTCACAATAACCACCAGCAAAAAAAGCCTGGCACTGGGCTCTAACGCCCTAAGGCACAAGGACCTCACAATCACCACCAGCACACACATGCCTGGAACTGGCCTCTCAACCCGTCACGCACAAGTACCTCACAGTCACCCCCAGCACACACATGCCTGGCACTGGCCTCTCATGACGTCACGAACAACTGAGCTCACAATCACCACCAGCACACACATGCCTGGCACCGGCCTCTGATGACATCAGGAACAATTGAGCTCACAATCACCACCAGCACACACATGCCTGCCACTGGCCTCTCGCCCTCAGACACAATGACCTCACAATAACCACCAGCACACATATGCCTGGCACTGGCCTCTAACGCCCTAAGGCACAAGGACCTCACAATCACCACCAGCACACACATGCCTGCCACTGGCCTCTGATGATGTCACGAACAACTGAGCTCACAATCACCACCAGCACACACATGCCTGCCACTGGCCTCTCATGACGTCACGAGCAACTGAGCTCACAATCACCACCAGCACACACATGCCTGCCACTGGCCTCTCACGCCCTCACGCACAGCGACCTCACAATCACCACCAGCACACACATGCCTGCCACTGCCTTTTAACTCCCTCAGGTACAAGCACCTCAAAATCACAACCAGAACACACGAGTCTGACACTGGCCTCTCATGCCTCCACGCACAACTGACCTCAAAATCACCACCAGCACACACATGCCTGCCACTGGCTCCTCATACCGTCATGCACAAGGACCTCACAGTCCCCCCCAGCACACACATGCCTGCCACTGGCCTCTGAAGACGTCATGAACAACTGAGCTCACAATCACCACCAGCAGACACGTGCCTGCCACTGGCTTTTAACTCCCTACGGCACAAGGACCTCACAATCACCACCAGCACACACATGCCTGGCACTGGCCTCTCAACCCGTCACGCACAAGTACCTCCCAGTCACCCCCAGCACACACATGCCTGGCAATGGCCTCTCATGACGTCACGAACAACTGAGCTCACAATCACCACCAGCACACACATGCCTGGCACCGGCCTCTGATGACATCAGGAACAATTGAGCTCACAATCACCACCAGCACACACATGCCTGCCACTGGCCTCTCATGCCCTCAGGCACAAGCACCTCAAAATCACCACCAGCAGACTAGTGCCTGGCACTGGCATGTGACAACATCACGAACAACTGAGCTCACAATCACCACCAGCACACACATGCCTGCCACTGGCCTCTCGCCCTCAGACACAATGACCTCACAATAACCACCAGCAAAAAAAGCCTGCCACTGGCCTCTAACGCCCTAAGGCACAAGGACATCACAATCACCACCAGCACACACATGCCTGGCACTGGCCTCTGATGATGTCACGAACAACTGAGCTCACAATCACCACCAGCACACACATGCCTGCCACTGGCCTCTCATGACGTCACGAGCAACTGAGCTCACAATCACCACCAGCACACACATGCCTGCCACTGGCCTCTCACGCCCTCACGCACAGGGACCTCACAATCACCACCAGCACACACATGCCTGCCACTGCCTTTTAACTCCCTCAGGTACAAGCACCTCACAATCACAACCAGAACACACCAGTCTGACACTGGCCTCTCATGCCTCCACGCACAACTGACCTCACAATCACCACCAGCACACACATGCCTGCCACTGGCTCCTCATACCGTCATGCACAAGGACCTCACAGTCCCCCCCAGCACACACATGCCTGCCACTGGCCTCTGAAGACGTCATGAGCAACTGAGCTCACAATCACCACCAGCAGACACGTGCCTGCCACTGGCTTTTAACTCCCTACGGCACAAGGACCTCACAATCACCACCAGCACACACATGCCTGGCACTGGCCTCTCAACCCGTCACGCACAAGTACCTCACAGTCACCCCCAGCACACACATGCCTGGCAATGGCCTCTCATGACGTAACGAGCAACTGAGCTCACAATCACCACCAGCACACACATGCCTGGCACCGGCCTCTGATGACATCAGGAACAATTGAGCTCACAATCGCCACCAGCACACACATGCCTGCCACTGGCCTCTCATGCCCTCAGGCACAAGCACCTCAAAATCACCACCAGTAGACTAGTGCCTGGCACTGGCATGTGACAACATCACGAACAACTGAGCTCACAATCACCACCAGCACACACATGCCTGGCACTGGCCTCTCGCCCTCAGACACAATGACCTCACAATAACCACCAGCAAAAAAAGCCTGGCACTGGCCTCTAACGCGCAAAGGCACAAGGACCTCACAATCACCACCAGCACACACATGCCTGGCACTGGCCTCTGATGATGTCACGAACAACTGAGCTCACAATCACCACCAGCACACACATGCCTGCCACTGGCCTCTCATGACGTCACGAGCAACTGAGCTCACAATCACCACCAGCACACACATGCCTGCCACTGGCCTCTCACGCCCTCACGCACAGGGACCTCACAATCACCACCAGCACACACATGCCTGCCACTGGCTTTTAACTCCCTCAGGTACAAGCACCTCACAATCACAACCAGAACACACCAGTCTGACACTGGCCTCTCATGCCTCCACGCACAACTGACCTCACAATCACCACCAGCACACACATGCCTGCCACTGGCTCCTCATACCGTCATGCACAAGGACCTCACAGTCCCCCCCAGCACACACATGCCTGCCACTGGCCTCTGAAGACGTCATGAACAACTGAGCTCACAATCACCACCAGCAGACACGTGCCTGCCACTGGCTTTTAACTCCCTACGGCACAAGGACCTCACAATCACCACCAGCACACACATGCCTGGCACTGGCCTCTCAACCCGTCACGCACAAGTACCTCACAGTCACCCCCAGCACACACATGCCTGGCAATGGCCTCTCATGACGTAACGAGCAACTGAGCTCACAATCACCACCAGCACACACATGCCTGGCACCGGCCTCTCATGACGTCACGAGCAACTGAGCTCACAATCACCACCAGCACACACATGCCTGCCACTGGCCTCTCATGCCCTCAGGCACAAGGACCTCAAAATCACCACCAGTAGACTAGTGCCTGGCACTGGCATGTGACAACATCACGAACAACTGAGCTCACAATCACCACCAGCACACACATGCCTGCCACTGGCCTCTCGCCCTCAGACACAATGACCTCACAATAACCACCAGCAAAAAAAGCCTGGCAATGGCCTCTAACGCCCTAAGGCACAAGGACCTCACAATCACCACCAGCACACACATGCCTGGCACTGGCCTCTGATGATGTCACGAACAACTGAGCTCACAATCACCACCAGCACACACATGCCTGGCACTGGCCTCTCATGACGTCACGAGCAACTGAGCTCACAATCACCACCAGCACACACATGCCTGCCACTGGCTTCTCACGCCCTCACGCACAGGGACCTCACAATCACCACCAGCACACACATGCCTGCCACTGGCTTTTAACTCCCTCAGGTACAAGCACCTCACAATCACAACCAGAACACACCAGTCTGACACTGGCCTCTCATGCCTCCACGCACAACTGACCTCACAATCACCACCAGCACACACATGCCTGCCACTGGCTCCTCATACCGTCATGCACAAGGACCTCACAGTCCCCCCCAGCACACACATGCCTGCCACTGGCCTCTGAAGACGTCATGAACAACTGAGCTCACAATCACCACCAGCAGACACGTGCCTGCCACTGGCTTTTAACTCCCTACGGCACAAGGACCTCACAATCACCACCAGCACACACATGCCTGGCACTGGCCTCTCAACCCGTCACGCACAAGTACCTCACAGTCACCCCCAGCACACACATGCCTGGCAATGGCCTCTCATGACGTAACGAGCAACTGAGCTCACAATCACCACCAGCACACACATGCCTGGCACCGGCCTCTGATGACATCAGGAACAATTGAGCTCACAATCGCCACCAGCACACACATGCCTGCCACTGGCCTCTCATGCCCTCAGGCACAAGGACCTCAAAATCACCACCAGTATACTAGTGCCTGGCACTGGCATGTGACAACATCACGAACAACTGAGCTCACAATCACCACCAGCACACACATGCCTGCCACTGGCCTCTCGCCCTCAGACACAATGACCTCACAATAACCACCAGCAAAAAAAGCCTGGCACTGGCCTCTAACGCCCTAAGGCACAAGGACCTCACAATCACCACCAGCACACACATGCCTGCCACTGGCCTCTGATGATGTCACGAACAACTGAGCTCACAATCACCACCAGCACACACATGCCTGGCACTGGCCTCTCATGACGTCACGAGCAACTGAGCTCACAATCACCACCAGCACACACATGCCTGCCACTGGCCTCTCACGCCCTCACGCACAGGGACCTCACAATCACCACCAGCACACACATGCCTGCCACTGGCTTTTAACTCCCTCAGGTACAAGCACCTCACAATCACAACCAGAACACACCAGTCTGACACTGGCCTCTCATGCCTCCACGCACAACTGACCTCACAATCACCACCAGCACACACATGCCTGCCACTGGCTCCTCATACCGTCATGCACAAGGACCTCACAGTCACCCCCAGCACACACATGCCTGGCACTGGCCTCTGAAGACGTCATGAGCAACTGAGCTCACAATCACCACCAGCAGACACGTGCCTGCCACTGGCTTTTAACTCCCTACGGCACAAGGACCTCACAATCACCACCAGCAGACACATGCCTGGCACTGGCCTCTCAACCCGTCACGCACAAGTACCTCACAGTCACCCCCAGCACACACATGCCTGGCAATGGCCTCTCATGACGTCACGAGCAACTGAGCTCACAATCACCACCAGCACACACATGCCTGGCACCGGCCTCTGATGACATCAGGAACAATTGAGCTCACAATCGCCACCAGCACACACATGCCTGCCACTGGCCTCTCATGCCCTCAGGCACAAGGACCTCAAAATCACCACCAGTAGACTAGTGCCTGGCACTGGCATGTGACAACATCACGAACAACTGAGCTCACAATCACCACCAGCACACACATGCCTGGCACTGGCCTCTCGCCCTCAGACACAATGACCTCACAATAACCACCAGCAAAAAAAGCCTGCCACTGGCCTCTAACGCGCAAAGGCACAAGGACCTCACAATCACCACCAGCACACACATGCCTGGCACTGGCCTCTGATGATGTCACGAACAACTGAGCTCACAATCACCACCAGCACACACATGCCTGCCACTGGCCTCTCATGACGTCACGAGCAACTGAGCTCACAATCACCACCAGCACACACATGCCTGCCACTGGCCTCTCACGCCCTCACGCACAGGGACCTTACAATCACCACCAGCACACACATGCCTGCCACTGGCTTTTAACTCCCTCAGGTACAAGCACCTCACAATCACAACCAGAACACACCAGTCTGACACTGGCCTCTCATGCCTCCACGCACAACTGACCTCACAATCACCACCAGCACACACATGCCTGCCACTGGCTCCTCATACCGTCATGCACAAGGACCTCACAGTCCCCCCCAGCACACACATGCCTGCCACTGGCCTCTGAAGACGTCATGAACAACTGAGCTCACAATCACCACCAGCAGACACGTGCCTGCCACTGGCTTTTAACTCCCTACGGCACAAGGACCTCACAATCACCACCAGCACACACATGCCTGGCACTGGCCTCTCAACCCGTCACGCACAAGTACCTCACAGTCACCCCCAGCACACACATGCCTGGCAATGGCCTCTCATGACGTAACGAGCAACTGAGCTCACAATCACCACCAGCACACACATGCCTGGCACCGGCCTCTGATGACATCAGGAACAATTGAGCTCACAATCGCCACCAGCACACACATGCCTGCCACTGGTCTCTCATGCCCTCAGGCACAAGGACCTCAAAATCACCACCAGTAGACTAGTGCCTGGCACTGGCATGTGACAACATCACGAACAACTGAGCTCACAATCACCACCAGCACACACATGCCTGGCACTGGCCTCTCGCCCTCAGACACAATGACCTCACAATAACCACCAGCAAAAAAAGCCTGGCAATGGCCTCTAACGCCCTAAGGCACAAGGACATCACAATCACCACCAGCACACACATGCCTGGCACTGGCCTCTGATGATGTCACGAACAACTGAGCTCACAATCACCATCAGCACACACATGCCTGGCACTGGCGTCTCATGACGTCACGAGCAACTGAGCTCACAATCACCACCAGCAAACACATGCCTGCCACTGGCTTCTCACGCCCTCAGGCACAGGGACCTCACAATCACCACCAGCACACACATGCCTGCCACTGGCTTTTAACTCCCTCAGTACAAGCACCTCACAATCACAACCAGAACACACCAGTCTGACACTGGCCTCTCATGCCTCCACGCACAACTGACCTCAAAATCACCACCAGCACACACATGCCTGCCACTGGCTCCTCATACCGTCATGCACAAGGACCTCACAGTCCCCCCCAGCACACACATGCCTGCCACTGGCCTCTGAAGACGTCATGAACAACTGAGCTCACAATCACCACGAGCACACACATGCCTGCCACTGCCCTCTCAACCCGTCACGCATAAGTACCTCACAATCACCCGCAGCACACACATGCCTGGCAATGGCCTCTCATGACGTAACGAGCAACTGAGCTCACAATCACCACCAGCACACACATGCCTGGCACCGGCCTCTGATGACATCAGGAACAATTGAGCTCACAATCACCACCAGCACACACATGCCTGCCACTGGCCTCTCATGCCCTCAGGCACAAGCACCTCAAAATCACCACCAGTAGACTAGTGCCTGGTATGGCATGTGACAACATCACGAACAACTGAGCTCACAATCACCACCAGCACACACATGCCTGCCACTGGCCTCTCGCCCTCAGACACAATGACCTCACAATAACCACCAGCAAAAAAAGCCTGGCAATGGCCTCTAACGCCCTAAGGCACAAGGACATCACAATCACCACCAGCACACACATGCCTGCCACTGGCCTCTGATGATGTCACGAACAACTGAGCTCACAATCACCATCAGCACACACATGCCTGGCACTGGCGTCTCATGACGTCACGAGCAACTGAGCTCACAATCACCACCAGCAAACACATGCCTGCCACTGGCTTCTCACGCCCTCACGCACAGGGACCTCACAATCACCACCAGCACACACATGCCTGCCACTGGCTTTTAACTCCCTCAGTACAAGCACCTCACAATCACAACCAGAACACACCAGTCTGACACTGGCCTCTCATGCCTCCACGCACAACTGACCTCACAATCACCACCAGCACACACATGCCTGCCACTGGCTCCTCATACCGTCATGCACAAGGACCTCACAGTCCCCCCCAGCACACACATGCCTGCCACTGGCCTCTGAAGACGTCATGAACAACTGAGCTCACAATCACCACCAGCACACACATGCCTGCCACTGCCCTCTCAACCCGTCACGCATAAGTACCTCACAATCACCCCCAGCACACACATGCCTGGCAATGGCCTCTCATGACGTAACGAGCAACTGAGCTCACAATCACCACCAGCACACACAAGCCTGGCACCGGCCTCTGATGACATCAGGAACAATTGAGCTCACAATCACCACCAGCACACACATGCCTGCCACTGGCCTCTCATGCCCTCAGGCACAAGGACCTCAAAATCACCACCAGTAGACTAGTGCCTGGTATGGCATGTGACAACATCACGAACAACTGAGCTCACAATCACCACCAGCACACACATGCCTGCCACTGGCCTCTCGCCCTCAGACACAATGACCTCACAATAACCACCAGCACACATATGCCTGGCACTGGCCTCAAACGCCCTAAGGCACAAGGACATCACAATCAACACCAGCACACACATGCCTGGCACTGGCCTCTGATGATGTCACGAACAACTGAGCTCACAATCACCACCAGCACACACATGCCTGGCAATGGCCTCTGAAGGCGTAATGAGCAACTGAGCTGACAATCACCACCAGCACACACATGCCTGGCACTGGCCTCTCACGCCCTCAGGCACAGCGACCTCACAATCACCACCAGCACACACATGCCTGCCACTGCCTTTTAACTCCCTCAGGTACAAGCACCTCACAATCACAAACAGAACACACCAGTCTGACACTGGCCTCTCATGCCTCCACGCACAACTGACCTCAAAATCACCACCAGCACACACATGCCTGCCACTGGCTCCTCATACCGTCATGCACAAGGACCTCACAGTCCCCCCCAGCACACACATGCCTGCCACTGGCCTCTCATGACGTCATGAACAACTGAGCTCACAATCACCACCAGCAGACACGTGCCTGCCACTGGCTTTTAACTCCCTAAGGCACAAGGACCTCAAAATTACCACCAGCAGACACATGCCTGGCACTGGCCTCTGAAGACGTCATGAACAACTGAGCTCACAATCACCACCAGCACACACATGCCTGGCACCGGCCTCTGATGACATCAGGAACAATTGAGCTCACAATCACCACCAGCACACACATGCCTGCCACTGGCCTCTCATGCCCTCAGGCACAAGCACCTCAAAATCACCACCAGTAGACTAGTGCCTGGCATGGCATGTGACAACATCACCAACACCTGAGCTCACAATCACCACCAGCACACACATGCCTGCCACTGGCCTCTCGCCCTCAGACACAATGACCTCACAATAACCACCAGCACACATATGCCTGGCACTGGCCTCTAACGCCCTAAGGCACAAGGACCTCACAATCACCACCAGCACACACATGCCTGGCACTGGCCTCTGATGATGTCACGAACAACTGAGCTCACAATCACCACCAGCACACACATGCCTGGCACTGGCCTCTCATGACGTCACGAGCAACTGAGCTCACAATCACCACCAGCACACACATGCCTGCCACTGGCCTCTCACGCCCTCACGCACAGGGACCTCACAATCACCACCAGCACACACATGCCTTCCACTGCCTTTTAACTCCCTCAGGTACAAGCACCTCACAATCACAACCAGAACACACCAGTCTGACACTGGCCTCTCATGCCTCCACGCACAACTGACCTCACAATCACCACCAGCACACACATGCCTGCCACTGGCTCCTCATACCGTCATGCACCAGGACCTCACAGTCCCCCCCAGCACACACATGCCTGCCACTGGCCTCTGAAGACGTCATGAACAACTGAGCTCACAATCACCACCAGCAGACACGTGCCTGCCACTGGCTTTTAACTCCCTACGGCACAAGGACCTCACAATCACCACCAGCACACACATGCCTGGCACTGGCCTCTCAACCCGTCACGCACAAGTACCTCACAGTCACCCCCAGCACACACATGCCTGGCAATGGCCTCTGATGACGTCACGAAAAACTGAGCTCACAATCACCACCAGCACACACATGCCTGGCACCGGCCTCTGATGACATCAGGAACAATTGAGCTCACAATCGCCACCAGCACACACATGCCTGCCACTGGCCTCTCATGCCCTCAGGCACAAGCACCTCAAAATCACCACCAGTAGACTAGTGCCTGGCATGGCATGTGACAACATCACGAACAACTGAGCTCACAATCACCACCAGCACACACATGCCTGGCACTGGCCTCTCGCCCTCAGACACAATGACCTCACAATAACCACCAGCAAAAAAAGCCTGGCAATGGCCTCTAACGCCCTAAGGCACAAGGACATCACAATCACCACCAGCACACACATGCCTGCCACTGGCCTCTGATGATGTCACGAACAACTGAGCTCACAATCACCATCAGCACACACATGCCTGCCACTGGCCTCTCATGACGTCACGAGCAACTGAGCTCACAATCACCACCAGCAAACACATGCCTGCCACTGGCTTCTCACGCCCTCAGGCACAGGGACCTCACAATCACCACCAGCACACACATGCCTGGCACTGGCCTCTCAACCCGTCACGCACAAGTACCTCACAGTCACCCCCAGCACACACATGCCTGGCACTGGCCTCTCATGACGTCACGAGCAACTGAGCTCACAATCACCACCAGCACACACATGCCTGGCACTGGCCTCTGATGACATCAGGAACAATTGAGCTCACAATCGCCACCAGCACACACATGCCTGCCACTGGCCTCTCATGCCCTCAGGCACAAGGACCTCAAAATCACCACCAGTAGACTAGTGCCTGGCATGGCATATGACAACATCATTAACAACTGAGCTCACAATCACCACCAGCACACACATGCCTGCCACTGGCCTCTCGCCCTCAGACACAATGACCTCACAATAACCACCAGCAAAAAAAGCCTGGCACTGGCCTCTAACGCCCTAAGGCACAAGGACCTCACAATCACCACCAGCACACACATGCCTGGCACTGGCCTCTGATGATGTCACGAACAACTGAGCTCACAATCACCACCAGCACACACATGCCTGGCACTGGCCTCTCATGACGTCACGAGCAACTGAGCTCACAATCACCACCAGCACACACATGCCTGCCACTGGCCTCTCACGCCCTCACGCACAGGGACCTCACAATCACCACCAGCACACACATGCCTGCCACTGGCTTTTAACTCCCTCAGGTACAAGCACCTCACAATCACAACCAGAACACACCAGTCTGACACTGGCCTCTCATGCCTCCACGCACAACTGACCTCACAATCACCACCAGCACACACATGCCTGCCACTGGCTCCTCATACCGTCATGCACAAGGACCTCACAGTCCCCCCCAGCACACACATGCCTGCCACTGGCCTCTGAAGACGTCATGAACAACTGAGCTCACAATCACCACCAGCAGACACGTGCCTGCCACTGGCTTTTAACTCCCTACGGCACAAGGACCTCACAATCACCACCAGCACACACATGCCTGGCACTGGCCTCTCAACCCGTCACGCACAAGTACCTCACAGTCACCCCCAGCACACACATGCCTGGCAATGGCCTCTCATGACGTCACGAGCAACTGAGCTCACAATCACCACCAGCACACACATGCCTGGCACCGGCCTCTGATGACATCAGGAACAATTGAGCTCACAATCGCCACCAGCACACACATGCCTGCCACTGGCCTCTCATGCCCTCAGGCACAAGGACCTCAAAATCACCACCAGTAGACTAGTGCCTGGCATGGCATATGACAACATCATGAACAACTGAGCTCACAATCACCACCAGCACACACATGCCTGCCACTGGCCTCTCGCCCTCAGACACAATGACCTCACAATAACCACCAGCAAAAAAAGCCTGGCACTGGCCTCTAACGCCCTAAGGCACAAGGACCTCACAATCACCACCAGCACACACATGCCTGGCACTGGCCTCTGATGATGTCACGAACAACTGAGCTCACAATCACCACCAGCACACACATGCCTGGCACTGGCCTCTCATGACGTCACGAGCAACTGAGCTCACAATCACCACCAGCACACACATGCCTGCCACTGGCCTCTCACGCCCTCACGCACAGGGACCTCACAATCACCACCAGCACACACATGCCTGCCACTGGCTTTTAACTCCCTCAGGTACAAGCACCTCACAATCACAACCAGAACACACCAGTCTGACACTGGCCTCTCATGCCTCCACGCACAACTGACCTCACAATCACCACCAGCACACACATGCCTGCCACTGGCTCCTCATACCGTCATGCACAAGGACCTCACAGTCCCCCCCAGCACACACATGCCTGCCACTGGCCTCTGAAGACGTCATGAACAACTGAGCTCACAATCACCACCAGCAGACACGTGCCTGCCACTGGCTTTTAACTCCCTACGGCACAAGGACCTCACAATCACCACCAGCACACACATGCCTGGCACTGGCCTCTCAACCCGTCACGCACAAGTACCTCACAGTCACCCCCAGCACACACATGCCTGGCAATGGCCTCTCATGATGTAAAGAGCAACTGAGCTCACAATCACCACCAGCACACACATGCCTGGCACCGGCCTCTGATGACATCAGGAACAATTGAGCTCACAATCACCACCAGCACACACATGCCTGCCACTGGCCTCTCATGCCCTCAGGCACAAGCACCTCAAAATCACCACCAGTAGACTAGTGCCTGGCACTGGCATGTGACAACATCACGAACAACTGAGCTCACAATCACCACCAGCACACACATGCCTGCCACTGGCCTCTCGCCCTCAGACACAATGACCTCACAATAACCACCAGCAAAAAAAGCCTGGCACTGGCCTCTAACGCCCTAAGGCACAAGGACCTCACAATCACCACCAGCACACACATGCCTGCCACTGGCCTCTGATGATGTCACGAACAACTGAGCTCACAATCACCACCAGCACACACATGCCTGCCACTGGCCTCTCATGACGTCACGAGCAACTGAGCTCACAATCACCACCAGCACACACATGCCTGCCACTGGCCTCTCACGCCCTCACGCACAGGGACCTCACAATCACCACCAGCACACACATGCCTGCCACTGGCTTTTAACTCCCTCAGGTACAAGCACCTCACAATCACAACCAGAACACACCAGTCTGACACTGGCCTCTCATGCCTCCACGCACAACTGACCTCACAATCACCACCAGCACACACATGCCTGCCACTGGCTCCTCATACCGTCATGCACAAGGACCTCACAGTCCCCCCCAGCACACACATGCCTGTCACTGGCCTCTGAAGACGTCATGAACAACTGAGCTCACAATCACCACCAGCAGACACGTGCCTGCCACTGGCTTTTAACTCCCTACGGCACAAGGACCTCACAATCACCACCAGCACACACATGCCTGCCACTGGCCTCTCAACCCGTCACGCACAAGTACCTCACAGTCACCCCCAGCACACACATGCCTGGCAATGGCCTCTCATGACGTAACGAGCAACTGAGCTCACAATCACCACCAGCACACACATGCCTGGCACCGGCCTCTGATGACATCAGGAACAATTGAGCTCACAATCGCCACCAGCACACACATGCCTGCCACTGGCCTCTCATGCCCTCAGGCACAAGGACCTCAAAATCACCACCAGTAGACTAGTGCCTGGCACTGGCATGTGACAACATCACGAACAACTGAGCTCACAATCACCACCAGCACACACATGCCTGCCACTGGCCTCTCGCCCTCAGACACAATGACCTCACAATAACCACCAGCAAAAAAAGCCTGGCACTGGCCTCTAACGCCCTAAGGCACAAGGACCTCACAATCACCACCAGCACACACATGCCTGGCACTGGCCTCTGATGATGTCACGAACAACTGAGCTCACAATCACCACCAGCACACACATGCCTGCCACTGGCCTCTCATGACGTCACGAGCAACTGAGCTCACAATCACCACCAGCACACACATGCCTGCCACTGGCCTCTCACGCCCTCACGCACAGCGACCTCACAATCACCACCAGCACACACATGCCTGCCACTGGCTTTTAACTCCCTCAGGTACAAGCACCTCACAATCACAACCAGAACACACCTGTCTGACACTGGCCTCTCATGCCTCCACGCACAACTGACCTCACAGTCCCCCCCAGCACACACATGCCTGCCACTGGCCTCTGAAGACGTCATGAACAACTGAGTGCACAATCACCACCAGCAGACACGTGCCTGCCACTGGCTTTTAACTCCCTACGGCACAAGGACCTCACAATCACCACCAGCACACACATGCCTGGCACTGGCCTCTCAACCCGTCACGCACAAGTACCTCACAGTCACCCCCAGCACACACATGCCTGGCAATGGCCTCTCATGACGTAACGAGCAACTGAGCTCACAATCACCACCAGCACACACATGCCTGGCACCGGCCTCTGATGACATCAGGAACAATTGAGCTCACAATCGCCACCAGCACACACATGCCTGCCACTGGCCTCTCATGCCCTCAGGCACAAGGACCTCAAAATCACCACCAGTAGACTAGTGCCTGGTATGGCATGTGACAACATCACGAACAACTGAGCTCACAATCACCACCAGCACACACATGCCTGCCACTGGCCTCTGATGATGTCACGAACAACTGAGCTCACAATCACCATCAGCACACACATACCTGCCACTGGCCTCTCATGACGTCACGAGCAACTGAGCTCACAATCACCACCAGCAAACACATGCCTGCCACTGGCTTCTCACGCCCTCAGGCACAGGGACCTCACAATCACCACCAGCACACACATGCCTGGCACTGGCCTCTCAACCCGTCACGCACAAGTACCTCACAGTCACCCCCAGCACACACATGCCTGGCACTGGCCTCTCATGACGTCACGAGCAACTGAGCTCACAATCACCACCAGCACACACATGCCTGGCACTGGCCTCTGATGACATCAGGAACAATTGAGCTCACAATCGCCACCAGCACACACATGCCTGCCACTGGCCTCTCATGCCCTCAGGCACAAGGACCTCAAAATCACCACCAGTAGACTAGTGCCTGGCATGGCATATGACAACATCATGAACAACTGAGCTCACAATCACCACCAGCACACACATGCCTGCCACTGGCCTCTCGCCCTCAGACACAATGACCTCACAATAACCACCAGCAAAAAAAGCCTGCCACTGGCCTCTAACGCCCTAAGGCACAAGGACCTCACAATCACCACCAGCACACACATGCCTGGCACTGGCCTCTGATGATGTCACGAACAACTGAGCTCACAATCACCACCAGCACACACATGCCTGGCACTGGCCTCTCATGACGTCACGAGCAACTGAGCTCACAATCACCACCAGCACACACATGCCTGCCACTGGCCTCTCACGCCCTCACGCACAGGGACCTCACAATCACCACCAGCACACACATGCCTGCCACTGGCTTTTAACTCCCTCAGGTACAAGCACCTCACAATCACAACCAGAACACACCAGTCTGACACTGGCCTCTCATGCCTCCACGCACAACTGACCTCACAATCACCACCAGCACACACATGCCTGCCACTGGCTCCTCATACCGTCATGCACAAGGACCTCACAGTCCCCCCCAGCACACACATGCCTGCCACTGGCCTCTGAAGACGTCATGAACAACTGAGCTCACAATCACCACCAGCACACACATGCCTGCCACTGGCTTTTAACTCCCTACGGCACAAGGACCTCACAATCACCACCAGCACACACATG
The DNA here is from genome assembly GCF_040807025.1 of Struthio camelus. Lineage (NCBI taxonomy): Eukaryota > Metazoa > Chordata > Aves > Struthioniformes > Struthionidae > Struthio > Struthio camelus. The sequence continues at coordinate 1,598,201 of NW_027182575.1, forward strand.
CCTGGCACTGGCCTCTCAACCCGTCACGCACAAGTACCTCACAGTCACCCCCAGCACACACATGCCTGGCAATGGCCTCTCATGACGTAACGAGCAACTGAGCTCACAATCACCACCAGCACACACATGCCTGGCACCGGCCTCTGATGACATCAGGAACAATTGAGCTCACAATCGCCACCAGCACACACATGCCTGCCACTGGCCTCTCATGCCCTCAGGCACAAGGACCTCAAAATCACCACCAGTAGACTAGTGCCTGGCATGGCATGTGACAACATCACGAACAACTGAGCTCACAATCACCACCAGCACACACATGCCTGGCACTGGCCTCTCGCCCTCAGACACAATGACCTAACAATAACCACCAGCAAAAAAAGCCTGGCACTGGGCTCTAACGCGCAAAGGCACAAGGACTTCACAATCACCACCAGCACACACATGCCTGGCCCTGGCCTCTCAACCCGTCACGCACAAGTACCTCACAGTCACCCCCAGCACACACATGCCTGGCAATGGCCTCTCATGACGTCACGAAAAACTGAGCTCACAATCACCACCAGCACACACATGCCTGGCACCGGCCTCTGATGACATCAGGAACAATTGAGCTCACAATCACCACCAGCACACACTGCCTGCCACTGGCCTCTCATGCCCTCAGGCACAAGCACCTCAAAATCACCACCAGTAGACTAGTGCCTGGCACTGGCATGTGACAACATCACGAACAACTGAGCTCACAATCACCACCAGCACACACATGCCTGCCACTGGCCTCTCGCCCTCAGACACAATGACCTCACAATAACCACCAGCAAAAAAAGCCTGGCAATGGCCTCTAACGCCCTAAGGCACAAGGACATCACAATCACCACCAGCACACACATGCCTGCCACTGGCCTCTGATGATGTCACGAACAACTGAGCTCACAATCACCATCAGCACACACATGCCTGGCACTGGCGTCTCATGACGTCACGAGCAACTGAGCTCACAATCACCACCAGCAAACACATGCCTGCCACTGGCTTCTCACGCCCTCACGCACAGGGACCTCACAATCACCACCAGCACACACATGCCTGCCACTGGCTTTTAACTCCCTCAGTACAAGCACCTCACAATCACAACCAGAACACACCAGTCTGACACTGGCCTCTCATGCCTCCACGCACAACTGACCTCAAAATCACCACCAGCACACACATGCCTGCCACTGGCTCCTCATACCGTCATGCACAAGGACCTCACAGTCCCCCCCAGCACACACATGCCTGCCACTGGCCTCTGAAGACGTCATGAACAACTGAGCTCACAATCACCACCAGCACACACATGCCTGCCACTGCCCTCTCAACCCGTCACGCATAAGTACCTCACAATCACCCGCAGCACACACATGCCTGGCAATGGCCTCTCATGACGTAACGAGCAACTGAGCTCACAATCACCACCAGCACACACATGCCTGGCACCGGCCTCTGATGACATCAGGAACAATTGAGCTCACAATCACCACCAGCACACACATGCCTGCCACTGGCCTCTCATGCCCTCAGGCACAAGGACCTCAAAATCACCACCAGTAGACTAGTGCCTGGTATGGCATGTGACAACATCACGAACAACTGAGCTCACAATCACCACCAGCACACACATGCCTGCCACTGGCCTCTCGCCCTCAGACACAATGACCTCACAATAACCACCAGCAAAAAAAGCCTGGCAATGGCCTCTAACGCCCTAAGGCACAAGGACATCACAATCACCACCAGCACACACATGCCTGCCACTGGCCTCTGATGATGTCACGAACAACTGAGCTCACAATCACCATCAGCACACACATGCCTGCCACTGGCCTCTCATGACGTCACGAGCAACTGAGCTCACAATCACCACCAGCAAACACATGCCTGCCACTGGCTTCTCACGCCCTCAGGCACAGGGACCTCACAATCACCACCAGCACACACATGCCTGCCACTGGCTTTTAACTCCCTCAGTACAAGCACCTCACAATCACAACCAGAACACACCAGTCTGACACTGGCCTCTCATGCCTCCACGCACAACTGACCTCAAAATCACCACCAGCACACACATGCCTGCCACTGGCTCCTCATACCGTCATGCACAAGGACCTCACAGTCCCCCCCAGCACACACATGCCTGCCACTGGCCTCTGAAGACGTCATGAACAACTGAGCTCACAATCACCACCAGCACACACATGCCTGCCACTGCCCTCTCAACCCGTCACGCATAAGTACCTCACAATCACCCGCAGCACACACATGCCTGGCAATGGCCTCTCATGACGTAACGAGCAACTGAGCTCACAATCACCACCAGCACACACATGCCTGGCACCGGCCTCTGATGACATCAGGAACAATTGAGCTCACAATCACCACCAGCACACACATGCCTGCCACTGGCCTCTCATGCCCTCAGGCACAAGGACCTCAAAATCACCACCAGTAGACTAGTGCCTGGTATGGCATGTGACAACATCACGAACAACTGAGCTCACAATCACCACCAGCACACACATGCCTGCCACTGGCCTCTCGCCCTCAGACACAATGACCTCACAATAACCACCAGTACACATATGCCTGGCACTGGCCTCAAACGCCCTAAGGCACAAGGACATCACAATCAACACCAGCACACACATGCCTGGCACTGGCCTCTGATGATGTCACGAACAACTGAGCTCACAATCACCACCAGCACACACATGCCTGGCAATGGCCTCTGAAGGCGTAATGAGCAACTGAGCTGACAATCACCACCAGCACACACATGCCTGGCACTGGCCTCTCACGCCCTCAGGCACAGCGACCTCACAATCACCACCAGCACACACATGCCTGCCACTGCCTTTTAACTCCCTCAGGTACAAGCACCTCACAATCACAACCAGAACACACCAGTCTGACACTGGCCTCTCATGCCTCCACGCACAACTGACCTCACAATCACCACCAGCACACACATGCCTGCCACTGGCTCCTCATACCGTCATGCACAAGGACCTCACAGTCCCCCCCAGCACACACATGCCTGCCACTGGCCTCTGAAGACGTCATGAACAACTGAGCTCACAATCACCACCAGTAGACACGTGCCTGCCACTGGCTTTTAACTCCCTAAGGCACAAGGACCTCACAATCACCACCAGGACACACATGCCTGGCACTGGCCTCTGAAGACGTCATGAACAACTGAGCTCACAATCACCACCAGCACACACATGCCTGGCACCGGCCTCTGATGACATCAGGAACAATTGAGCTCACAATCACCACCAGCACACACATGCCTGCCACTGGCCTCTCATGCCCTCAGGCACAAGGACCTCAAAATCACCACCAGTAGACTAGTGCCTGGCACTGGCATGTGACAACATCACGAACAACTGAGCTCACAATCACCACCAGCACACACATGCCTGCCACTGGCCTCTGATGATGTCACGAACAACTGAGCTCACAATCACCATCAGCACACACATACCTGCCACTGGCCTCTCATGACGTCACGAGCAACTGAGCTCACAATCACCACCAGCAAACACATGCCTGCCACTGGCTTCTCACGCCCTCAGGCACAGGGACCTCACAATCACCACCAGCACACACATGCCTGGCACTGGCCTCTCAACCCGTCACGCACAAGTACCTCACAGTCACCCCCAGCACACACATGCCTGGCACTGGCCTCTCATGACGTCACGAGCAACTGAGCTCACAATCACCACCAGCACACACATGCCTGGCACTGGCCTCTGATGACATCAGGAACAATTGAGCTCTCAATCGCCACCAGCACACACATGCCTGCCACTGGCCTCTCATGCCCTCAGGCACAAGGACCTCAAAATCACCACCAGTAGACTAGTGCCTGGCATGGCATATGACAACATCATGAACAACTGAGCTCACAATCACCACCAGCACACACATGCCTGCCACTGGCCTCTCGCCCTCAGACACAATGACCTCACAATAACCACCAGCAAAAAAAGCCTGGCACTGGCCTCTAACGCCCTAAGGCACAAGGACCTCACAATCACCACCAGCACACACATGCCTGGCACTGGCCTCTGATGATGTCACGAACAACTGAGCTCACAATCACCACCAGCACACACATGCCTGGCACTGGCATCTCATGACGTCACGAGCAACTGAGCTCACAATCACCACCAGCACACACATGCCTGCCACTGGCCTCTCACGCCCTCACGCACAGGGACCTCACAATCACCACCAGCACACACATGCCTGCCACTGGCTTTTAACTCCCTCAGGTACAAGCACCTCACAATCACAACCAGAACACACCAGTCTGACACTGGCCTCTCATGCCTCCACGCACAACTGACCTCACAATCACCACCAGCACACACATGCCTGCCACTGGCTCCTCATACCGTCATGCACAAGGACCTCACAGTCCCCCCCAGCACACACATGCCTGCCACTGGCCTCTGAAGACGTCATGAACAACTGAGCTCACAATCACCACCAGCAGACACGTGCCTGCCACTGGCTTTTAACTCCCTACGGCACAAGGACCTCACAATCACCACCAGCACACACATGCCTGGCACTGGCCTCTCAACCCGTCACGCACAAGTACCTCACAGTCACCCCCAGCACACACATGCCTGGCAATGGCCTCTCATGACGTCACGAGCAACTGAGCTCACAATCACCACCAGCGCACACATGCCTGGCACCGGCCTCTGATGACATCAGGAACAATTGAGCTCACAATCGCCACCAGCACACACATGCCTGCCACTGGCCTCTCATGCCCTCAGGCACAAGGACCTCAAAATCACCACCAGTAGACTAGTGCCTGGCATGGCATGTGACAACATCACGAACAACTGAGCTCACAATCACCACCAGCACACACATGCCTGGCACTGGCCTCTCGCCCTCAGACACAATGACCTAACAATAACCACCAGCAAAAAAAGCCTGGCACTGGGCTCTAACGCGCAAAGGCACAAGGACTTCACAATCACCACCAGCACACACATGCCTGGCCCTGGCCTCTCAACCCGTCACGCACAAGTACCTCACAGTCACCCCCAGCACACACATGCCTGGCAATGGCCTCTCATGACGTCACGAAAAACTGAGCTCACAATCACCACCAGCACACACATGCCTGGCACCGGCCTCTGATGACATCAGGAACAATTGAGCTCACAATCACCACCAGCACACACATGCCTGCCACTGGCCTCTCATGCCCTCAGGCACAAGGACCTCAAAATCACCACCAGTAGACTAGTGCCTGGCACTGGCATGTGACAACATCACGAACAACTGAGCTCACAATCACCACCAGCACACACATGCCTGGCACTGGCCTCTCGCCCTCAGACACAATGACCTCACAATAACCACCAGCAAAAAAAGCCTGGCAATGGCCTCTAACGCCCTAAGGCACAAGGACATCACAATCACCACCAGCACACACATGCCTGCCACTGGCCTCTGATGATGTCACGAACAACTGAGCTCACAATCACCATCAGCACACACATGCCTGCCACTGGCCTCTCATGACGTCACGAGCAACTGAGCTCACAATCACCACCAGCAAACACATGCCTGCCACTGGCTTCTCACGCCCTCAGGCACAGGGACCTCACAATCACCACCAGCACACACATGCCTGCCACTGGCTTTTAACTCCCTCAGTACAAGCACCTCACAATCACAACCAGAACACACCAGTCTGACACTGGCCTCTCATGCCTCCACGCACAACTGACCTCAAAATCACCACCAGCACACACATGCCTGGCACCGGCCTCTGATGACATCAGGAACAATTGAGCTCACAATCACCACCAGCACACACATGCCTGCCACTGGCCTCTCATGCCCTCAGGCACAAGGACCTCAAAATCACCACCAGTAGACTAGTGCCTGGTATGGCATGTGACAACATCACGAACAACTGAGCTCACAATCACCACCAGCACACACATGCCTGCCACTGGCCTCTCGCCCTCAGACACAATGACCTCACAATAACCACCAGCACACATATGCCTGGCACTGGCCTCAAACGCCCTAAGGCACAAGGACATCACAATCAACACCAGCACACACATGCCTGGAACTGGCCTCTGATGATGTCACGAACAACTGAGCTCACAATCACCATCAGCACACACATGCCTGGCACTGGCGTCTCATGACGTCACGAGCAACTGAGCTCACAATCACCACCAGCAAACACATGCCTGCCACTGGCTTCTCACGCCCTCACGCACAGGGACCTCACAATCACCACCAGCACACACATGCCTGCCACTGGCTTTTAACTCCCTCAGTACAAGCACCTCACAATCACAACCAGAACACACCAGTCTGACACTGGCCTCTCATGCCTCCACGCACAACTGACCTCAAAATCACCACCAGCACACACATGCCTGCCACTGGCTCCTCATACCGTCATGCACAAGGACCTCACAGTCCCCCCCAGCACACACATGCCTGCCACTGGCCTCTGAAGACGTCATGAACAACTGAGCTCACAATCACCACCAGCACACACATGCCTGCCACTGCCCTCTCAACCCGTCACGCATAAGTACCTCACAATCACCCCCAGCACACACATGCCTGGCAATGGCCTCTCATGACGTAACGAGCAACTGAGCTCACAATCACCACCAGCACACACAAGCCTGGCACCGGCCTCTGATGACATCAGGAACAATTGAGCTCACAATCACCACCAGCACACACATGCCTGCCACTGGCCTCTCATGCCCTCAGGCACAAGGACCTCAAAATCACCACCAGTAGACTAGTGCCTGGTATGGCATGTGACAACATCACGAACAACTGAGCTCACAATCACCACCAGCACACACATGCCTGCCACTGGCCTCTCGCCCTCAGACACAATGACCTCACAATAACCACCAGCACACATATGCCTGGCACTGGCCTCAAACGCCCTAAGGCACAAGGACATCACAATCAACACCAGCACACACATGCCTGGCACTGGCCTCTGATGATGTCACGAACAACTGAGCTCACAATCACCACCAGCACACACATGCCTGGCAATGGCCTCTGAAGGCGTAATGAGCAACTGAGCTGACAATCACCACCAGCACACACATGCCTGGCACTGGCCTCTCACGCCCTCAGGCACAGCGACCTCACAATCACCACCAGCACACACATGCCTGCCACTGCCTTTTAACTCCCTCAGGTACAAGCACCTCACAATCACAAACAGAACACACCAGTCTGACACTGGCCTCTCATGCCTCCACGCACAACTGACCTCACAATCACCACCAGCACACACATGCCTGCCACTGGCTCCTCATACCGTCATGCACAAGGACCTCACAGTCCCCCCCAGCACACACATGCCTGCCACTGGCCTCTCATGACGTCATGAACAACTGAGCTCACAATCACCACCAGTAGACACGTGCCTGCCACTGGCTTTTAACTCCCTAAGGCACAAGGACCTCACAATCACCACCAGCACACACATGCCTGGCACTGGCCTCTGAAGACGTCATGAACAACTGAGCTCACAATCACCACCAGCACACACATGCCTGGCACCGGCCTCTGATGACATCAGGAACAATTGAGCTCACAATCACCACCAGCACACACATGCCTGCCACTGGCCTCTCATGCCCTCAGGCACAAGGACCTCAAAATCACCACCAGTAGACTAGTGCCTGGCACTGGCATGTGACAACATCACGAACAACTGAGCTCACAATCACCACCAGCACACACATGCCTGCCACTGGCCTCTCGCCCTCAGACACAATGACCTCACAATAACCACCAGCAAAAAAAGCCTGGCACTGGCCTCTAACGCCCTAAGGCACAAGGACCTCACAATCAACACCAGCACACACATGCCTGCCTCTGGCCTCTGATGATGTCACGAACAACTGAGCTCACAATCACCACCAGCACACACATGCCTGGCAATGGCCTCTGAAGGCGTAACGAGCAACTGAGCTCACAATCACCACCAGCACACACATGCCTGCCACTGACTTCTCACGCCCTCAGGCACAGCGACCTCACAATCACCACCAGCACACACATGCCTGCCACTGGCTTTTAACTCCCTCAGGTACAAGCACCTCACAATCACAAGCAGAACACACCAGTCTGACACTGGCCTCTCATGCCTCCACGCACAACTGACCTCAAAATCACCACCAGCACACACATGCCTGCCACTGCCTCCTCATACCGTCATGCACAAGGACCTCACAGTCCCCCCCAGCACACACATGCCTGCCACTGGCCTCTCATGACGTCATGAACAACTGAGCTCACAATCACCACCAGCAGACACGTGCCTGCCACTGGCTTTTAACTCCCTAAGGCACAAGGACCTCAAAATTACCACCAGCAGACACATGCCTGGCACTGGCCTCTGAAGACGTCATGAACAACTGAGCTCACAATCACCACCAGCACACACATGCCTGGCACCGGCCTCTGATGACATCAGGAACAATTGAGCTCACAATCACCACCAGCACACACATGCCTGCCACTGGCCTCTCATGCCCTCAGGCACAAGCACCTCAAAATCACCACCAGTAGACTAGTGCCTGGCATGGCATGTGACAACATCACCAACACCTGAGCTCACAATCACCACCAGCACACACATGCCTGCCACTGGCCTCTCGCCCTCAGACACAATGACCTCACAATAACCACCAGCAAAAAAAGCCTGGCAATGGCCTCTAACGCCCTAAGGCACAAGGACCTCACAATCAACACCAGCACACACATGCCTGCCTCTGGCCTCTGATGATGTCACGAACAACTGAGCTCACAATCACCACCAGCACACACATGCCTGGCACTGGCCTCTCATGACGTCACGAGCAACTGAGCTCACAATCACCACCAGCACACACATGCCTGCCACTGGCCTCTCACGCCCTCACGCACAGGGACCTCACAATCACCACCAGCACACACATGCCTGCCACTGCCTTTTAACTCCCTCAGGTACAAGCACCTCACAATCACAACCAGAACACACCAGTCTGACACTGGCCTCTCATGCCTCCACGCACAACTGACCTCACAATCACCACCAGCACACACATGCCTGCCACTGGCTCCTCATACCGTCATGCACCAGGACCTCACAGTCCCCCCCAGCACACACATGCCTGCCACTGGCCTCTGAAGACGTCATGAACAACTGAGCTCACAATCACCACCAGCAGACACGTGCCTGCCACTGGCTTTTAACTCCCTACGGCACAAGGACCTCACAATCACCACCAGCACACACATGCCTGGCACTGGCCTCTCAACCCGTCACGCACAAGTACCTCACAGTCACCCCCAGCACACACATGCCTGGCAATGGCCTCTGATGACGTCACGAAAAACTGAGCTCACAATCACCACCAGCACACACATGCCTGGCACCGGCCTCTGATGACATCAGGAACAATTGAGCTCACAATCAGCACCAGCACACACATGCCTGCCACTGGCCTCTCATGCCCTCAGGCACAAGCACCTCAAAATCACCACCAGTAGACTAGTGCCTGGCATGGCATGTGACAACATCACGAACAACTGAGCTCACAATCACCACCAGCACACACATGCCTGGCACTGGCCTCTCGCCCTCAGACACAATGACCTCACAATAACCACCAGCAAAAAAAGCCTGGCAATGGCCTCTAACGCCCTAAGGCACAAGGACTTCACAATCACCACCAGCACACACATGCCTGGCACTGGCCTCTGATGATGTCACGAACAACTGAGCTCACAATCACCATCAGCACACACATGCCTGGCACTGGCCTCTCATGACGTCACGAGCAACTGAGCTCACAATCACCACCAGCAAACACATGCCTGCCACTGGCTTCTCACGCCCTCAGGCACAGGGACCTCACAATCACCACCAGCACACACATGCCTGCCACTGGCCTCTCAACCCGTCACGCACAAGTACCTCACAGTCACCCCCAGCACACACATGCCTGGCACTGGCCTCTCATGACGTCACGAGCAACTGAGCTCACAATCACCACCAGTACACACATGCCTGGCACTGGCCTCTGATGACATCAGGAACAATTGAGCTCACAATCGCCACCAGCACACACATGCCTGCCACTGGCCTCTCATGCCCTCAGGCACAAGGACCTCAAAATCACCACCAGTAGACTAGTGCCTGGCATGGCATATGACAACATCATGAACAACTGAGCTCACAATCACCACCAGCACACACATGCCTGCCACTGGCCTCTCGCCCTCAGACACAATGACCTCACAATAACCACCAGCAAAAAAAGCCTGGCACTGGCCTCTAACGCCCTAAGGCACAAGGACCTCACAATCACCACCAGCACACACATGCCTGGCACTGGCCTCTGATGATGTCACGAACAACTGAGCTCACAATCACCACCAGCACACACATGCCTGGCACTGGCCTCTCATGACGTCACGAGCAACTGAGCTCACAATCACCACCAGCACACACATGCCTGCCACTGGCCTCTCACGCCCTCACGCACAGGGACCTCACAATCACCACCAGCACACACATGCCTGCCACTGGCTTTTAACTCCCTCAGGTACAAGCACCTCACAATCACAACCAGAACACACCAGTCTGACACTGGCCTCTCATGCCTCCACGCACAACTGACCTCACAATCACCACCAGCACACACATGCCTGCCACTGGCTCCTCATACCGTCATGCACAAGGACCTCACAGTCCCCCCCAGCACACACATGCCTGCCACTGGCCTCTGAAGACGTCATGAACAACTGAGCTCACAATCACCACCAGCAGACACGTGCCTGCCACTGGCTTTTAACTCCCTACGGCACAAGGACCTCACAATCACCACCAGCACACACATGCCTGGCACTGGCCTCTCAACCCGTCACGCACAAGTACCTCACAGTCACCCCCAGCACACACATGCCTGGCAATGGCCTCTCATGACGTAAAGAGCAACTGAGCTCACAATCACCACCAGCACACACATGCCTGGCACCGGCCTCTGATGACATCAGGAACAATTGAGCTCACAATCACCACCAGCACACACATGCCTGCCACTGGCCTCTCATGCCCTCAGGCACAAGGACCTCAAAATCACCACCAGTAGACTAGTGCCTGGCACTGGCATGTGACAACATCACGAACAACTGAGCTCACAATCACCACCAGCACACACATGCCTGCCACTGGCCTCTCGCCCTCAGACACAATGACCTCACAATAACCACCAGCAAAAAAAGCCTGGCACTGGCCTCTAACGCCCTAAGGCACAAGGACCTCACAATCACCACCAGCACACACATGCCTGGCACTGGCCTCTGATGATGTCACGAACAACTGAGCTCACAATCACCACCAGCACACACATGCCTGGCACTGGCCTCTCATGACGTCACGAGCAACTGAGCTCACAATCACCACCAGCACACACATGCCTGCCACTGGCCTCTCACGCCCTCACGCACAGGGACCTCACAATCACCACCAGCACACACATGCCTGCCACTGGCTTTTAACTCCCTCAGGTACAAGCACCTCACAATCACAACCAGAACACACCAGTCTGACACTGGCCTCTCATGCCTCCACGCACAACTGACCTCACAATCACCACCAGCACACACATGCCTGCCACTGGCTCCTCATACCGTCATGCACAAGGACCTCACAGTCCCCCCCAGCACACACATGCCTGCCACTGGCCTCTGAAGACGTCATGAACAACTGAGCTCACAATCACCACCAGCAGACACGTGCCTGCCACTGGCTTTTAACTCCCTACGGCACAAGGACCTCACAATCACCACCAGCACACACATGCCTGGCACTGGCCTCTCAACCCATCACGCACAAGTACCTCACAGTCACCCGCAGCACACACATGCCTGGCAATGGCCTCTCATGACGTAACGAGCAACTGAGCTCACAATCACCACCAGCACACACATGCCTGGCACCGGCCTCTGATGACATCAGGAACAATTGAGCTCACAATCGCCACCAGCACACACATGCCTGCCACTGGCCTCTCATGCCCTCAGGCACAAGGACCTCAAAATCACCACCAGTAGACTAGTGCCTGGCACTGGCATGTGACAACATCACGAACAACTGAGCTCACAATCACCACCAGCACACACATGCCTGCCACTGGCCTCTCGCCCTCAGACACAATGACCTCACAATAACCACCAGCAAAAAAAGCCTGGCACTGGCCTCTAACGCCCTAAGGCACAAGGACCTCACAATCACCACCAGCACACACATGCCTGCCACTGGCCTCTGATGATGTCACGAACAACTGAGCTCACAATCACCACCAGCACACACATGCCTGGCACTGGCCTCTCATGACGTCACGAGCAACTGAGCTCACAATCACCACCAGCACACACATGCCTGCCACTGGCCTCTCACGCCCTCACGCACAGCGACCTCACAATCACCACCAGCACACACATGCCTGCCACTGCCTTTTAACTCCCTCAGGTACAAGCACCTCACAATCACAACCAGAACACACCTGTCTGACACTGGCCTCTCATGCCTCCACGCACAACTGACCTCACAGTCCCCCCCAGCACACACATGCCTGCCACTGGCCTCTGAAGACGTCATGAACAACTGAGATCACAATCACCACAAGCACACACGTGCCTGCCACTGGCTTTTAACTCCCTACGGCACAAGGACCTCACAATCACCACCAGCACACACATGCCTGGCACTGGCCTCTCAACCCGTCACGCACAAGTACCTCACAGTCACCCCCAGCACACACATGCCTGGCAATGGCCTCTCATGACGTCACGAACAACTGAGCTCACAATCACCACCAGCACACACATGCCTGGCACCGGCCTCTGATGACATCAGGAACAATTGAGCTCACAATCGCCACCAGCACACACATGCCTGCCACTGGCCTCTCATGCCCTCAGGCACAAGGACCTCAAAATCACCACCAGTAGACTAGTGCCTGGCACTGGCATGTGACAACATCACGAACAACTGAGCTCACAATCACCACCAGCACACACATGCCTGCCACTGGCCTCTGATGATGTCACGAACAACTGAGCTCACAATCACCATCAGCACACACATGCCTGGCACTGGCCTCTCATGACGTCACGAGCAACTGAGCTCACAATCACCACCAGCAAACACATGCCTGCCACTGGCTTCTCACGCCCTCAGGCACAGGGACCTCACAATCACCACCAGCACACACATGCCTGGCACTGGCCTCTCAACCCGTCACGCACAAGTACCTCACAGTCACCCCCAGCACACACATGCCTGGCACTGGCCTCTCATGACGTCATGAGCAACTGAGCTCACAATCACCACCAGCACACACATGCCTGGCACTGGCCTCTGATGACATCAGGAACAATTGAGCTCACAATCGCCACCAGCACACACATGCCTGCCACTGGCCTCTCATGCCCTCAGGCACAAGGACCTCAAAATCACCACCAGTAGACTAGTGCCTGGCATGGCATATGACAACATCATGAACAACTGAGCTCACAATCACCACCAGCACACACATGCCTGCCACTGGCCTCTCGCCCTCAGACACAATGACCTCACAATAACCACCAGCAAAAAAAGCCTGCCACTGGCCTCTAACGCCCTAAGGCACAAGGACCTCACAATCACCACCAGCACACACATGCCTGGCACTGGCCTCTGATGATGTCACGAACAACTGAGCTCACAATCACCACCAGCACACACATGCCTGGCACTGGCCTCTCATGACGTCACGAGCAACTGAGCTCACAATCACCACCAGCACACACATGCCTGCCACTGGCTTCTCACGCGCTCACGCACAGGGACCTCACAATCACCACCAGCACACACATGCCTGCCACTGCCTTTTAACTCCCTCAGGTACAAGCACCTCACAATCACAACCAGAACACACCAGTCTGACACTGGCCTCTCATGCCTCCACGCACAACTGACCTCACAATCACCACCAGCACACACATGCCTGCCACTGGCTCCTCATACCGTCATGCACAAGGACCTCACAGTCCCCCCCAGCACACACATGCCTGCCACTGGCCTCTGAAGACGTCATGAACAACTGAGCTCACAATCACCACCAGCAGACACGTGCCTGCCACTGGCTTTTAACTCCCTACGGCACAAGGACCTCACAATCACCACCAGCACACACATGCCTGGCACTGGCCTCTCAACCCGTCACGCACAAGTACCTCACAGTCACCCCCAGCACACACATGCCTGGCAATGGCCTCTCATGACGTCACGAGCAACTGAGCTCACAATCACCACCAGCACACACATGCCTGGCACCGGCCTCTGATGACATCAGGAACAATTGAGCTCACAATCACCACCAGCACACACATGCCTGCCACTGGCCTCTCATGCCCTCAGGCACAAGGACCTCAAAATCACCACCAGTAGACTAGTGCCTGGCACTGGCATGTGACAACATCACGAACAACTGAGCTCACAATCACCACCAGCACACACATGCCTGCCACTGGCCTCTCGCCCTCAGACACAATGACCTCACAATAACCACCAGCAAAAAAAGCCTGGCACTGGCCTCTAACGCCCTAAGGCACAAGGACCTCACAATCACCACCAGCACACACATGCCTGGCACTGGCCTCTGATGATGTCACGAACAACTGAGCTCACAATCACCATCAGCACACACATGCCTGCCACTGGCCTCTCATGACGTCACGAGCAACTGAGCTCACAATCACCACCAGCACACACATGCCTGCCACTGGCCTCTCACGCCCTCACGCACAGGGACCTCACAATCACCACCAGCACACACATGCCTGCCACTGGCTTTTAACTCCCTCAGGTACAAGCACCTCACAATCACAACCAGAACACACCAGTCTGACACTGGCCTCTCATGCCTCCACGCACAACTGACCTCACAATCACCACCAGCACACACATGCCTGCCACTGGCTCCTCATACCGTCATGCACAAGGACCTCACAGTCCCCCCCAGCACACACATGCCTGCCACTGGCCTCTGAAGACGTCATGAACAACTGAGATCACAATCACCACCAGCAGACACGTGCCTGCCACTGGCTTTTAACTCCCTACGGCACAAGGACCTCACAATCACCACCAGCACACACATGCCTGCCACTGGCCTCTCAACCCGTCACGCACAAGTACCTCACAGTCACCCGCAGCACACACATGCCTGGCAATGGCCTCTCATGACGTAACGAGCAACTGAGCTCACAATCACCACCAGCACACACATGCCTGGCACCGGCCTCTGATGACATCAGGAACAATTGAGCTCACAATCGCCACCAGCACACACATGCCTGCCACTGGCCTCTCATGCCCTCAGGCACAAGGACCTCAAAATCACCACCAGTAGACTAGTGCCTGGCACTGGCATGTGACAACATCACGAACAACTGAGCTCACAATCACCACCAGCACACACATGCCTGCCACTGGCCTCTCGCCCTCAGACACAATGACCTCACAATAACCACCAGCAAAAAAAGCCTGGCACTGGCCTCTAACGCCCTAAGGCACAAGGACCTCACAATCACCACCAGCACACACATGCCTGGCACTGGCCTCTGATGATGTCACGAACAACTGAGCTCACAATCACCACCAGCACACACATGCCTGCCACTGGCCTCTCATGACGTCACGAGCAACTGAGCTCACAATCACCACCAGCACACACATGCCTGCCACTGGCTTCTCACGCCCTCACGCACAGCGACCTCACAATCACCACCAGCACACACATGCCTGCCACTGCCTTTTAACTCCCTCAGGTACAAGCACCTCACAATCACAACCAGAACACACCTGTCTGACACTGGCCTCTCATGCCTCCACGCACAACTGACCTCACAGTCCCCCCCAGCACACAGATGCCTGCCACTGGCCTCTGAAGACGTCATGAACAACTGAGCGCACAATCACCACCAGCAGACACGTGCCTGCCACTGGCTTTTAACTCCCTACGGCACAAGGACCTCACAATCACCACCAGCACACACATGCCTGGCACTGGCCTCTCAACCCGTCACGCACAAGTACCTCACAGTCACCCCCAGCACACACATGCCTGGCAATGGCCTCTCATGACGTAACGAGCAACTGAGCTCACAATCACCACCAGCACACACATGCCTGGCACCGGCCTCTGATGACATCAGGAACAATTGAGCTCACAATCGCCACCAGCACACACATGCCTGCCACTGGCCTCTCATGCCCTCAGGCACAAGGACCTCAAAATCACCACCAGCAAAAAAAGCCTGGCACTGGGCTCTAAAGCGCAAAGGCACAAGGACTTCACAATCACCACCAGCACACACATGCCTGGCCCTGGCCTCTCAACCCGTCACGCACAAGTACCTCACAGTCACCCCCAGCACACACATGCCTGGCAATGGCCTCTCATGACGTCACGAAAAACTGAGCTCACAATCACAACCAGCACACACATGCCTGGCACTGGCCTCTGATGATGTCACGAACAACTGAGCTCACAATCACCATCAGCACACACATGCCTGCCACTGGCCTCTCATGACGTCACGAGCAACTGAGCTCACAATCACCACCAGCACACACATGCCTGCCACTGGCTTCTCACGCCCTCAGGCACAGGGACCTCACAATCACCACCAGCACACACATGCCTGCCACTGGGTTTTAACTCCCTCAGGTACAAGCACCTCACAATCACAACCAGAACACACCAGTCTGACACTGGCCTCTCATGCCTCCACGCACAACTGACCTCAAAATCACCACCAGCACACACATGCCTGCCACTGGCTCCTCATACCGTCATGCACAAGGACCTCACAGTCCCCCCCAGCACACACATGCCTGCCACTGGCCTCTGAAGACGTCATGAACAACTGAGCTCACAATCACCACCAGCACACACATGCCTGGCAATGGCCTCTCATGACGTAACGAGCAACTGAGCTCACAATCACCACCAGCACACACATGCCTGGCACCGGCCTCTGATGACATCAGGAACAATTGAGCTCACAATCACCACCAGCACACACATGCCTGCCACTGGCCTCTCATGCCCTCAGGCACAAGGACCTCAAAATCACCACCAGTAGACTAGTGCCTGGTATGGCATGTGACAACATAACGAACAACTGAGCTCACAATCACCACCAGCACACACATGCCTGCCACTGGCCTCTCGCCCTCAGACACAATGACCTCACAATAACCACGAGCACACATATGCCTGGCACTGGCCTCAAACGCCCTAAGGCACAAGGACATCACAATCAACACCAGCACACACATGCCTGGCACTGGCCTCTGATGATGTCACGAACAACTGAGCTCACAATCACCACCAGCACACACATGCCTGGCAATGGCCTCTGAAGGCGTAATGAGCAACTGAGCTGACAATCACCACCAGCACACACATGCCTGGCACTGGCCTCTCACGCCCTCAGGCACAGCGACCTCACAATCACCACCAGCACACACATGCCTGCCACTGACTTTTAACTCCCTCAGGTACAAGCACCTCACAATCACAAACAGAACACACCAGTCTGACACTGGCCTCTCATGCCTCCACGCACAACTGACCTCAAAATCACCACCAGCACACACATGCCTGCCACTGGCTCCTCATACCGTCATGCACAAGGACCTCACAGTCCCCCCCAGCACACACATGCCTGGCACTGGCCTCTGAAGACGTCATGAACAACTGAGCTCACAATCACCACCAGTAGACACGTGCCTGCCACTGGCTTTTAACTCCCTAAGGCACAAGGACCTCACAATCACCACCAGCACACACATGCCTGGCACTGGCCTCTGAAGACGTCATGAACAACTGAGCTCACAATCACCCCCAGCACACACATGCCTGGCACCGGCCTCTGATGACATCAGGAACAATTGAGCTCACAATCAACACCAGGACACACATGCCTGCCACTGGCCTCTCATGCCCTCAGGCACAAGGACCTCAAAATCACCACCAGTAGACTAGTGCCTGGCACTGGCATGTGACAACATCACGAACAACTGAGCTCACAATCACCACCAGCACACACATGCCTGCCACTGGCCTCTCGCCCTCAGACACAATGACCTCACAATAACCACCAGCAAAAAAAGCCTGGCACTGGCCTCTAACGCCCTAAGGCACAAGGACCTCACAATCACCACCAGCACACACATGCCTGCCACTGGCCTCTGATGATGTCACGAGCAACTGAGCTCACAATCACCACCAGCACACACATGCCTGCCACTGGCCTCTCATGACGTCACGAGCAACTGAGCTCACAATCACCACCAGCACACACATGCCTGGCACTGCCCTCTCAACCCGTCACGCATAAGTACCTCACAGTCACCCCCAGCACACACATGCCTGGCAATGGCCTCTCATGACGTAACGAGCAACTGAGCTCACAATCACCACCAGCACACACATGTCTGGCACCGGCCTCTGATGACATCAGGAACAATTGAGCTCACAATCGCCACCAGCACACACATGCCTGCCACTGGCCTCTCACGCCCTCACGCACAGGGACCTCACAATCACCACCAGCACACACATGCCTGCCACTGGCTTTTAACTCCCTCAGGTACAAGCACCTCACAATCACAACCAGAACACACCAGTCTGACACTGGCCTCTCATGCCTCCACGCACAACTGACCTCACAATCACCACCAGCACACACATGCCTGCCACTGGCTCCTCATACCGTCATGCACAAGGACCTCACAGTCCCCCCCAGCACACACATGCCTGCCACTGGCCTCTGAAGACGTCATGAACAACTGAGCTCACAATCACCACCAGCAGACACGTGCCTGCCACTGGCGTTTAACTCCCTACGGCACAAGGACCTCACAATCACCACCAGCACACACATGCCTGGCACTGGCCTCTCAACCCGTCACGCACAAGTACCTCACAGTCACCCCCAGCACACACATGCCTGGCAATGGCCTCTCATGACGTAACGAGCAACTGAGCTCACAATCACCACCAGCACACACATGCCTGGCACCGGCCTCTGATGACATCAGGAACAATTGAGCTCACAATCACCACCAGCACACACATGCCTGCCACTGGCCTCTCATGCCCTCAGGCACAAGGACCTCAAAATCACCACCAGTAGACTAGTGCCTGGCACTGGCATGTGACAACATCACGAACAACTGAGCTCACAATCACCACCAGCACACACATGCCTGCCACTGGCCTCTCGCCCTCAGACACAATGACCTTACAATAACCACCAGCAAAAAAAGCCTGGCACTGGCCTCTAACGCCCTAAGGCACAAGGACCTCACAATCACCACCAGCACACACATGCCTGGCACTGGCCTCTGATGATGTCACGAACAACTGAGCTCACAATCACCACCAGCACACACATGCCTGGCACTGGCCTCTCATGACGTCACGAGCAACTGAGCTCACAATCACCACCAGCACACACATGCCTGCCACTGGCCTCTCACGCCCTCACGCACAGGGACCTCACAATCACCATCAGCACACACATGCCTGCCACTGGCTTTTAACTCCCTCAGGTACAAGCACCTCACAATCACAACCAGAACACACCAGTCTGACACTGGCCTCTCATGCCTCCACGCACAACTGACCTCACAATCACCACCAGCACACACATGCCTGCCACTGGCTCCTCATACCGTCATGCACAAGGACCTCACAGTCCCCCCCAGCACACATATGCCTGCCACTGGCCTCTGAAGACGTCATGAACAACTGAGCTCACAATCACCACCAGCAGACACGTGCCTGCCACTGGCTTTTAACTCCCTACGGCACAAGGACCTCACAATCACCACCAGCACACACATGCCTGGCACTGGCCTCTCAACCCGTCACGCACAAGTACCTCACAGTCACCCCCAGCACAAACATGCCTGGCAATGGCCTCTCATGACGTAACGAGCAACTGAGCTCACAATCACCACCAGCACACACATGCCTGGCACCGGCCTCTGATGACATCAGGAACAATTGAGCTCACAATCGCCACCAGCACACACATGCCTGCCACTGGCCTCTCATGCCCTCAGGCACAAGTACCTCAAAATCACCACCAGTAGACTAGTGCCTGGCATGGCATGTGACAACATCACGAACAACTGAGCTCACAATCACCACCAGCACACACATGCCTGCCACTGGCCTCTCATGACGTCACGAGCAACTGAGCTCACAATCACCACCAGCACACACATGCCTGCCACTGGCCTCTCACGGCCTCACGCACAGGGACCTCACAATCACCACCAGCACACACATGCCTGCCACTGGCTTTTAACTCCCTCAGGTACAAGCACCTCACAATCACAACCAGAACACACCAGTCTGACACTGGCCTCTCATGCCTCCACGCACAACTGACCTCACAATCACCACCAGCACACACATGCCTGCCACTGGCTCCTCATACCGTCATGCACAAGGACCTCACAGTCCCCCCCAGCACACATATGCCTGCCACTGGCCTCTGAAGACGTCATGAACAACTGAGCTCACAATCACCACCAGCAGACACGTGCCTGCCACTGGCTTTTAACTCCCTACGGCACAAGGACCTCACAATCACCACCAGCACACACATGCCTGGCACTGGCCTCTCAACCCGTCACGCACAAGTACCTCACAGTCACCCCCAGCACACACATGCCTGGCAATGGCCTCTCATGACGTAACGAGCAACTGAGCTCACAATCACCACCAGCACACACATGCCTGGCACCGGCCTCTGATGACATCAGGAACAATTGAGCTCACAATCGCCACCAGCACACACATGCCTGCCACTGGCCTCTCATGCCCTCAGGCACAAGTACCTCAAAATCACCACCAGTAGACTAGTGCCTGGCATGGCATGTGACAACATCACGAACAACTGAGCTCACAATAACCACCAGCAAAAAAAGCCTGCCACTGGCCTCTAACGCCCTAAGGCACAGGGACCTCACAATCACCACCAGCACACACATGCCTGCCACTGGCTTTTAACTCACTCAGTACAAGCACCTCACAATCACAACCAGAACACACCAGTCTGACACTGGCCTCTCATGCCTCCACGCACAACTGACCTCAAAATCACCACCAGCACACACATGCCTGGCACTGGCCTCTCAACCCGTCACGCACAAGTACCTCACAGTCCCCCCCAGCACACACATGCCTGCCACTGGCCTCTGAAGACGTCATGAACAACTGAGCTCACAATCACCACCAGCACACACATGCCTGGCAATGGCCTCTCATGACGTAACGAGCAACTGAGCTCACAATCACCACCAGCACACACATGCCTGGCACCGGCCTCTGATGACATCAGGAACAATTGAGCTCACAATCACCACCAGCACACACATGCCTGCCACTGGCCTCTCATGCCCTCAGGCACAAGGACCTCAAAATCACCACCAGTAGACTAGTGCCTGGTATGGCATGTGACAACATCACGAACAACTGAGCTCACAATCACCACCAGCACACACATGCCTGCCACTGGCCTCTCGCCCTCAGACACAATGACCTCACAATAACCACGAGCACACATATGCCTGGCACTGGCCTCAAACGCCCTAAGGCACAAGGACATCACAATCAACACCAGCACACACATGCCTGGCACTGGCCTCTGATGATGTCACGAACAACTGAGCTCACAATCACCACCAGCACACACATGCCTGGCAATGGCCTCTGAAGGCGTAATGAGCAACTGAGCTGACAATCACCACCAGCACACACATGCCTGGCACTGGCCTCTCACGCCCTCAGGCACAGCGACCTCACAATCACCACCAGCACACACATGCCTGCCACTGACTTTTAACTCCCTCAGGTACAAGCACCTCACAATCACAAACAGAACACACCAGTCTGACACTGGCCTCTCATGCTTCCACGCACAACTGACCTCAAAATCACCACCAGCACACACATGCCTGCCACTGGCTCCTCATACCGTCATGCACAAGGACCTCACAGTCCCCCCCAGCACACACATGCCTGGCACTGGCCTCTGAAGACGTCATGAACAACTGAGCTCACAATCACCACCAGTAGACACGTGCCTGCCACTGGCCTCTCATGCCCTCAGGCACAAGGACCTCAAAATCACCACCAGTAGACTAGTGCCTGGCACTGGCATGTGACAACATCACGAACAACTGAGCTCACAATCACCACCAGCACACACATGCCTGCCACTGGCCTCTCGCCCTCAGACACAATGACCTCACAATAACCACCAGCAAAAAAAGCCTGGCAATGGCCTCTAACGCCCTAAGGCACAAGGACCTCACAATCACCACCAGCACACACATGCCTGGCACTGGCCTCTGATGATGTCACGAGCAACTGAGCTCACAATCACCACCAGCACACACATGCCTGGCACTGGCCTCTGATGATGTCACGAGCAACTGAGCTCACAGTCACCCCCAGCACACACATGCCTGGCAATGGCCTCTCATGACGTCACGAGCAACTGAGCTCACAATCACCACCAGCACACACATGCCTGGCACTGCCCTCTCAACCCGTCACGCATAAGTACCTCACAGTCACCCCCAGCACACACATGCCTGGCAATGGCCTCTCATGACGTAACGAGCAACTGAGCTCACAATCACCACCAGCACACACATGCCTGGCACCGGCCTCTGATGACATCAGGAACAATTGAGCTCACAATCGCCACCAGCACACACATGCCTGCCACTGGCCTCTGATGATGTCACGAACAACTGAGCTCACAATCACCACCAGCACACGCATGCCTGCCACTGGCTTTTAACTCCCTCAGGTACAAGCACCTCACAATCACAACCAGAACACACCAGTCTGACACTGGCCTCTCATGCCTCCACGCAAAACTGACCTCACAATCACCACCAGCACACACATGCCTGCCACTGGCTCCTCATACCGTCATGCACAAGGACCTCACAGTCCCCCCCAGCACACACATGCCTGGCACTGGCCTCTGAAGACGTCATGAACAACTGAGCTCACAATCACCACCAGCAGACACGTGCCTGCCACTGGCGTTTAACTCCCTACGGCACAAGGACCTCACAATCACCACCAGCACACACATGCCTGGCACTGGCCTCTCAACCCGTCACGCACAAGTACCTCACAGTCACCCCCAGCACACACATGCCTGGCAATGGCCTCTCATGACGTAACGAGCAACTGAGCTCACAATCACCACCAGCACACACATGCCTGGCACCGGCCTCTGATGACATCAGGAACAATTGAGCTCACAATCACCACCAGCACACACATGCCTGCCACTGGCCTCTCATGCCCTCAGGCACAAGGACCTCAAAATCACCACCAGTAGACTAGTGCCTGGCACTGGCATGTGACAACATCACGAACACCTGAGCTCACAATCACCACCAGCACACACATGCCTGCCACTGGCCTCTCGCCCTCAGACACAATGACCTTACAATAACCACCAGCAAAAAAAGCCTGGCACTGGCCTCTAACGCCCTAAGGCACAAGGACCTCACAATCACCACCAGCACACACATGCCTGGCACTGGTCTCTGATGATGTCACGAACAACTGAGCTCACAATCACCACCAGCACACACATGCCTGGCACTGGCCTCTCATGACGTCACGAGCAACTGAGCTCACAATCACCACCAGCACACACATGCCTGCCACTGGCCTCTCACGCCCTCACGCACAGGGACCTCACAATCACCACCAGCACACACATGCCTGCCACTGGCTTTTAACTCCCTCAGGTACAAGCACCTCACAATCACAACCAGAACACACCAGTCTGACACTGGCCTCTCATGCCTCCACGCACAACTGACCTCACAATCACCACCAGCACACACATGCCTGCCACTGGCTCCTCATACCGTCATGCACAAGGACCTCACAGTCCCCCCCAGCACACACATGCCTGCCACTGGCCTCTGAAGACGTCATGAACAACTGAGCTCACAATCACCACCAGCAGACACGTGCCTGCCACTGGCGTTTAACTCCCTACGGCACAAGGACCTCACAATCACCACCAGCACACACATGCCTGGCACTGGCCTCTCAACCCGTCACGCACAAGTACCTCACAGTCACCCCCAGCACACACATGCCTGGCAATGGCCTCTCATGACGTAACGAGCAACTGAGCTCACAATCACCACCAGCACACACATGCCTGGCACCGGCCTCTGATGACATCAGGAACAATTGAGCTCACAATCGCCACCAGCACACACATGCCTGCCACTGGCCTCTCATGCCCTCAGGCACAAGGACCTCAAAATCACCACCAGTAGACTAGTGCCTGGCATGGCATGTGACAACATCACGAACAACTGAGCTCACAATCACCACCAGCACACACATGCCTGGCACTGGCCTCTCGCCCTCAGACACAATGACCTCACAATAACCACCAGCAAAAAAAGCCTGGCACTGGGCTCTAACGCGCAAAGGCACAAGGACTTCACAATCACCACCAGCACACACATGCCTGGCCCTGGCCTCTCAACCCGTCACGCACAAGTACCTCACAGTCACCCCCAGCACACACATGCCTGGCAATGGCCTCTCATGACGTCACGAAAAACTGAGCTCACAATCACCACCAGCACACACATGCCTGGCACCGGCCTCTGATGACATCAGGAACAATTGAGCTCACAATCACCACCAGCACACACATGCCTGCCACTGGCCTCTCATGCCCTCAGGCACAAGCACCTCAAAATCACCACCAGCAGACTAGTGCCTGGCACTGGCATGTGACAACATCACGAACAACTGAGCTCACAATCACCACCAGCACACACATGCCTGGCACTGGCCTCTCGCCCTCAGACACAATGACCTCACAATAACCACCAGCAAAAAAAGCCTGGCACTGGCCTCTAACGCCCTAAGGCACAAGGACCTCACAATCACCACCAGCACACACATGCCTGGCACTGGCCTCTGATGATGTCACGAACAACTGAGCTCACAATCACCACCAGCACACACATGCCTGGCACTGGCCTCTCATGACGTCACGAGCAACTGAGCTCACAATCACCACCAGCACACACATGCCTGCCACTGGCCTCTCACGCCCTCACGCACAGGGACCTCACAATCACCACCAGCACACACATGCCTGCCACTGGCTTTTAACTCCCTCAGGTACAAGCACCTCACAATCACAACCAGAACACACCAGTCTGACACTGGCCTCTCATGCCTCCACGCACAACTGACCTCACAATCACCACCAGCACACACATGCCTGCCACTGGCTCCTCATACCGTCATGCACAAGGACCTCACAGTCCCCCCCAGCACACATATGCCTGCCACTGGCCTCTGAAGACGTCATGAACAACTGAGCTCACAATCACCACCAGCAGACACGTGCCTGCCACTGGCTTTTAACTCCCTACGGCACAAGGACCTCACAATCACCACCAGCACACACATGCCTGGCACTGGCCTCTCAACCCGTCACGCACAAGTACCTCACAGTCACCCCCAGCACACACATGCCTGGCAATGGCCTCTCATGACGTAACGAGCAACTGAGCTCACAATCACCACCAGCACACACATGCCTGGCACCGGCCTCTGATGACATCAGGAACAATTGAGCTCACAATCACCACCAGCACACACATGCCTGCCACTGGCCTCTCATGCCCTCAGGCACAAGGACCTCAAAATCACCACCAGTAGACTAGTGCCTGGCACTGGCATGTGACAACATCACGAACAACTGAGCTCACAATCACCACCAGCACACACATGCCTGCCACTGGCCTCTCGCCCTCAGACACAATGACCTCACAATAACCACCAGCAAAAAAAGCCTGCCACTGGCCTCTAACGCCCTAAGGCACAAGGACCTCACAATCAACACCAGCACACACATGCCTGCCACTGGCCTCTGATGATGTCACGAACAACTGAGCTCACAATCACCATCAGCACACACATGCCTGGCACTGGCCTCTCATGACGTCACGAGCAACTGAGCTCACAATCACCACCAGCAAACACATGCCTGCCACTGGCTTCTAACGCCCTCAGGCACAGGGACCTCACAATCACCACCAGCACACACATGCCTGCCACTGGCTTTTAACTCCCTCAGTACAAGCACCTCACAATCACAACCAGAACACAACAGTCTGACACTGGCCTCTCATGCCTCCACGCACAACTGACCTCAAAATCACCACCAGCACACACATGCCTGCCACTGGCTCCTCATACCGTCATGCACAAGGACCTCACAGTCCCCCCCAGCACACACATGCCTGCCACTGGCCTCTGAAGACGTCATGAACAACTGAGCTCACAATCACCACCAGCACACACATGCCTGGCACCGGCCTCTGATGACATCAGGAACAATTGAGCTCACAATCACCACCAGCACACACATGCCTGCCACTGGCCTCTCATGCCCTCAGGCACAAGCACCTCAAAATCACCACCAGTAGACTAGTGCCTGGTATGGCATGTGACAACATCACGAACAACTGAGCTCACAATCACCACCAGCACACACATGCCTGGCACTGGCCTCTCGCCCTCAGACACAATGACCTCACAATAACCACCAGCACACATATGCCTGGCACTGGCCTCAAACGCCCTAAGGCACAAGGACATCACAATCAACACCAGCACACACATGTCTGGCACTGGCCTCTGATGATGTCACGAACAACTGAGCTCACAATCACCACCAGCACACACATGCCTGGCAATGGCCTCTGAAGGCGTAATGAGCAACTGAGCTGACAATCACCACCAGCACACACATGCCTGCCACTGGCCTCTCACGCCCTCAGGCACAGGGACCTCACAATCACCACCAGCACACACATGCCTGCCACTGACTTTTAACTCCCTCAGGTACAAGCACCTCACAATCACAAACAGAACACACCAGTCTGACACTGGCCTCTCATGCCTCCACGCACAACTGACCTCAAAATCACCACCAGCACACACATGCCTGCCACTGGCTCCTCATACCGTCATGCACAAGGACCTCACAGTCCCCCCCAGCACACACATGCCTGCCACTGGCCTCTGAAGACGTCATGAACAACTGAGCTCACAATCACCACCAGTAGACACGTGCCTGCCACTGGCTTTTAACTCCCTAAGGCACAAGGACCTCACAATCACCACCAGCACACACATGCCTGGCACTGGCCTCTGAAGACGTCATGAACAACTGAGCTCACAATCACCACCAGCACACACATGCCTGGCACCGGCCTCTGATGACATCAGGAACAATTGAGCTCACAATCACCACCAGCACACACATGCCTGCCACTGGCCTCTCATGCCCTCAGGCACAAGCACCTCAAAATCACCACCAGTAGACTAGTGCCTGGCACTGGCATGTGACAACATCACGAACAACTGAGCTCACAATCACCACCAGCACACACATGCCTGCCACTGGCCTCTCGCCCTCAGACACAATGACCTCACAATAACCACCAGCAAAAAAAGCCTGGTACTGGCCTCAAACGCCCTAAGGTACAAGGACCTCACAATCAACACCAGCACACACATGCCTGGCACTGGCCTCTGATGATGTCACGAACAACTGAGCTCACAATCACCACCAGCACACACATGCCTGGCAATGGCCTCTGAAGGCGTAACGAGCAACTGAGCTCACAATCACCACCAGCACACACATGCCTGCCACTGACTTCTCACGCCCTCACGCACAGGGACCTCACAATCACCACCAGCACACACATGCCTGCCACTGGCTTTTAACTCCCTCAGGTACAAGCACCTCACAACCACAAGCAGAACACACCAGTCTGACACTGGCCTCTCATGCCTCCACGCACAACTGACCTCAAAATCACCACCAGCACACACATGCCTGCCACTGGCTCCTCATACCGTCATGCACAAGGACCTCACAGTCCCCCCCAGCACACACATGCCTGCCACTGGCCTCTCATGACGTCATGAACAACTGAGCTCACAATCACCACCAGTAGACACGTGCCTGCCACTGGCTTTTAACTCCCTAAGGCACAAGGACCTCAAAATTACCACCAGCAGACACATGCCTGGCACTGGCCTCTGAAGACGTCATGAACAACTGAGCTCACAATCACCACCAGCACACACATGCCTGGCACCGGCCTCTGATGACATCAGGAACAATTGAGCTCACAATCACCACCAGCACACACATGCCTGCCACTGGCCTCTCATGCCCTCAGGCACAAGCACCTCAAAATCACCACCAGTAGACTAGTGCCTGACATGGCATGTGACAACATCACCAACACCTGAGCTCACAATCACCACCAGCACACACATGCCTGCCACTGGCCTCTCGCCCTCAGACACAATGACCTCACAATAACCACCAGCAAAAAAAGCCTGGCAATGGCCTCTAACGCCCTAAGGCACAAGGACCTCACAATCACCACCAGCACACACATGCCTGCCACTGGCCTCTGATGATGTCACGAACAACTGAGCTCACAATCACCACCAGCACACACATGCCTGGCACTGGCCTCTGATGACGTCACGAGCAACTGAGCTCACAATCACCACCAGCACACACATGCCTGCCACTGGCCTCTCACGCCCTCACGCACAGGGACCTCACAATCACCACCAGCACACACATGCCTGCCACTGGCCTCTGATGATGTCACGAACAACTGAGCTCACAATCACCACCAGCACACACATGCCTGCCACTGGCCTCTCATGACGTCACGAGCAACTGAGCTCACAATCACCACCAGCACACACATGCCTGCCACTGGCCTCTCACGCCCTCACGCACAGGGACCTCACAATCACCACCAGCACACTCATGCCTGCCACTGGCCTCTGAAGACGTCACGAACAACTGAGCTCAGAATCACCAGCAGCACACACATGCCTGCCACTGGCTTCTCACGCCCTCACGCACAGGGACCTCACAATCACCACCAGCACACACATGCCTGCCACTGGCTTTTAACTCCCTCAGGTACAAGCACCTCACAATCACAACCAGAACACACCAGTCTGACACTGGCCTCTCATGCCTCCACGCACAACTGACCTCACAATCACCACCAGCACACACATGCCTGCCACTGGCTCCTCATACCGTCATGCACCAGGACCTCACAGTCCCCCCCAGCACACACATGCCTGCCACTGGCCTCTGAAGACGTCATGAACAACTGAGCTCACAATCACCACCAGCACACACATGCCTGCCACTGCCCTCTCAACCCGTCACGCACAAGTACCTCACAGTCACCCCCAGCACACACATGCCTGGCAATGGCCTCTCATGACGTAACGAGCAACTGAGCTCACAATCACCACCAGCACACACATGCCTGGCACCGGCCTCTGATGACATCAGGAACAATTGAGCTCACAATCACCACCAGCACACACATGCCTGCCACTGGCCTCTCATGCCCTCAGGCACAAGGACCTCAAAATCACCACCAGTAGACTAGTGCCTGGTATGGCATGTGACAACATCACGAACAACTGAGCTCACAATCACCACCAGCACACACATGCCTGGCACTGGCCTCTCGCCCTCAGACACAATGACCTCACAATAACCACCAGCACACATATGCCTGGCACTGGCCTCAAACGCCCTAAGGCACAAGGACATCACAATCAACACCAGCACACACATGCCTGGCACTGGCCTCTGATGATGTCACGAACAACTGAGCTCACAATCACCACCAGCACACACATGCCTGGCAATGGCCTCTGAAGGCGTAATGAGCAACTGAGCTGACAATCACCACCAGCACACACATGCCTGGCACTGGCCTCTCACGCCCTCAGGCACAGCGACCTCACAATCACCACCAGCACACACATGCCTGCCACTGACTTTTAACTCCCTCAGGTACAAGCACCTCACAATCACAAACAGAACACACCAGTCTGACACTGGCCTCTCATGCCTCCACGCACAACTGACCTCAAAATCACCACCAGCACACACATGCCTGCCACTGGCTCCTCATACCGTCATGCACAAGGACCTCACAGTCCCCCCCAGCACACACATGCCTGGCACTGGCCTCTCATGACGTCATGAACAACTGAGCTCACAATCACCACCAGTAGACACGTGCCTGCCACTGGCTTTTAACTCCCTAAGGCACAAGGACCTCACAATCACCACCAGCACACACATGCCTGGCACTGGCCTCTGAAGACGTCATGAACAACTGAGCTCACAATCACCACCAGCACACACATGCCTGGCACCGGCCTCTGATGACATCAGGAACAATTGAGCTCACAATCACCACCAGCACACACATGCCTGCCACTGGCCTCTCATGCCCTCAGGCACAAGGACCTCAAAATCACCACCAGTAGACTAGTGCCTGGCACTGGCATGTGACAACATCACGAACAACTGAGCTCACAATCACCACCAGCACACACATGCCTGCCACTGGCCTCTCGCCCTCAGACACAATGACCTCACAATAACCACCAGCAAAAAAAGCCTGGCAATGGCCTCTAACGCCCTAAGGCACAAGGACCTCACAATCAACACCAGCACACACATGCCTGCCACTGGCCTCTGATGATGTCACGAGCAACTGAGCTCACAATCACCACCAGCACACACATGCCTGGCACTGGCCTCTCATGACGTCACGAGCAACTGAGCTCACAATCACCACCAGCACACACATGCCTGCCACTGGCTTCTCACGCCCTCAGGCACAGGGACCTCACAATCACCACCAGCACACACATGCCTGCCACTGGCTTTTAACTCCCTCAGGTACAAGCACCTCACAATCACAAACAGAACACACCAGTCTGACACTGGCCTCTCATGCCTCCACGCACAACTGACCTCAAAATCACCACCAGCACACACATGCCTGCCACTGGCTCCTCATACCGTCATGCACAAGGACCTCACAGTCCCCCCCAGCACACACATGCCTGCCACTGGCCTCTGAAGACGTCATGAACAACTGAGATCACAATCACCACCAGTAGACACGTGCCTGCCACTGGCTTTTAACTCCCTACGGCACAAGGACCTCACAATCACCACCAGCACACACATGCCTGGCACTGGCCTCTCAACCCGTCACGCACAAGTACCTCACAGTCACCCCCAGCACACACATGCCTGGCACTGGCCTCTCATGACGTCACGAGCAACTGAGTTCACAATCACCACCAGCACACACATGCCTGGCACCGGCCTCTGATGACATCAGGAACAATTGAGCTCACAATCACCACCAGCACACACATGCCTGCCACTGGCCTCTCATGCCCTCAGGCACAAGGACCTCACAATAACCACCAGCAAAAAAAGCCTGCCACTGGCCTCTAACGCCCTAAGGCACAAGGACCTCAAAATCACCACCAGTAGACTAGTGCCTGGCACTGGCATGTGACAACATCACGAACACCTGAGCTCACAATCACCACCAGCACACACATGCCTGCCACTGGCCTCTCGCCCTCAGACACAATGACCTCACAATAACCACCAGCAAAAAAAGCCTGGCAATGGCCTCTAACGCCCTACGGCACAAGGACCTCACAATCACCACCAGCACACACATGCCTGGCACTGGCCTCTCAACCCGACACGCACAAGTACCTCACAGTCACCCCCAGCACACACATGCCTGGCAATGGCCTCTGATGACGTCACGAAAAACTGAGCTCACAATCACCACCAGCACACACATGCCTGGCACCGGCCTCTGATGACATCAGGAACAATTGAGCTCACAATCACCACCAGCACACACATGCCTGCCACTGGCCTCTCATGCCCTCAGGCACAAGGACCTCACAATCACCACCAGCACACACATGCCTGGCACTGGCATGTGACAACATCACGAACACCTGAGCTCACAATCACCACCAGCACACACATGCCTGCCACTGGCCTCTCGCCCTCAGACACAATGACCTCACAATAACCACCAGCAAAAAAAGCCTGGCACTGGCCTCTATGCCCTAAGGTACAAGGACCTCACAATCACCACCAGCACACACATGCCTGGCAATGGCCTCTGATGATGTCACGAACAACTGAGCTCACAATCACCATCAGCACACACATGCCTGGCAATGGCCTCTCATGACGTCACGAGCAACTGAGCTCACAATCACCACCAGCACACACATGCCTGCCACTTACTTCTCACGCCCTCACGCACAGGGACCTCACAATCACCACCAGCACACACATGCCTGCCACTGGCTTTTAACTCCCTCAGGTACAAGCACCTCACAATCACAACCAGAACACACCAGTCTGACACTGGCCTCTCATGCCTCCACGCACAACTGACCTCAAAATCACCACCAGCACACACATGCCTGCCACTGGCTCCTCATACCGTCATGCACAAGGACCTCACAGTCCCCCCCAGCACACACATGCCTGCCACTGGCCTCTGAAGACGTCATGAACAACTGAGCTCACAATCACCACCAGCAGACACGTGCCTGCCACTGGCTTTTAACTCCCTACGGCACAAGGACCTCACAATCACCACCAGCACACACATGCCTGCAACTGGCCTCTCAACCCGACACGCACAAGTACCTCACAGTCACAGCCAGCACACACATGCCTGGCAATGGCCTCTGATGACGTCACGAAAAACTGAGCTCACAATCACCACCAGCACACACATGCCTGGCACCGGCCTCTGATGACATCAGGAACAATTGAGCTCACAATCACCACCAGCACACACATGCCTGCCACTGGCCTCTCATGCCCTCAGGCACAAGGACCTCACAATCACCACCAGCACACACATGCCTGGCACTGGCATGTAACAACATCACGAACAACTGAGCTCACAATCACCACCAGCACACACATGCCTGGCACTGGCCTCTGATGATTCCACGAACAACTGAGCTCACAATCACCATCAGCACACACATACCTGCCACTGGCCTCTCATGACGTCACGAGCAACTGAGCTCACAATCACCACCAGCACACACATGCCTGCCACTGGCTTCTCACGCCCTCAGGCACAGGGACCTCACAATCACCACCAGCACACACATGCCTGCCACTGGCTTTTAACTCCCTCAGGTACAAGCACCTCACAATCACAACCAGAACACACGAGACTGACACTGGCCTCTCATGCCTCCACGCACAACTGACCTCACAATCACCACCAGCACACACATGCCTGCCACTGGCTCCTCATACCGTCATGCACAAGGACCTCACAGTCCCCCCCAGCACACACATGCCTGCCACTGGCCTCTCATGACGTCATGAACAACTGAGCTCACAATCACCACCAGCAGACACGTGCCTGCCACTGGCTTTTAACTCCCTACGGCACAAGGACCTCACAATCACCACCAGCACACACATGCCTGGCACTGGCCTCTCAACCCGACACGCACAAGTACCTCACAGTCACCCCCAGCACACACATGCCGGGCAATGGCCTCTGATGACGTCACGAAAAACTGAGCTCACAATCACCACCAGCACACACATGCCTGGCACCGGCCTCTGATGACATCAGGAACAATTGAGCTCACAATCACCACCAGCACACACATGCCTGCCACTGGCCTCTCGCCCTCAGACACAATGACCTCACAATAACCACCAGCAAAAAAAGCCTGGCACTGGCCTCTAACGCCCTAAGGCACAAGGACCTCACAATCACCACCAGCACACACATGCCTGCCACTGGCCTCTGATGATTCCACGAACAACTGAGCTCACAATCACCATCAGCACACACATACCTGCCACTGGCCTCTCATGACGTCACGAGCAACTGAGCTCACAATCACCAGCAGCACACACATGCCTGCCACTGGCTTCTCACGCCCTCAGGCACAGGGACCTCACAATCACCACCAGCACACACATGCCTGCCACTGGCTTTTAACTCCCTCAGGTACAAGCACCTCACAATCACAAACAGAACACACGAGTCTGACACTGGCCTCTCATGCCTCCACGCACAACTGACCTCAAAATCACCACCAGCACACACATGCCTGCCACTGGCTCCTCATACCGTCATGCACAAGGACCTCACAGTCCCCCCCAGCACACACATGCCTGCCACTGGCCTCTGAAGACATCATGAACAACTGAGCTCACAATCACCACCAGCAGACACGTGCCTGCCACTGGCTTTTAACTCCCTACGGCACAAGGACCTCACAATCACCACCAGCACACACATGCCTGGCACTGGCC
This sequence comes from Struthio camelus, assembly GCF_040807025.1. NCBI lineage: Eukaryota > Metazoa > Chordata > Aves > Struthioniformes > Struthionidae > Struthio > Struthio camelus. The sequence continues at coordinate 1,632,719 of NW_027182575.1, forward strand.
TCTCAACCCGACACGCACAAGTACCTCACAGTCACCCCCAGCACACACATGCCGGGCAATGGCCTCTGATGACGTCACGAAAAACTGAGCTCACAATCACCACCAGCACACACATGCCTGGCACCGGCCTCTGATGACATCAGGAACAATTGAGCTCACAATCACCACCAGCACACACATGCCTGCCACTGGCCTCTCATGCCCTCAGGCACAAGGACCTCAAAATCACCACCAGCAGACTAGTGCCTGGCACTGGCATGTGACAACATCACGAGCAACTGAGCTCACAATCACCACCAGCACACACATGCCTGGCACCGGCCTCTGATGACATCAGGAACAATTGAGCTCACAATCACCCCCAGCACACACATGCCTGCCACTGGCCTCTCATGCCCTCAGGCACAAGCACCTCACAATCACCACCAGCACACACATGCCTGGCACTGGCATGTGACAACATCACAAACAACTGAGCTCACAATCACCACCAGCACACACATGCCTGCCACTGGCCTCTCGCCCTCAGACACAATGACCTCACAATAACCACCAGCAAAAAAAGCCTGCCACTGGCCTCTAACGCCCTAAGGCACAAGGACCTCACAATCACCACCAGCACACACATGCCTGCCACTGGCCTCTGAAGACGTCACGAACAACTGAGCTCACAATCACCACCAGCACACACATGCCTGCCACTGGCTTCTCACGCCCTCACGCACAGGGACCTCACAATCACCACCAGCACACACATGCCTGCCACTGGCTTTTAACTCCCTCAGGTACAAGCACCTCACAATCACAACCAGAACACACCAGTCTGACACTGGCCTCTCATGCCTCCACGCACAACTGACCTCAAAATCACCACCAGCACACACATGCCTGCCACTGGCTCCTCATACCGTCATGCACAAGGACCTCACAGTCCCCCCCAGCACACACATGCCTGGCACTGGCCTCTCATGACGTCATGAACAACTGAGCTCACAATCACCACCAGCAGACACGTGCCTGCCACTGGCTTTTAACTCCCTACGGCACAAGGACCTCACAATCACCACCAGCACACACATGCCTGGCACTGGCCTCTCAACCCGTCACGCACAAGTACCTCACAGTCACCCCCAGCACACACATGCCTGACACTGGCCTCTGATGATGTCACGAACAACTGAGCTCACAATCACCACCAGCACACACATGCCTGCCACTGGTCTCATGACGTCACGAGCAACTGAGCTCACAATCACCACCAGCACACACACGCCTGTAACTGGCCTCTCATGTCCTCAGGCACAAGCACCTCAAAATCACCACCAGTAGACTAGTGCCTGGCACTGGCATGTGACAACATCACGAACAACTGAGCTCACAATCACCACCAGCGCACACATGCCTGCCACTGGCCTCTCGCCCTCAGACACAATGACCTCACAATAACCACCAGCAAAAAAAGCCTGGCACTGGCCTCTAACGCCCTAAGGCACAAGGACATCACAATCACCACCAGCACACACATGCCTGCCACTGGCCTCTGATGATTCCACGAACAACTGAGCTCACAATCACCATCAGCACACACATACCTGCCACTGGCCTCTCATGACGTCACGAGCAACTGAGCTCACAATCACCAGCAGCACACACATGCCTGCCACTGGCTTCTCACGCCCTCAGGCACAGGGACCTCACAATCACCACCAGCACACACATGCCTGCCACTGGCTTTTAACTCCCTCAGGTACAAGCACCTCACAATCACAACCAGAACACACCAGTCTGACACTGGCCTCTCATGCCTCCACGCACAACTGACCTCACAATCACCACCAGCACACACATGCCTGCCACTGGCTCCTCATACCGTCATGCACAAGGACCTCACAGTCCCCCCCAGCACACACATGCCTGCCACTGGCCTCTGAAGACGTCATGAACAACTGAGCTCACAATCACCACCAGCAGACACGTGCCTGCCACTGGCTTTTAACTCCCTACGGCACAAGGACCTCACAATCACCACCAGCACACACATGCCTGGCACTGGCCTCTCAACCCGTCACGCATAAGTACCTCACAGTCACCCCCAGCACACACATGCCTGGCAATGGCCTCTCATGATGTCACGAACAACTGAGCTCACAATCACCACCAGCACACACATGCCTGGCACCGGCCTCTGATGACATCAGGAACAATTGAGCTCACAATCACCACCAGCACACACGTGTCTGCCACTGGCCTCTCATGCCCTCAGGCACAAGCACCTCAAATCACCACCAGTAGACTAGTGCCTGGCACTGGCATGTGACAACATCACGAACACCTGAGCTCACAATCACCACCAGCACACACATGCCTGCCACTGGCCTCTCGCCCTCAGACACAATGACCTCACAATAACCACCAGCAAAAAAAGCCTGGCACTGGCCTCTAACGCCCTAAGGCACAAGGACATCACAATCACAACCAGCACACACATGCCTGGCACTGGCCTCTGATGATGTCACGAACAACTGAGCTCACAATCACCATCAGCACACACATGCCTGGCACTGGCGTCTCATGACGTCACGAGCAACTGAGCTCACAATCACCACCAGCACACACATGCCTGCCACTGACTTCTCACGCCCTCACGCACAGGGACCTCACAATCACCACCAGCACACACATGCCTGCCACTGGCTTTTAACTCCCTCAGGTACAAGCACCTCACAATCACAACCAGAACACACCAGTCTGACACTGGCCTCTCATGCCTCCACGCACAACTGACCTCAAAATCACCACCAGCACACACATGCCTGCCACTGGCTCCTCATACCGTCATGCACAAGGACCTCACAGTCCCCCCCAGCACACACATGCCTGCCACTGGCCTCTGAAGACGTCATGAACAACTGAGCTCACAATCACCACCAGCAGACACGTGCCTGCCACTGGCTTTTAACTCCCTACGGCACAAGGACCTCACAATCACCACCAGCACACATATGCCTGCCACTGGCCTCTCAACCCGTCACGCACAAGTACCTCACAGTCACCCCCAGCACACACATGCCTGGCAATGGCCTCTGATGACGACACGAGCAACTGAGCTCACAATCACCACCAGCACACACATGCCTGGCACCGGCCTCTGATGACATCAGGAACAATTGAGCTCACAATCACCACCAGCACACACATGCCTGCCACTGGCCTCTCATGCCCTCAGGCACAAGCACCTCACAATCACCACCAGCACACACATGCCTAGCACTGGCATGTGACAACATCACGAACAACTGAGCTCAAAATCACCACCAGCACACACATGCCTGCCACTGGCCTCTCATGACGTCACGAGCAACTGAGCTCACAATCACCACCAGCACACACATGCCTGCCACTGGCCTCTCATGACGTCACGAACAACTGAGCTCACAATCACCAGCAGCACACACATGCCTGCCACTGGCTTCTCACGCCCTCACGCACAGGGACCTCACAATCACCACCAGCACACACATGCCTGCCACTGGCTTTTAACTCCCTCAGGTACAAGCACCTCACAATCACAACCAGAACACACCAGTCTGACACTGGCCTCTCATGCCTCCACGCACAACTGACCTCACAATCACCACCAGCACACACATGCCTGCCACTGGCTCCTCATACCGTCATGCACAAGGACCTCACAGTCCCCCCCAGCACACACATGCCTGCCACTGGCCTCTGAAGACGTCATGAACAACTGAGCTCACAATCACCACCAGCAGACACGTGCCTGCCACTGGCTTTTAACTCCCTACGGCACAAGGACCTCACAATCACCACCAGCACACACATGCCTGGCACTGGCCTCTCAACCCGTCACGCACAAGTACCTCACAGTCACCCCCAGCACACACATGCCTGGCAATGGCCTCTCATGACGTCACGAACAACTGAGCTCACAATCACCACCAGCACACACATGTCTGGCACCGGCCTCTGATGACATCAGGAACAATTGAGCTCACAATCACCACCAGCACACACGTGTCTGCCACTGGCCTCTCATGCCCTCAGGCACAAGGACCTCAAAATCACCACCAGTAGACTAGTGCCTGGCACTGGCATGTGACAACATCACGAACACCTGAGCTCACAATCACCACCAGCACACACATGCCTGCCACTGGCTTTTAACTCCCTCAGGTACAAGCACCTCACAATCACAACCAGAACACACCAGTCTGACACTGGCCTCTCATGCCTCCACGCACAACTGACCTCAAAATCACCACCAGCACACACATGCCTGCCACTGGCTCCTCATACCGTCATGCACAAGGACCTCACAGTCCCCCCCAGCACACACATGCCTGCCACTGGCCTCTGAAGACGTCATGAACAACTGAGCTCACAATCACCACCAGCAGACACGTGCCTGCCACTGGCTTTTAACTCCCTACGGCACAAGGACCTCACAATCACCACCAGCACACACATGCCTGGCACTGGCCTCTCAACCCGTCACGCACAAGTACCTCACAGTCACCCCCAGCACACACATGCCTGGCAATGGCCTCTCATGACGTCATGAACAACTGAGCTCACAATCACCACCAGCACACACATGTCTGGCACCGGCCTCTGATGACATCAGGAACAATTGAGCTCACAATCACCACCAGCACACACGTGTCTGCCACTGGCCTCTCATGCCCTCAGGCACAAGGACCTCAAAATCACCACCAGTAGACTAGTGCCTGGCACTGGCATGTGACAACATCACGAACACCTGAGCTCACAATCACCACCAGCACACATGCCTGCCACTGGCCTCTCGCCCTCAGACACAATGACCTCACAATAACCACCAGCAAAAAAAGCATGCCACTGGCCTCTCACGCTGTAAGGCACAAGGACATCACAATCAACACCAGCACACACATGCCTGGCACTGGCCTCTGATGATGTCACGAACAACTGAGCTCACAATCACCATCAGCACACACATGCCTGGCACTGGCCTCTGATGATGTCACGAGCAACTGAGCTCACAATCACCACCAGCACACACATGCCTGCCACTGGCTTTTAACTCCCTCAGGTACAAGCACCTCACAATCACAACCAGAACACACCAGTCTGACACTGGCCTCTCATGCCTCCACGCACAACTGACCTCAAAATCACCACCAGCACACACATGCCTGCCACTGGCTCCTCATACCGTCATGCACAAGGACCTCACAGTCCCCCCCAGCACACACATGCCTGCCACTGGCCTCTGAAGACGTCATGAACAACTGAGCTCACAATCACCACCAGCACACACGTGCCTGGCACTGGCCTCTCAACCCGTCACGCACAAGTACCTCACAGTCACCCCCAGCACACACATGCCTGGCACTGGCCTCTGATGATGTCACGAACAACTGAGCTCACAATCACCAACAGCACACACATGCCTGGCACTGGCCTCTCATGACGTCACGAGCAACTGAGCTCACAATCACCACCAGCACACACATGCCTGCCACTGGCTTCTCACGCCCTCAGGCACAGCGACCTCACAATCACCACCAGCACACACATGCCTGCCACTGGGTTTTAACTCCCTCAGGTACAAGCACCTCACAATCACAACCAGAACACACCAGTCTGACACTGGCCTCTCATGCCTACACGCACAACTGACCTCAAAATCACCACCAGCACACACATGCCTGCCACTGGCTTCTCATACCGTCATGCACAAGGACCTCACAGTCACCCCCAGCACACACATGCCTGGCAATGTCCTCTGATGACGTCACGAAAAACTGAGCTCACAATCACCACCAGCACACACATGCCTGGCACCGGCCTCTGATGACATCAGGAACAATTGAG